>NC_137253.1:16904334-17229996 GCF_965637545.1 Phallusia mammillata
CACTTGACTTTAAGATTACTAAAAAAGGATAAGATTTAAATTGAACATTTATTTCTGTCCCAGACAGACCATGCAAATAGCATTTAAAATTTGCTAGCATTATTTTTTAAGTAAAAAGGGGGTTAGTTGGTCTTTACATACCAATTACTTCTCATTTCTTCAGTACACTTAACAACATGTTTGTGGATAGTTTTTGTCAAGATGAAATCAACACTTACGCATGATTGTCTTGTAACTCAATATGTCTCTCGTTTAAATCAACCAGGTTTTCTTTTAGTTGTTTTACTGTAAGACTAAGTGATGCATTCTCCTCATTTAAAAAACAAGTTTCCTAAAATTAAAACAATGTCATGAGAAATGAATTAAAACAGTGGATCTCACTAGCTTCTAATCAATATACATTGAAGATAGAGTAAATACTCAACACTGAGCATTGTCTTTCAGGAGCTCGGTGCCCTGACCGAGTACAAAAAGTGATGATCAGTGTTTTTCTAAAAGCTACTAAACCTTCAATAATCAGGACTGAAAACAATATTTGACCTCTTTCAGGAATAACATTCATAATAGTGGTGAGAAAAAAGTACAAATTGAAATAAAACCTGATGTAAATTGTCTATGATTTGCTGTAGCCGTTGTTGTTCAATCAAACTTTCATCCAGTTTTGTTTTAATTTCTTTATCTTTGATTGACAATGCCTAAACAAACACAAAATTAGATAGATTTTGTACATGGCGTGAAGTTGTAGAAAAAAGCAACACCTCTTTCAACTTTAGAATTGTTTCAGTTTGATCATCAACAATCTTGCTTTTAATTTTTAAAGAATTCAAGTCCCTTTCATTATTTTTTTGCAAAGATTGAACTTCAGCTTCCAAGCTTTCTATTTTGAGGTTTAATCGACCTCTATCTTGTGCAAGCGAAGAACCTTAACAACATTAATATGTTTTTTTACCTGCCGACATACACTTTAATAATGACTTGGAGCTTTTTTTGTATGCTATGCTCCCTTAAACCACTCAAATTTATTTCGTGATAAAGCATAAAAACTGTATGTTGGATTGTTTTGTAACACATTTTTTCTGCAACTCAAAACTCCATGAAACAACTACAGTATCATGTTATTGTTAGTAAAAAAGCATGTTGAAGTCAAGATTCCAAATATTGGTACAAAGAATATTAATTATTTTGGGAAAGCATGTTGTAGTTCGGACTGCAAGCAACATACTGCCAGGTAAACAATGCTTTACAGTTTAAAAGTATTTACACTTTATCACCCGTTCTTGGACTATTTAACCAGAAAAAGGTCTGACATCATTATTATTTCACCACATCCCAAGATCACCAACCATCAGATGCAAAACTGTCATTCAAACCTTGTGGTTAGGAATATGTTGAATCCATGCCAAATGAAACCATAACATACAGATTACAAACATGAACACTGTCCACCACATTGCATACATAAATAATACCAACCACATATTTTATGGACTCAGCGTGTGATAATAAATAAATATTTGAAAAAAAGTGGTTTATCATTTATACATGTAATATTTATTGAAACATATATTAAACCTTGTTGGGCAAGTTCTCTTCCCCATTGTCTTCGTTCTTCTTTTAATCCGTCAACTACCGACTGCATTGCAGTTATTTGAGAAAGAAGGCTAGACTTCTCTTGCTTCAGCATTTCAACCTGAACAGTTTTCCTCTTGGAGTTCTCACAATCTAGCTCAAGATCTTGAATCCGTTTCTGTGTAAGCATCAGGATTTTTTATTGTAAACAATCTAGCTTTCCCAGGTGTAGTTTTGATGTTGTGTAAATGAAATCTCTACACTGCCCATGCTACTCAATGATACGGATATTTTGCACATAACATTTTTAGGTTAACCTTTCTTAAAACTTTTTAGGTTAATCTTTCTTAATCCCAGGAAATCTTAGGATTGGTAAATGAAAATCCAGGTATTTTTTTTAATTTTGTCCATAAATCCCAACCCTGTGTAAAAATTTGCTAGACCATCAGTATTTATACCTTGTATTGTTGAAGGCACTCTTCTTTACTGCTTGTTGTTTCAGTTAGCTTAATTTTTTGTTCTTTTATTATTAAAGTCATATCTCGGATCATGGATTTTGATTTAGACTCCATCTCTATTGTTTCTTTTAAACAACTTTCAATATTGCACATCTTCTCAGTCAGTGCTTGATTTTCCTGCCTCAGCTGTTGCATTAAAAGAAAAATGTTTGAAATGAAACAGATTTAACTTGATTGTAGTAATAGCATAAATTTGTGCCATTAAGTAGGTGGTCAAAGTTTCAGCTATTAAACTAATCTATTTTTAGACAGATCTTTTCAACAAGATATTCCAACACACCTGCATAAACCTATGATTTTCGATGCACAGTGCTTCTCGGAATTCATTTTCCAAGTTTTTATATTTTTTATCCATTAATTTGGCTTTTTCTTTAGCTTGCATTATTTCAGATTTCTGATGCAACCTTTCTTCTTTCAAATGACAATCCAGTACACATTGAAATTCAGCACTTTCATATGAAACCAGTCCCCTAATGGAGTTTCTTAAAAAATATAAAAATACATAACTTGCCAAATATAAATCTGTGTGTAGCCTTTGCTTTAACCAAACCTGTGTTCCTCCTCTTTTTGTACCATTAAATGTTCCAATTCCTTAACCCTATTTTGCAGGTGACTCACTTCATTGGTTGCAAAAGTATGCTTACGTTTTGTATTTTCAAGTTCTGTCTGAATTTCTTGAGACTTCATTTTCTACAATATGCATCAAATTATGGGGACAGTTATTATCAAGATTATCACAAATTTGTGCATACATGCATTTCTTGAATTTTATTGTTTTCAGTGGACAAACATTTCAATTGTTTGTTAACTTTTTTCATCTCTTGCTGGTATTCAGAACTTTTGGAAAGAGAAAATGAAATTCTTTTTTTTAATTCATGAATTTCCTTCTGTTGAAAGTAAAAAAAGTATTCTCTATCATATTATAATCTATGATTTTTGTTCTTGTCATGCACAGACGAATTCCAGGACTTACAAATGTCACAAAACAAGCATACTTGTGCTGGTAATTTAATCATGTTTTCCCACCTCTTTAAAATCTAGTTTGTTTTGAAGAAGTTCTTTAATTTCCTTTTCTTGTATGAAAGCAGCCTTTAGTCTATCAGCTGCAGTAGACGCTAGATTCTTCAAAACATGCAGTGTTAGCACAGATTTTTTTTAAATGCCTGCAAACTGCTGAGAAAGTTGTTTGGTAATTTGCATACTATTTAATTACATAATCTGATAATTTTTAAATGATATGTGCAATAAACCAAAACTTGTATTTTTATGTGAAAGTCCTTGTGCCAAATGTTTCTCACAAAACATAGATAAGGTAAGAAGAGATAATGTTATTACTTCAAAACAGTGTCTTAAATGTATGTGCGACAGTAGTGATAAGTAGTGATATATTGCGGCGGCGGGCCGCAACGATGATCATGCAACAACATAGCAGTGCTAGGAAAAGGCAAACACACAATGATTTTGTCTTTTTACGTAACAATGCCTCTTCTTAGTAATAAACTAATAACTATCAACGTGTAATGTAACAACTCTGTGGTACAAAAATGGGCTTTAACACATACATTCCGTCCAGCCGATCAAAATAATATACGAGTCGCGGGCCACTCAAATGTTGCTCGCAGGCCGTAGGTTGCCCACCTGGTTTAAGGGGTGAAAATGGGTGAATCCAATTAAAAGTTACAAAATTCTTTAGAATACTACAAATAAACCAACCAACAAAGCATAAAACTCCCAACTTATGTACTTTGGTCGGTACAAATTTGCATGTATTGGGGGCTTGTGGGTGAACCGCTGAGTCATTTGGGGTCAAACTTCGGATAAATAACTAACATATGTGTCAATTTGAATGAATTTGAAGCACACTTTCTTGACCTAACACATGGAACAAACCAGTGTTAGACAGAAATTGTTTAAAGTAAGTCCTATTTAACTGCCTTTTTAAAGAAAACAAAGAGTAAATAGTGGTATAATGGGGTAAAACAAAAAAATAGACACCTATGAATGACAAATTCTACAAGCTGTCCAATTTTATTCAATTTGAACATTGTTAAAAGAGTCACCTTTTTTAGGGGCCAGTTAGTTAAATTGTGGTGCTACAGGGCAAAACACAACAATTGAGGACTTAAAATTTGCAAATTTCATTTAATTCCCATATTTTTTTTTAAAATCACTTATTTTAGGGGGGTGAAATTGGGGCAACAAGGTTAAACACAACAATCAGCTCCTATGAGTGGTAAATTCTACAGGCTGTTCAAATTTCAGCCCATCCTGGCACTGTTTAAAAAACTGACCTATTTTAGGAGGCTAGTAGGGTAACTAATGGGGTTCAACACACAAACTAAAAAAAATGTAAAACCACAATGACTCAATTAATAGTACTGCAAAATTTGATCCCAATCTGCCAATGCTTAAAATTTTGACAACTAGAGGTGTTTTGAGGCACAACCATAGGCGTCAATTTTTTAATTATTTGCAAAATTTTAGGGGAGACCTTTCCATGTTTTGGAAACATCCATCAGCCGTTAAAACCCACAATAACTGCTCGGTTGTCCTGGCGACCGCACGATCGAAGTTAAGACCCTCATTCGGTTAAACCAGGAGTCACTAAACTACGGCCCGCGATTACATTTTTGGTTTGCCAAATCGTATTGATAACTTTGTAACATTCCAAAATTATCTACTCATACGAAAGTTTTCCTGACGCGATATGTAGAATTGATATCACTTAGTTTTATAGGATTACAACACCCGGGATTGATCCAAAGCAGTTTGTTACGTTACAGACAAGACGACAAGTGTTAATTGTTCGCAAACAATTGCCGTTTTTAACCTGTGACGTTATATACAAGCATTGCTTGTAAGATGAGAAGATTTTAAATGAGTTTTTAAAAGGACCGTATCTTGGCGACCCTATAAAAAGGGATTTTTGGATTTAAGTATACGTTGTTCAAGATGTTTATTTACATTGTGTGTGACGATTTTTAAATAACTCAACATTAAACAGAAAACGTCTTATTCAAAAGCTGCTTGTGTTTTGACTGCAAAAATGCCTATATATTAGTTTGACTAGTCATTCCTGCAGTTATCATAAAGCAAATATAAGACACATCTACAACCAGCCTGTACTGGGGATAAAGCAATTAACAATCAGGTAACAAAGTGGATTGTTACTGCAACCATTGTTATGTTGCGTAACAAACCACGAGACACTTGCGTTTGTCATTGATTGTGACCTTCATTTACAAACAGCCGGTTATGGCATAGGCCTGTATGTGGTCTTTCTGGCAAAACTTATTTGAAACAAAAAAACAGGGGAGACAATACATATGTTGTCACCCCTGTTCTTTCAGGAAGGTAGACATGTCACCCCGGTCTCCCCTAAATCGACGCCTATGGGCACAACTGTTAATGCTTCTGGCGTCATAGGGCTGTTAACAACCCCCTAACTGCCATGGCGCAAAAATGTCCACCAAGCAACCCACAAACGGAGTAACATATGACTGGTTGTCCTTGTAACACTATTGCGCCACAGAAATCTTTCGTTTGTGGTGCCCAGCAACAAACAAATACATTTTACACTTTGGGGGGTAAATGTTGGGGCTACAGGGTTGAGCACAACAATCGACACCTACAAATGGCATACTCTACAAGCTATCCAAATTAGCCAAATCCGACACTGTTCAAAAACTCACCCATTTTAGGGGGCTAGCAGGGTAAATAGTGGGGTTATCAACACAAACACAGTGGGATGCACATCTACATAACTATATCTACCATCTGTGTAAGTTTCATCAGAATCGATTAAACATTTGACAGAAAAACGAGTCGAGAAAACTTCGAGAAGAAAAAACAACAATTAGAGTAAAATCAATATGTGCCTCCTTCAGGAAAGGGGACCCATAAATAGCAAAAAAACAACTATATGTGTACCCTTCAAGGATTTTAAAATTGGCAGTGGTTTCCAAAACAAAAATGATTAGAAGCAGTAACAATAATCATGGGTCCCCCTCAACGATTTTTTTTTTGGAAACCACTGCCCATTTTAAAATTTTTGCCTAGAAAACAAAGTTTGCTAATTTATCAGCTCACTTGCAAAACTTTTTCATTTGAAGCCTCTGATTGTTTCCTCATGACAACATCAGCAAGTTTTTTACTGGCTTGTTCAGCTTTCCAACGCCTTTCTGTTTCATTTTCTAGTTGTTTCATTAAACTCTTAAAAAATTGCCAACAATACAACATATTGCAATTTTGACAAAATTTACGAGATTTAAAAAAAGATTTACCAACTGAGTTTCTTTATCAACACAGTAAACATCTGTTGAAGCTGTGATATCCTTCTTATGCATTTTTTCCTTTATCCTGCAAAACACACAAAAAACTTGTGCTGTGCTTTATCACATTAGCAGGGCAATCATATACGCCAGTGCTCTTCAACCAGGTGTGCACGTATATGCACAAAATATGCATGGGGTGCACCAGTACGAAAAGGTATACAAGGTTGCATCACAAACTTTTAATGAACCAATAATATTTGACTTTCAGGATAGAAAAAGATTTCAACTGATGTAACATTTTCAGTGCGACAGTGTGTAAAACTTCGGCAGCTCCACTGGATTCAACTGACACGATGATATGTATTATGATTTTTCATATCGCTTTTTACCTCAGTTTATCTTTTAATTAAACAGGGTGCATGAGTTCGTGACAACAACTGTAAGGGTGCACCAAACCAAAAAAGGTTGAAGAGCACAATTGGTAAAAACCAGCGAATACATTTGTTGAATTCCACTTGAACTTGGAAACTTCTTGACCAGGTGTTTTTTACCTAAGGGATCTCAAACACGCGGCCCACGGGCCGCATACGGCCCTTTAGGCTTTTTGTGCAACCCGCAAAGTAACTTCCAAAGGTTACGTGTGTTACTCAGTCAGAATATCCTGTCAGACCACTGAGTTTGCATGATACAATCACTCTCTATTAGCGGTATATTCAACGTTTTAATAGGATTATCATAAAAGTCAATCTTTAGAATCAGCAATTGCGATTGTTGCATATTTTTTTCATTATTGTGTCATGTGTCATGTGTGCCATTGTTTCCAGACCAACTTCACTTTTACATTTACAACATTGTTTTTTGATGTGGTTAAAGGCATTAATGAACATTTCACTTTTAAATCATGCAATATTTTGTTGTCATGTTACATTGTACCAAATCTTCCGATAGTGCGGCCTCGACTTACTTAAAAGTTTGTTTTTGGCCCTCAAAGCAGTTTGAGACCCCTGGTTTACATCATAAGCATGATTTACAACAATTACCAAAAAAAGAAGGAAAAACTTACAAACAACTCTTCTAAAAAAATTTACTCTTACGCTTTAACAGGGCAATTCATGTCTTAAGCCTGTTTCAAAACAGATAAAACAATTAAATAGGGTTGGCAAGCCGGTCAATTGACCGGTCAAATACGGTCAATTGACCGGTCAATTGACAGCACTTTATTTAACCGGTCAAATACTATTTTTAATTTTAAAAATCAAATGTGGTAAATTTTCTTGAACTTGCTTTTTGGTTGTCAGGAAAGGATAAATTATTTCTAATAACCCTCAGGTAGAACAATTTATGGCAAATTCTTGTATTAATAAGTGCTTTTAAAGCCAATATAGATGTGTTTTGTTCATTTGAAATTAATGCCAAAACAATTAGGAGATACTTTTAATTCGAAATTAAGATCTGATTTACGTCGTGGCAAACTTTGCAAGGTTTACAATGCAAATAAAAAACATGGATCACTTCTAGCACCGTTTTATCTTAATAAAAATCTAGTGTGATGTGTCCATGAGAGGAAGTTAGTTCATTAGTATTTATCTGGGCATTTTTGCAAATGTTGCACATTTTTACTGGCAGATAAAAAATCTAAGTAATTTAAAGCAGCTGTGTAAACTTGTAGGTCTACAGTCCTTTTTTCTATAGTTGACCCAAAAATTGTTTGTAGCCATATATTTAGCTTACAATTGCCCTGAATAGATTTTTGTGGATAAGTTACAGGTCAGTACTTATTAAGATAAAGTACGCACATATCGAGCCTTTGTATATTCCTTTTTTGTCATGAATGGAGATGTGACAACAGCGTAACAGCATAAATTACGACTTTAAGCAGGATAAGCGAGTTTTGCAGTTAAATCTCAGTCAAAATTAGACTTAAATCTGATGTATATAGAATACTATGAGAATCCAGTTCACAAATGTGATTACTGAATGAAAATTAGAGACACACAGGTGGGGCCATTGATAAAATGAAGCATGCAATGCAGTCGGAAAATTCTGTAATATAATACAAACTGCACATTTCCTATTTCACAAACAAATTTACATGAGTTGAAACCTTCATTTCCATAACTTATGGTTTAGAAGAAGATTTAACTTCTAACTTTTAACTAAAATTGCGATTTAATAATGTGAATAGTATTTGACCAATATTTGACCTATTTGACAAGTATTTGACCGGTCAATTGACCAGATTTTATTTGACCGGTCAAATGCCCAACCCTACAATTAAACAAGTCTTCAAAAACAAATATCTTAAAGCTGCATGCGGCATTATTTTTCCTAACTGTACTTCGCTCATGTCTGTATAGTGTCCTAACTTTACCAAGCTGTTTAGATCACTCACAGCTCAGGTTGCAAAACTGTAAATTGCTCCCTGTGGGGCTGGAGTGCACACAACAGTTTTGTGTTCAACAACTACATTGGCATTAGGTGCATTTTGGGGCTGCAGGGTGAAACACAACAATCAACACCTTAAAAAGTCAAATGAACAAACTGTCCAAATTTCATCCAATTGGAACACTGTTTAAAAAGTTACTTGTTTTAAGAGGCTAGTAGGGTAAATATTGGAGCTACAGGGTGAAACACAACAAATTTATAATCCTGTGTACACCAAACAACCTGTTATATCCCACTAAATTAATATCTTTCTGTAAAAATGATAAGTATATGTTAAAGCTGCAAGAACACATTTTGACAGCATATAAACACTGCATTAAAACTGTTGACAGCTGAGCTGATTGCATGGCAAATGTCATTGTAAAACAATGCAGGATATAGCCAAAGAAAAATACAAAGAAGTACATAAGAAAGAAAAACGATTCAAACCTTCCTTTTTTCTTTTTAAGCACATTTATTTTTTCCTTTTTCATTGCAAGTTTATCTGAAGCTATTTGTGATTTCATATTTTTCTTCTGATGAAAGCTGTTAAAAAGGACATGTTGAGCACAGTTTCCACTGATGGATATCAGAACTATTGAAATGGATGAAGAAGTTTAGTTATGCCACTACTTACTTCGTGTTGATTTGAAGTAAACTTGCACGACTGGCAAAGTTTTCCTTTTCTGGCATTGTGTTTGCAATTTTGGTGAGTTTTTGGCTTGGTACCTTTACCTAAAAATTTATGTTTTATATAATTGATTGACATTTCAAATCAAATAATTGAAGACATTTCAAATCAAATAAAATGTCTGTGGAATGATATTACCTCAGTTTCACTGTGAGCACAATGCATAGGGAATGATTTGGTAACTACACCTTCATTGTGAACAACTAAAGGGTCTTCATCAGCCTGAAAAGCATGTGCAGTAATTTGCACTGAGCAACATTTTAAAAACTTTTACTGTTTGTTGAAGTACAGAATGTCAACCCATATAATACCAAAAAAAATGAATAAAAAGTGCACTGATACACTTTGAAAAACAAATGCTTATCAGTACTTACTTCCGGTAAAAAACAAGACAAATTTTCAAAATCTGAATCAAGGTTACTAAGCTCCACATTGACACTTCTTTCCAATTTATCTACTTCATCCAGTGAAGTTAGTTGGGGCAGTCCAGTGAAGAACTTGTGTCTGTAATCTAAAAATGCCCAACATGTATGGTGGGAAGAAATGCATAGGAAAAAGAAGGCTAGTTATTACCATTATAGATCAGGGTTCTTTAACAAGGCCCATATCCCCCCCCCCCCCCCCATGGAGTGATTTTACTTCATAGAAGGGCAATTTCAAGATTACTAATTGAATAGATATATACAATAGCTGTGAGATACACAATATTACTTAGCTAGCTTTAACTTACAGTCGGATTATGTTTGTCTTACAAACAAACACCTGGCACAACTAGCACATGAGCATAAACATGCTGCTTTTAGAATAATTTGATTTTGTTACTAATTGTTTTTTTTTAATTTCAGCCAATTCTGACACTGTTTAAAAACTCGCCCAGTTTAGGGGGCTAGAGGGGTAAATATTGGGGTTACCAAGACAAACAAAGCTGGATGCACATGTGCATAACTATAACTAAGTGTTTCAATAGGTTTTAAATATTGAATAGCCATAATGTCTGTTTAACATGACCTGTATATGAATGGGACCAGTCTTTTTTTCTTTTCACCAAACAGTTATTTTTTGCACATAAGCTTACCTGAACAATTGCAGATTGGGTTTTCAGCATCATCTAATTTTAACACCAAATGTTTAACACTAAGCAAGCCCTGAAGGTAAGGTAAGATGGTTTGTATATCTCCCAGTTGATTCCCATGAAGTTGAATAATTTCCAAATAACCATGGCCTGTAACAAAATTTTAAAATTCAGATACACTGCCAATTTGCAGATTTTTTTGTTTCAAATTGGAAGGGTGACTTAGCTCATTTTGTCATTGCACATACATTATGGCCTATTTTAAAACATTAATAGTTTTCATATGCTGATTTTTAATTAGGTCTCAAATTGGCCACTGTCTTTTATCACCTTAGTTGTTTCTGCAGGCAGAAACTCAAGGATCCCCACACATGCAAAGTTGAAAATAATGCATTTCAAGAGACAAACATGAGAAAGTCGGGTGTTGTATGCATGGGCGGATCTAGACGGTGGTGTTTGGTGTTTGGACAACCCCTCAAAAAATTGGTGAAATTTGCCAAACATTCCGTTTATCGCTGTGTGATTTCAGGGAGTCGTTATCTCAAAGCAGTGCGCTTTCATCATTTTGTATTGGCCTATGTAATAGACTATGCTGACGTAACAATGGTTAAAATGAAGAACTTATTGCGCTGACAATACAATAGTGATTGTTCGTCAAGGACGCTGAAGTCAAAAGTGCTGACTGCATTAAATGTAATGTATTAAAAAGTTTTCGCATTTAAACTATGTTAAATCCGACTAAACTGGTTTAAAATGTTTCATGCTATATTGTTTGTCACAAATATTCAATTGATGTAAATCGAATCATGTTTTTAAAGTTCATGTAATTGGTAACTTGCCAATGCTTAGCATTTTTTATCCCTTGCATAGTAACCAACTTTATTGCATTCGTAACATTGCGCAACTTAAAAGGTTAACCATCGTTTCAAAAAGGCGTTCAGTCGTTTAAAATATTTTTTTGAAGCAACTAATGTATTTTGATTACCTCACAGTCTCGTTTATCTTGAGTAAGCTAGGTAGTAGATCCGTGATTAGAATTTTTGTCACTAAAATCAATAGTTGTTTTTCCTTTTTTGCTATTGGATGATGGGTAATAACCGATGCTGTTCGCTTTGCGGCATGCCAAAGTTGCGAGTTAGATTGAGGTCTTGTACTTTCTGATTTGGACTGGCTTGCAATTCTGGAGAAAGCACTCTGCCGCTTAGCGCGTTATTTTAAACAGGAAAACAAAATTGGCAATGAAACAATTAACTACTTGCCATTTGACATGTAAACTATTTTGTGTGAGGCGTATTGTGATATAAACGCATTGAATGTAGCAAATATCAGAACAGAGTGACTTCAAAGGTGCATTGGGTCAATAATATTCAGGTCTCAAAACGGTTGAATCGTCACCACGTTTTGAGACCTAACAGCAAATTCAGGTTTTAGTACAAAAAAGTTCCTCTTATGGCGGCCCGCCAAGCAAATTTGTCGGTAAACAGTTTGTGTTGTGTTAGACAGTGGTTCTCAACCTTTCGTGGACCGTGGCCCCCTTAAAATAACTTTTTGTCCTTGTGGCCCCCTTCAAGTAACCATGTAGGAGCTGTGCCCCCCTTAAAATGTAGATAGCAATCTCATGTTGGAATGTGGCATTAATTTTGGCCTTAAACAGGTCTAATAGAGCAAATGAGCATGACAAACCTCACTATAAACAAATAGTATGTTAAATAGTCGATTAAATTCGGGAATAAAGTTAAAGTGAAAATGACTTTTAGTGGGTGTTTCTTGTGAATCTACACCCGTGGCCCCCCGGAACACAGCTTGCCCTGGGGGGCCATGGGCCCTGGTTGACAACCACTATGTTAGAGTTAGTACAATGTCGTTTAAACTTCTTACATAAAGAAACGCATATGATCTGGGCGGGAACTAGGTGTTATGTTTTTGAATGTATATACAATGCAACTCACAAGCTTTGTGCGTCCCTAATAGTAATAGTTTTTCACAACCCCAAATCTCTGTTATGCAGAAGGCAGCTTTTTTGGTGTGTGAGTGGCGTCAAGCTTTTTACGTATTTTAAAAAAGGGGAATACCCAACCCGCATTATATGTCATCACTAGGGCGATTATTTTTTGACCTATGAACAATTCAAGTAGATAAATTATGCATTTTTGTACAAAAAGTTAAAATATGGCTGTATGCTAATCTAACTGGAGCGAAAGAATGTGCAAAAGTCTAACATAAGGGCAAAAATCTGAACACAGACATAGCCTATTCTGAAAAGGGAAATGAGCTAATTAAAAATTACTGCCAAAAAACAGCAGCTAAGACACAGCGAAAATTAAATATATGAAGTATCTAAAGCAAAACCGAAGAAAGAGCTGCACCTAACCTGCAGCTGCCGTAAAATGACTTGGGACCTACCAAAATTTTGCCCGTTTTGAGGTGTATTGAGCATCACGCCATATCAGCCTAATTATTTCACTCACTTAATGGTTTATGATTCACCATAAGTCGACAATGGGCCATTTGCAACAATATAAAGTAGGCTACAACCTTCAAGGTGTAAAATAAAAGTTCACTCACAGTGCAACCCACGCAACACCACAACAATGCAGTTTGTAAACAATTTTAACTTTGTAAAAAATTTTGACTTTGTAAACAACTTTGACAATTTTTGACCTATTCGAAAAAATTTGACAAATTTTTGACTTTTTTGACAAGTCAAAAAACGATTGCCCTAGTCATCACTATCGCATCAGGAAATTTCCCAAATAATTGTTGGACACCCCTCTTACATTTTTTCTAGATCCGCCCCTGGTTGTACGGTTAAGCACAGTCACTGGCGTAGAGTACGGGGGTGCAGCGCACCCTCGACCTTGACCCTTGTATAACATCAAAATTGCATCTTTGTGTAAGTTAGTCTTTGTTCAAGTCAATTAAATGTCTCATAGACTAACGTTTTAGTATTATTTGGCGCAATAACTCTGAAAATACTGAACAGGCGTTTCGTCCACCAGGTTGCATATTTAACAAATTTGTCGTTCAACTGGTGTAATGCTGAACAAAATACTAGTTGTTGTTTCGTATCCCGCTGTTTTTGTACATTTTCGCCTCTGTGCCCGCTGTATTATCATTCATTGCTCTGAAGAAGCCCTACCGTTCTGGTGGGCGAAACGTCAGCAAATACAAGTTCTTGAAACAACAACTAGTATTTTGTTTAGCATAACACCAGTTGAACGACAAATTTGCAATAACTCTGTGCAATAAAAAACAAATATTAAAATAGTTAATAAATTGACGAGTTTAATGTCTGTTTCCAAAGTACTGTAACAACTTCAACTTAATGCAATTTTGATGCAAATTTTTCTTTTGCTTTTATTTGCCGCCCTGACATAGCAGTGCCTTCGAAAACAGCAGGTCCGCTTGGTGCGCTTAGTCCGCTAGGTACTTCGCTTGGTGCGCTAGGTAAACTACAGGTAACTCGTTTTAATGCAACAAAGCCCGTAAATAGTGCAGGTAACCTTTTTTGAAGCGAGGAAACTTGTAGTTACTGCGACGTAACGAAATAATGCTGTAGGTACTGGTTTTAATGTTTGGGTTAGGGTTAGGTTAGGGTTAAGGTTAGGGTTAAGGTTAGGGTTAAGGTTAGGGTTAAGGTTAGGGTTAAGGTTAGGGTTAGGGTTTAGGGTTTTAAGTTTGGGGTATGTGTTAGGACTATCGTAACACTTTTCCAGCATTATTTGCGTGTTTTAACGTTCACTGGAGTGATTACGATTTGTCGCAAAAAAACAGGACAGCTGCAGTATTTTCGAGTTACGTCGTAACTGTTATGAGTTTAATCGCACCAAAGAGAGTTACCTACACTATTTGGTAAAGGTTGGAGCTATGGGGTAAAACACAACAATCAACATTTACAATGGCAAATCCTACAAATATCAAAATTTCTTTTAATTTAAACGTTGTTTAGTTGAGTAAATGTTGGGGCTACAAGGTAAAACACATTAATTGAAACCTACAAATAGTATATTCCATATGCTACCCAAATTTTAGCCAATTCCAACACTGTTTAATAAACTCACCCATTTTAGGGGGCTAGTAGGGTAACTAATGGGGTTCGACACACAAACTAAAAAAATAAAAAACACAATGAATCAAACAATAGTACTGCAAAATTTGAGCCCAATCCGCCAATGTTGAAAATTCTGACCACTAGAGGTGTTTTAAGCAACAACCGTTAATGCTTCTGACGTCATAGGGCTGTTAACAACCCCCTAACTGCCATGGCGCAAAAACAAGCAACCCACAAACATGAGTAACAAACAAAAAATCTTTCATTTGTGGTGCCCAGTAACATACAAATACGTTTTACACTTTTGGGGCTTTGTGGGGTAAATGTTGGGGCTACAGGGTTGAACACAACAATCGACACCTATAAATGGCATACTCTACAAGCTATCCAAATTTCAGACAATTCTGACACTGTTTAAAACTCACCCATTTTAGGGGGGTAGTGGGGTGAATATTCGGGTTATTAAGACAAACGAAGCAGAGTGCACATCTAAATAACTATATCTACCAACTGTGTAAGATTCAGCAACCATTTGATGGCAAAATGAGTTAGATAAACTTTGGAAAGAAAAAAAAACATTTTATGGGGCCAGTAAATACTGGGGTTGTCAACACAAACAAAGTGGGATGCACATCTACTTAACTATACCTACCATCTGTGTAAGTTTCATCCAAATTCACCAAACATTTGATGGCAAAACATGTCGAATAAACTTTAGTGGAAAAAACATTTTAGGGGGCTAACAGGGTAAATACTGGAGTCATCAACACAAACAAAGTGGGATGCATATCTACACAACTATATCTACCATCTGTGTAAGTTTCATCTAAATCCATTAAACATTTGATGGCAAAACAAGTCGGACAAACATAAGTTTTTTTTAGGGGGCTAGCGGGGTAAATACTGCAGTTATCAACTCAAACAAAGTGGGATGTACATCTACATAACTATATCTACCATCTGTGTAAATTTCATCCAAATCCATTAAACATGAAGACAACTGGGCTACATGCTACAGTATAAAACTTTTCAATTGAAATCGATGTTAACCCATTTTAGGAGGCTGATGGAGCATCTGAAGGGACTATAGGGCAAAATTTAACTATTAAAACCTAAAAACGCTTATTTACAAACATTTAAACTTCATACAATTCAAAAATTGTTTACAAATTTCACCCATTGTAGGGATTAATAGGGTAAATGTTGGGACTACAGAGTCAAACACATCAATCAGCACCTCAAAATGGTGTGTTCTAGGAACTTTTTTAATTTTATCCAATTCGGACATTGTTTAGAACAGGGGTGGGGAACCTTTTTGTTTGTGAAGGCCGCCAAACGATTTATCGACAATCGTTTAGGCCGCACAGACTATTCCCCAGGCCAAGGACAGTGGTGTTCAAACTTTTTGACTAACAGACTGGTCGATGTGCTATTCAGGATTTTATTAAAGTAGAAACTCGTTTGTTTACCAATATCAATCAAAGAGCAGCTTGTGACATCACAGATGAGTTTAAGACATTCGATTATAATGCGCAAACAATTGTTCTTTTACAAGACAAGTAAGATTGTAGAACCTTGGGCTATTGGTAGTCCTACGGAAATCGCTTTGTGTACCAGTACGCAACCATTTGGCTCCAGTTTGAAAACCACTGCCCTAGTACCAATCAAATAGTTATGTGGAATAAAGGTCACCAAATACGTTTCTGTCTACTTTTCAGCACTTGGTGCAGTCTGTAATACTAATATCAACATCCTAAATTGTATTCTGACATCGAAAGCCGCACTTAGTGCCCTAAAAGGCCGCAAGGTTCCCCATCCCTGGTTTAGAATTTAACTAATTTTAGAGGGCTAATGGGGTAACTGAAAAGGCCACAGAACAAAACTTAACAAATGACACCTAAAAATGGCTTATTTAATAAAGTGTTAAAGTTTCATCTAATTCAAATACTGTATGATAAGTTTTGGCCACTTTAGGGGTCTAGTTGGGCAAATGGTGTGTTATAGAGAAAAACACATGTATCGACACCTCAAAAGGGTGTATTCTATAAACCAGGGGTCACCAAACTTTTTTCACTGCAGGCCGGATAAGTGTAATATTGATTCGCGGGGGCCGCATAGTTTACATGCCCGGGCACCATCTTTCCAAACTTAGCCCAAAAGGCGATTTTTATAGGGGCGACAAGATATGGTCTTTCTACAATCCCGTTTCAAATCTGGTGATGCGACTGTTAAAGTGTATAGTCATCTAGCCATAATCTTACGAGGTACGTCACAAGTAACAAAAGATGGCAATTGTTTGTGCACAATTAACACTTTGTAGTCTTGTCTGTGACATAACAAACTGGCTTTGGATCAATACTGGGCGTCGTAATCCTATGTCACTAGGTAATATCAATTCCAAATCTACCGACAGAAAAGCTTTCGTAAGGAGTAGATTAATTTTTAAATGGTGTAAAGTTATCAATACGATTCGGCAAACCAAAAAATACTGTCATGGACTGGATGAAATGACCCTGCAGGCCAGATCCGGCCCGCGGCCATAGTTTGGTGGCCCCTGCTATAAACTATCAAAGTTTTATCCAATTTGGACATTGTTTAAAAGTTTCATTGACTTTAGGGGGCTAGTGGGGTAACTGATGTGGTTCTACATCAAAACTAATAGAATCAATAGTACAATTTTGTAGCATTAATAGTCCTGTAAAATTTTGTTGCCAACAGGCAATGTATAAAATTTTGCCCACTAAAGGTTTTTTGAGCAGCAACGGCTAACGCTTCTGATGTCATAAGGCTGTTAAATGTTTAAATACCATTGTATTTAAATGGTATGGCCCGTCGCTACATAAAACTTATCCACTTCTGCTTTCGAGAAAAAAACACATAAACAATTGCAAGCAAGCAAAATTTATTCAAATAGAAACAAGTTTGAGCTAATGTACCCCTTGTGTGTGGTGTGTGGTGTTTGTTTGCAAGACTATACAATAAGTAATTTAAAATTTAAAATAAACCCTTGAAATTAAAATTGCCCCCTTCACATTAAGGGGAGTGAAGAAAAGGTTTTCAGATATGAATCCACTTTCAACAAACGTGTAGTGCATGGGACACCAAATTACGTGCTTCAGCCAAAGTCACCATGCAGCACAATGTTGGAAATTCTGTAACTGCTAGGAATAAGTTGACAAAAGAGGAACTTTACAACTCATCTGGAACTAATGGTTACATGCAACTCTAGTTTGACAGAAAAACAAATTTTCGGACAATGATGCTTCACAATACATTCAGAAATAAAAATCTTTGAGTGTTTAGCTGCATACCACAAAAAGTTTGCAACTGGTTTTGTAAAACTGGCACTCTCGATTTTAGCTGCCAAACACTCTTAATCAGATCGCACTTCTTTGTCCTGCATATCTTTTGAAGTACTTTAACTGGTTAAAACATATTTAAGATTTACTATGATACGACAAAGCTCAACCACATATGTGTACTTAATGTGCACAAGAGAAAGGTTAATCACCCAAAGGATGAGAAACACTGACCATGAACTTTGTAGCAAAAATAGCTGTTCGAAAAAAACACATTTTGCCACCAAGCTCATTTGATGATGTTTAAATGTGCCAGTTGGTTGTTTGCAGAAGTTTCTCCAAAATAATGTGTGTTGTTTTTTAATACACCAGCTGTATTTAGTTACCTTCAAGATGTTTTATTCAAATATTTCTGCATTATGACATTTTTAATATAATGCTTGCACCCAGCAAACACTCCAGAGTTTTTCTCATTTAGTTGCATTACAATTTAAACATTTCAAAATACTGCACTAAATAATACAATATATATAACATTTATCACAAAGTAAAATTGCACTTACCATGCAAGTCTGTAAAACCAGCAAGTGATGTAAGATTGTTGTATGACAAGTTTATTCGCTTCAAACCATGCAAGTTTCCAAGGCCAGAAACTGAAGATAAGAAATTGGAAGCCAAGTTCAACGTGCACAGGTTGGATAAACTTTGAAGGCCACTTATAACAGTCAGCTTGTTTGAAGAAACATCAAGATGCTATGATATAAAAGAAAGGAAACTCTTATCAAAGTGCACATTTGTCAGTGCTTTAACCTGAATTAACAATTGTTTATTGTAATTTTCCTTTAGAGTCTAAAAATATTTGCACCATATTATCACGGTTTTAAAACTGTCAATATAATTCCAGATAAAAGGGACAAATGACAACAATTTGTTTGATTAAATGGTTGATTTTTATGTAAAAGTCATGTAATCCAATGTTTTTCTTGAAATATCTTATTTTATGTCTTTTACTCTCATATTCTCTCCTAGTAAACAACAGACTTTCTAGGGCTTCTCTCAATGTTAATTGTAACATCTTAAAGACAACCCTGACTATTACAGAGAGAGCAGAGATTGAATGAAAATATGTGATGAGTTTGGATGTTTGACACCGTTGATTGATCGCAGCAAACCCACCATATAGCTTACATTTGGACATCATTAGGTCCTAAAAAAAACGATTTTTTTATTCTAGAAAAGGTGGTTTATGTACATGTATTGTGTCAAAATTCAATTAGTAAAATCACCTATTAAAAATTAGTGGTAACAATCAGTAAAAGTGGATGATATTTCATAGAAACAAAAATGTAATTAAAATAAACAATTTGCATTAAAATGAGAGAAGATGGTTTGTTGTTACTTTTTACTCATTTTTACTGTGTTAATGGTTTGACAAATCTGATTAAAAAATAGAACGGATAGACTGAGTGGGAAGATTAGATGTTACTACTTCAAAAACTATGTTGTAAGCGAAAATGTGCGACATGTGTCATGTGTGCGTGTTACTGATGTGTTATTAAAAATCATGTTACACCACACCTAAGACAGTTTGCAAGCGTGACATCACATTTTGTGCATTGGTGTAAGCACTGACCTAGTTTTGAAAAAGTGATTTTGTTTATTTTTGATCATCCAGAATGAGAGGAATTATCTCTGTTGCCTTGAATAAGCTTCATAACAACCTTATTTCGCTGGAAAAATGGAAATTAGCAACTCTGTTGACAATTTGTATTGTTTACACAGAATTTGTATAATCGGGACAAAATGTTTGGCAAATTGGAATCCTGATAAAATTGTTTTGTCTGTACCAGGTAGGAAATTGATGTCACATTCTGTGTTGTGACGTATGAATTCATTTCATTCCAACTGCCAATCCCAAACCAAAGCCTTATTTCGGATAAAGAATATCCTCCACCTAATAAGATACTTAATCACATATTTCTCATGGCTATTTTCACTAGTCATGTGCGGCATGTGTGTTAACTTGTGTTACCATTTCTAAAACATGCATGAGCAACACTCTTGCCAGGGTAGTGTGCCATTTCACTATAAGCTGGGGTAAGGTACTGCCTCTCTGTGGAACAACGGATGCAGTTTAACGTCATATCCAGAACACAGAATACATATGCCAAAATATATGGATAATTACACTACAGATGAATCTGGTTAATCATATTACAAATTTGGCAAGATTCGGAAAACCAGTTGCCATGTAAACAGCACAAGCTGTTAATATAATGAGTGGTCATTTACACTTCCCCAGCTAAAACAAAGTTGGTATGATGCTTACTGTGGCACAGGAGCAGCAATTTTTCCCCTTTGCAGCTGAGAGTAGAAAACGTACTCTTTCAAAACTAAATTCTCACTCAAAGTGCAGAACATGATGTCATGCTTCTTAACTGTTGTGGGTATGGTTAAATCACTCATGTGTGTTAAAGAAAAGGCAACAACACACAAACACTCTTCATTGTCAGCATCTGACTTACCCTTAAACAATGAAGTCCTTCCAGGTGAGTAATCTTCGCAATTTCATTGCAATGGGCATTAATAGATTGAACTTCATGACTTAACTCCAATTCAGAAAATGATTGAATTGCTTTTCCAATGCAAACAACACTTTTTTTATACATAATCAACCACAACTGTGGTATGCTATAAAAAAGTATATGTGGACTATGGTCACAGTTTAAATTATTTTATAAGCACAGTGGTACCATGTCCAGATTTAAATGTTTTGCCATGTTTAACCTCTCCTTAGCACAATTAATACTTTTAATTCAACATCATACTTTTATTCAACAGCTTATAATTCAACAGCATGTTGCAGACAATGAGACAGGTAGACTTGACTGCCACTTTCAAAAATAGGCATAACAATTACCAGCATTAAAAATGTTGAATCTAAGTGCAAGTTAACCAGTTGTTTTAGGGAAAAACATTTTTCAAAAATACAGTGATTAATTTAAGATGGTCACTTCGAGTTTCGAAAATTGACCCTGGACAAATTTTGTTGGAGACCCCTGGTTTAGTATAATCACTCTTATTTGCTGACACTAGTGACTAGATCACTGAATGTACTTATTTCATCAAAGAAAATTCATGAACATCTGTCCTTAATATTTTTCAGGTATAAACATGTTCAAATCAAATCTTTACAAGAAGTATACTGTGGCGTGTGGATGTGGAGTTGTGGAGTGGACATTCGCTTACTCGCGGTTTTAAGATTCTTTCATATACCTAAACGAAGTGGTATTCTCCGGCACAATCACGATTAAGATACGTTTGTTTAGCATATGTTGAACTAATTAAACTCAACTTCTCCTTCTCTCAATTTTGAATATCCGCGGCGATCAACAACAATGTTATGCTTCACTGAAGTTCCAGATTGGGGAACTCCCATACTAGAAAAATATTTTGCACATGCAGCCATAGATACCGGTACTTTACTTAATCAATGTATTACGGAAACGTCACTTCCGTTTTGGCCAAAAGCATGATTTCCGTTAGTTTTATTTCATCGATTATGTCTTCATTTTTGTGATTATACTTACGTTGTTATTACGTTTTTCGTGATTGCAGCTTTTTTCGCGTGGTTAGTTTCGTTAACTTTTATCAGACCATAGATACTATGATACATAGTGGCCTATCTATGATGAGACGAATGAAATTCGCTTCTGCTCCATCGATTTTAATCTTGTTTTGGTCCCTTGTGTTTAATTATAAACCGTGGTAAAATTTCAGCTTAAGATTTTGACTAAAATTCAGTTTAAATTTCAGCAAATACCCTAGCCCAGTGGTCGGCAACCGCCGGTCCGCGGCCCGGTACCGGTCCGCGAGGGTTGCGTTACCGGGCCGTACAAATTTTTAGCTTAGATGTTACAAAACGTTTGGCCCATGTATCCCGGGGATGATGAACTAATTTAAGCGTTTTTATTGCTAAATATTTGTACTTTTTTGAAAACCGGTCCCCGATAAAACTTTAATTTCAAAAACCGTCCGCCGTGCACAAAAGGTTGCCGACCCCTGCCCCAGCCTATTCTGTAAAAAATTAAGTTGTTTAGAAGGAAGGAAGATTAAGGTAACAAACGTCAAAACGTTCCTTATATTTTTGGTGTTGAAATGTTCAGACTGTTTAATAAAAAACAGGTAGAAAGCATCCTTTTTTCGAAAACAGAAACATTTATTTCGCTGTATAGAAAGTATAGGCTACACAAAGTAGTTAAAAATGTAAAATAGGTAAAGACGCCTTATCAACAAGCGAAGCGAAAAAACGTAACTGATGAGTCCTGATAAACACACAGTGGAGAGTAAACAACCCACGGCCATAAAAGGAAAGTGTAGAATCTAGAACCATGCAGCATCAAGCAAATTACATAGCCTAATGTGCGATATGATCGTTTTTTGGATATTGATTTTGAACTTGAATCAATTAAACCATCATCTTTATAGATATCCTATTTGACTGACGTCATTCAAACATTGACTGGCGCCATTTGAACAAATACCACATTAAATCACAGATGTATTTGCGTTTTGCGACTGAGTATGGCGGTATGATGATACGCAAAGTGCCGCAAGAGGACATTTCGGTCGGTGTTTGCGGTATGGTCAGACGTTTTTCAAGTTGCTGGATGGGCATTCTAACGTGTGGAAAACATGGATTTGGTTTGCTCCACATATTGCATGCCACACTTATAGAAGGTGGTTACATAGATGGCTTAGTTGCAGGATGTTACATTTTGGGGAAGCTGCAAACTTGCACACTTTCTGTAGGGGTTTTTCAAGCGGTAGTCTGACACCATGGTTCGGTGATCACCCAAATTGCAACAAAGTGCGCATTTGCCACCTGAGCTTGAAGAGCCTTTGTCGATAGCATTGCCGGCCTTGGTGATAGACATATACCCTTAAAATCGATGGCATTGCCAGCCTTGGTGATAGGCATATACCCTTAAAATTAGTACAATTGTGCCAATGTGGTCGACCTTTAGTATAAGATTCAACCAAGAGGTTACATTGCTTTATCTTTTGGGTTTAATCAAATACATGATAGAAATGCCGTAGCCAAAAAATGCGATTTTAAGGTTTTCCCAGCAGACACAAGACGTCATTTCGACGTTTAATAGATGTCGAAATGTGGTCGCGACGTCGATTCGACCAATTTCGACGTTTGGTGAAAAGAAATACCACATATTCCGATTTGATTCATGCAAAATTAAAGTATGTGGTGCATATCTTGATCTTCCACAATCAAAGACTTTCTTCAACGTTTTTCATATGGAATGTTTCTGTTGATTTTTTCAAGCTTCAGCATTTTCCAGATGGTGAACTGCAATAAAAAGTTAAAAGATAAAGTGTATGCTCATTTGACTTGACAAATTAGGGTTTACACAAAAAAGGGCTTGAGTTTTGCCACCAATAAGCAGTTTAAGTGTTATAAAACAGAGTAAATATTCAATATTGGGGGTTTTCACTGTGCTAAAAATTCAAAATAACATCAGCCAGAAATTTGTATAAAATAACATCAGCCAGAAACATTTCAATTCAAATCCAATCTACAAGTCCCTCATATGACAGTGTGCTGGTCCCCATTTTGCTTCATATAAAGGTAAGCACTATAGAAATTCTTCTCACTGAAAGGTCCATTTGCATTGCTTCATTCCTTGCCAGAACCTTGATGCCTATCAGGTACTTCAATCTTGATTCTTGGCCCATTTTAGTGTTTAAACATATTCATTTCACTGCTTAGAATGCATTTGTTTTTGTTTTGCTGTTTTACAATTAACTGCCATTTTGATGTAAAACTCAACTTACCTGCGATTATTGTCACAGAAAAAATAATATTTGCCAAAAAAATATATTTAATGCTTCACTGGCTCACTGCCATTACCGATAAAACCGTTCGCAATCGGGCTGTGTTATAACATAGGTTCTAACCAATTTTTTTAAACGCGACCCAAATCTGAGTTTTATGAACATCTCACGACCCAAGCCTCAAACATCAAAAAATGTATTTTTTTCTGATATGCATGAAAAAAGACACAGACAACCAGCTGTAGTACACAGTACTATGAAATAATGATTTATTACAAACAAATGATAGATTTTTTTGGTGTCTGATGAAACCGAAATTTTTTGCTTCATAAATCTTCAATGCACGGCTCTATTTTTCATTCAAAAGACCACTTGATATTTTATAATTAGTAAAAGGTCTGTGAATCGACTTTTAACTGTGCTGTTCGATAACGGGACGGACTGCAATTTTGAGGCCACGTCGTCACCGCATAGAAGTCTGCCCATGTCAAAATGTCTGCAGGCTTAACGAGATCGATTCATTTGACAACACTGCATATAACGTATTGTCGTCTGTATGTGGTAATGAATGGTTCATTTTACTGTACAACGTGGTCGAGTGAGGTGATTTTACTACTACATTAAGTAATTTCGTTTGTGTTCACTTAATGCAGTAATAGTTCGTTTGGGCAGAATTGAATCACCATTACCCGACCCATTTTTTTGACCCTGCACGACCCATGGTTGGGTCGTGACCCATACTTTGAGAACCACTGTTCTAAAGATTCTAACCCCGCTCGATAAGAAACGTATTATTTTGCGTAATACAGTCCATTTTAATCGGGGACTTCCTGACGGATCGAGTAAGAAATCTGAACTGATTATCGACGTCAAGATTTGTAAATTTTATGTACGTCGTGAAACAGTCCAATTTTGGTACATTTTTGTCGGTCATGTAAGAACTAGTTATCGACGTATGGAGACGCAGAAATCTTAACATTAGGTTATGTTTAAATTATGACTTTTAAACTGAGTCTTTTAAATTATCTAGCTTGTTAAAAACGCTGGTGACCTAAAGTGACATTCTTTTTTGCGAATTTAACGATATATTTATCATACCGAGCTTTTCTGACAGCGCTCCTTACCGCTGTTACTCCCTTGGGTATTAACGCAGTCATAATGAGCAAATTCTTTTGATGCGTGATCTGGTTTTCGTTATCTCCCGCGGTGACTTGCTTTGTGTTGAAATTTTGTTTGACGCGCCAACTTCTTCCCGCACAAAATCGATTTCCCGCGCAAATCTCACGGAGAAAGGAAGACATTCAGAAACGTGAGGTTTGAGTTGGGGTTTCTCTTTTTGCAGTTATTCTCGCAGTTAATACGAATTTGTGACGTCACAATAAGCGTTGTTGCTTTTTTGGTTGAAACTAGGCAGTCGTCATTCTTGCGTTAAAGGCAGTTGCAACAAAGATTGGACTGTATTCTTAAAATTTAGTTCTCAAACGATAAACTTTTTTATCACGTGGTGGTTAACGTATAACCCGGGGCAGCGCCGTTCCTCCTTCTCCCCTAAGCGAGCGTCAACACCTTCGTTTTAATTTTTTACGACCCTTCACTGTTCAAATTCCAATGCTTTTTGAAGACGTTACAATTGTCATGATTGTAATTAATGCGAATAATTCATGGGTTGTGAAACAGTAACCGCGATTGAAATCAATTGTGTACGGTACTTACTGGTTCGTATCAGAATAATTTCCCCAAAGCATATAACGCACGACTAACGTTTGTCCGAAAATGGGTCATATTCATGGGCGTCCGCAGCGGGGGCAAGAGGGGGCGCGTGCCCCCCCCCCCCCCTGAAAAAAAGAAAAACGCAAACGGTCGCAAAATCCGCATCTTAAAACAAAACACAATAAACAGTCACACAGTGTTATACAAAAACTATTCCTGGAACGTAAACTGAAGACGTCGTGGGTCTCCACCCCTTCAAACGCACCCAATACAAGCTGTAACTGTAACAGAATAGGATGAGGTTTTACCACAGATTAAATGAATCGAACATTATTACTTAACAATAGCTCGGTAACAAGCATATTATTACGTCATTGATGGATGTGTCAAAAAGCCATTATGTGATACCTTCACTGCGTCTGTTGTTACATCTGATAAGGTTCGTGTATGTAAATCCTATTTCCGTTAAAAATCGTTTGCCAACCTACCACATATTTCAGTAATAGTTAATATTGTGTTTATTGCACCACTTTGCTACATTGGGATTGGCAAGAATGAGTATCACTGTCAGATGATTTTTGTTCTGAAATACCGTTTATCGAACGGCGATGTGACGATAGTTTGCCCTCCCCTGTATTTTTTCCTGCGGACGCCCATGGTCATATTATTAAACTATGTTCAAATTAGGTGAAATTAAGACTTGTAATTCATTGACAGAAGCAACTGAAGATTTAAACACAAGTGCTTCGAATGAACTGTGTGACTCACCTATTGCAAGTACACACCAAGGTTTGTGACAGTTATATATATTGTTTTTTGTATATATCTGTTGTGATCATAAAAAATATTTTGAAACAAAATACATATACTGGTTTCTTTAGTTATAAGAGGGACTTAATTCTTTCAAGTTAAACTTTTTTTAATTTTATAGATGTCAGCAGAAATCCTACTGCATTGTCACAACGAAGTAAGTTTGAATGTTTTGTGCTCAGTGTTACATCTTATTTGCCAGTTATTGCCGATTTCTATTGATTCCCGCATTTCCTCAGTACAACTTGTGTTGTAGCCTAGTGCGTTCTGTGACGTAACAATCGACTGCCAGTTTTGTGTGATAACGCAACGTGGTTTAGTTCTTTTCGTTGCTGACTTCCGTGGAGCACGGTGCTGCGTCGGTTATTGTAGAAAAGCTGTTTATTGTCGTGTTGACGATTATTGGTGAGTCACTTTGTATATGTGTGTTTTATGACTCAATATTGTGAATTACCATGGCGAATGCTGGCCGCTGTGAACTTGACCTAAAATGTCATTTCCCTTTTTTAATAGTCATACTGCACGTGTAGTTGGGTTTATTTAAGTTGCTAAAGTTGTAATTGTTTACGCAGCATTCTTGTACGATACTCACGT
Source organism: Phallusia mammillata (assembly GCF_965637545.1). Classification (NCBI taxonomy): domain Eukaryota; kingdom Metazoa; phylum Chordata; class Ascidiacea; order Phlebobranchia; family Ascidiidae; genus Phallusia; species Phallusia mammillata. The sequence continues at coordinate 16,931,197 of NC_137253.1, forward strand.
GAAGCGTGACTTTCTACACTGTTGCTCTACATAGCTTGGTAAACATTGTATGTGACGTCATAATGGCATATTGTGGTCTCATGTTTTATTGTGTATTTAGGTGTGTGACAGTGATTTCTGGGATTGCCCATGTTATTTGTTTTCTTCCGGTTCCCATAACAGTTGGCGAGCTTAAAGTTACATTCCTACATTAAAGCGCAGTGCTAATGCCATGTCTTTGTAGAAACCGTTTCCGATCGTTTCTATCGCCTCCCACCGTCCTCTTCATTCTTCATTGAAAGTGTTTGAATATAAGATCTACAAAACACCCTATCTGTGTGGACTGCGTGTTGGAGACCTTTAGGAATCGCGTTTCAATCCCCCTCGTGTGACGTTCCGCGCTGTAACCGGGGCGCGTTCACGGGACGTTACATGAAAGTGGTAGTTTTTGACTGTGCTACCAAATACCGCGACCAGTCGTTGAATGAAGCTTTACTCCAGGGTCCGAATCTGACCAATTCCTTAGTAGGAGTTCTTTCAAGGTTTCGGATGGAAAGGGTAGCTCTTGTGGCCGACGTGGAGGCCATGTTTCATCAGATACGTGTGAAGCCGACAGATTGTGATGCACTTCGGTTCTTGTGGTGGCCCGATGGCGATGTGTCGAAGAAGCCCACTGCGCACAGGATGCTCGTTCATTTGTTTGGAGCAACTTCTTCCCCTTCCTGTGCGAGTTTTTGTCTTAAACAAGCCGCCGATGATTTGCGAAGCGAATTTCCAAATGAAGTCGTCGAGACGGTAGAAAAGAATTTCTACGTTGACGACTGTTTAAAATCCGTGTCGACTGAAGCAGAAGCAGTTCAGTTGGTCAAAGGTATCTGTGCACTTCTTAAGAAGAAGGGATTTCGGCTAACCAAGTGGCTTAGCAACAGCGAGCGAGTTCTCGCGTCCATCGATGAAGAGGAACGGGCTAAATCGGTGAAGGAGCCGGACGTGGATGGTTCCTCGTGCGAGAGGGTACTTGGCGTTCGATGGAACGTTTCGTCGGACGAGTTCGGTTTCAATGTCGATGTAAAGCAGCCTGCAGCCTACACCAGAAGGTCAATCCTGTCGGTGGTAAGTTCCTTATACGACCCTCTTGGCTTTGCAGCGCCTGTGGTCGTGGTGGCTAAGACGATGCAAAGAGATCTCTGCAGAAAGCAGCTGGGATGGGACGACGTGCTTTCCGATGAAGACTCCGAATCGTGGGCAAAATGGTTGCAGCAACTACCGCGGTTAGGAGACGTCGTTCTGTCAAGATGTGTGAAGCCCCACGATTTTGGTAAGGTGCGAAAAACGGAATTGCACCATTTTGCAGATGCATCATCTACAGCTTACGGTGCGGTGACCTATCTGAGGCTGGTAGACGAGAGAGGACGCATACACTGCTCGTTTGTAATAGGCAAGGCACGCGTTGCCCCCCTAAAGACATGTTCGATTCCCCGCCTGGAGCTGACGGCGGCCGTCGTTGCAGCCAAGTTGGATCGACTCGTGAGAAAGGAGCTACAACTGGAAGAATGCCAATCCGTGTTCTGGACGGATTCGACTGCGGTTCTTCAAAGTATTCGCAACTGCAATAAGCGCTTTCCAGTATTTGTTGCAAATCGCTTGGCCAAAATCGAGGACGTTTCCCGGCCTAGTCAATGGAGACACGTCAGCACCAAGGTAAATCCAGCGGACGAGACGTCTCGTGGACTCAGTGTGAATAAATTCCTCAGGTCCAGCCGATGGCTTACTGGACCCCAGTTTCTTTGGGAGCAAGAAGATACATGGCCTTCCTGCCCAGACTTGTCGTTATTGCCAATCGAATTTCTTTTGGTAAAGAAAGAAACTCGAACCGTTTGTCTGGTCGCCAGCGAGTCCGCTACGGATCGACTCATAGCCAGATACTCATCACTCAAATCGGCTGAAAAGCTGGTTGCTCAGATTCAAGTCGATGTTGATGTCAAGGAGGTTTCCTGCCAAGTATCAAGTACCTACTGGGCGGCTGACCGTTGTTGAACTCAAGGCTGCCGAGCTTGAGATCGTAAAGTATGTACAAAAAAAGAAGTTTCCCGGACGTTATCGCTGCGATGTCGAAGGCCAAAGGCGAAGCCATTCGTTTACCAAAGAAAAAGAGAGCTCTTGGAAAGCTCAATCAAATTCTAGTCGATGGAGTTATGAGAGTTGGTGGAAGGCTCGAGCGTGCATGTGTCGAGTTTGATGTGAAGCATCCGATGATTCTTCCATACGACCATCGGTTTACCGACCTGGTGATTATGCAGCAGCATGACGAGGTTGGCCATGCTGGAATGGGACACACGTGGTCGGCTCTCAGACAACGTTACTGGGTCATCAAAAGAGGAGTAGCAGTTCGGCGTGTTCTTGGAAAGTGTGTTTCCTGTCGCCGAAGAAATGGCTCCATGGCCAAACAGATGATGGCAGACCTTCCTGCTGCGAGACTACAGGCCAATAAGCCGCCGTTCTCAGTGGTCGGTGTCGACTACTTTGGACCTTTCCTTGTGAAGCAAGGACGAAGTGAGGTAAAGAGGTACGGGTGCATCTTTACCTGTTTTTCCACCAGGGCCGCGCATATCGAAATAACGCATTCACTGTCGACGGACTCCTTTATCGTAGCTCTCCGACGTTTTATCGGTCGTCGAGGAAGGCCAGACCAGATCTTCAGCGACAACGGCACAAACTTCGTTGGAGCTGAGCGCATCCTGCGCGAAGAACTAAACCGGTGGAATCGAAGGCAGATTTACAAATATCTGCAACAACGTGAAATAGCGTGGAGCTTCAATCCTCCCACTGCCAGCCACACGGGTGGGGTTTGGGAGCGAATGATACGCTCTGCTTTCGGAGCAGACCTTGTCCGATGAGAAACTGATGGTGGAGGTCGAGGCCATCCTGAATTCTCGTCCCTTGGTTCCTGTGGCGTTCGATCCGAAGGATGAGGAGCCCCTTACACCAAATCACCTACTGCTGCAACGTGCAGCGCCGAATATGCCCCCTGGACTGTTTACGGGGAAGGACTGTTACCATCGTAACCGTTGGCGCCAAGTACAATACTTGGCCGACCAATTTTGGCGGCGATGGTCGCGCGAGTACCTGCCGACGCTAATGCCCAGATCGAAGTGGGCAAATGGACATTCTAATTTCGCAGTCGATGACGTTGTGCATGTAGCGGATGATAATCAGCTCAGGAGCAAATGGCTTCTGGGTCTCGTGACCGATGTGCTTCCTGATCGGAAGGGAGTAGTGCGCCAGGTGGTGGTCAAGACTCACACTGGTGCCTTGAGACGCCCAATTGCAAAATTGTGTTTGCTGTGCCGCGACAACGCGATGCGTGATTAGTTGTGTGTTTATTGTGTTCGCAATTACTGCCGATGTTTGTGTGTTGTGTTGTAAATGTACTCCTTGGATTCGTACATTGTGGGGGGGTATGTTACATCTTATTTGCCAGTAATTGCCGATTTCTATTGATTCCCGGAATTCCTCAGTACAACTTGTGTTGTAGCCTAGTGCGTTGTGTGACGTAACAATCGACTGCCAGTTTTGTGTGATAACACAACGTGGTTTAGTTCTTTTCGTTGCTGACTTCCGTGGAGCAGTGGTTCCCAACCTTTTTTTGTCGCGACCCAAATACTTACCAAAATTTTGTTTTGTGGTTTCTCGCGACCCATGGATATGCATTCTTACTATTTGGGTTGTATTTTTGTTTGTAAATCAGGAAAGTTTTTCGAAAATTACTACGCTAGTTTGAAAAATAAAAACATCAAACAAAAATTATTCGTTATTCCGCCAACTTTAGAGCTGGTTCAAAGCATTATGAGCCACACAACGCTTAACAGTGATCTCACACAACCATTATGACGTCACAAACAGAATAATTCACTATCATGCCAAATAGTCATGAAATTGTTGTTGGGAAACAATTCATATCCTTGGGGGGAAAAAAATAATAAAATAAAATAAAAAATAACGCTACGAAACGTAGATGCTCTAATTGTCACAAAAACTGGCGACCCATAGGTTGGGAAACACTGCCGTGGAGCACGGTGCTGCGTCGGTTATTGTAGAAAAGCTGTTTATTGTCGTGTTGACGATTATTGGTGAGTCACTTTGTATATATGTGTTTTATGACTCAATATTGTGAATTACCATGGCGAATGCTGGCCGCTGTGAACTTGACCTAAACTGCAATGACCTAAAATGTCATTTCCCTTTTTTAATAGTCATACTGCACGTGTAGTTGGGTTTATTTAAGTTGCTAAAGTTGTAATTGTTTACGCAGCATTCTTGTACGATACTCACGTGAAGCGTGACTTTCTACACTGTTGCTCTACATAGCTTGGTAAACATTGTATGTGACGTCATAATGGCATATTGTGGTCTCATGTTTTATTGTGTATTTAGGTGTGTGACAGTGATTTCTGGGATTGCCCATGTTATTTGTTTTCTTCTGGTTCCCATAACAGTTGGCGAGCTTAAAGTTACATTCCTACATTAAAGCGCAGTGCTAATGCCATGTCTTTGTAGAAACCGTTTCCGATCGTTTCTATCGCCTCCCACCGTCCTCTTCATTCTTCATTGAAAGTGTTTGAATATAAGATCTACAAAACACCCTATCTGTGTGGACTGCGTGTTGGAGACCTTTAGGAATCGCGTTTCAATCCCCCCTCGTGTGACGTTCCGCGCTGTAACCGGGGCGCGTTCACGGGACGTTACACATCGGTCTTGTAATGTGATTGGTCAAATTGTGCGTTAGAAATTTAGAAATGCGTTAGGTTTGACATTGTGCGTTAGAAATTATTTAAACTCCATTTATAATTGTTGAGAGTGTTATGGCTTTGTTTGATCATGCTGCTTTGCCTTTTTTTAATGTAAATGGTTCAAACTAGTGATGCTAAATTAGATCAGTAATTTTAAAACACAAGCAAGCAGGCAATTGGCGACCGAAGAAAGATATGTGATGCGGCTGTCATAGCGAAAAGGTTGTGCACTCCTGGGCTTACGCATCAAGGGTCGCGTAGAAATTTATGTTTCAAAATGGGGTCGCAGAGAAAGAAAGTTTGAGTAGCCCTGGCCTAAAATTGAAATAATCCATCTTTAGAATCAGCAATTGCGATTGTTGCGTCATTGTACGCCATTGTTTCCACACAAACCAATAAAGCACAGTTGATTCTTTCACTTTGCTACACTATCTGTTTGTTATTTATTAAAATATTGTTTTTTAATGCAGTTAATGGAATTAATAAATCTTTTACTTTATAATCATGCAATTTTGTTGTTGTCATGTTACACTGTAAAAATGTTTCGACAGTGCGGCCCCTTGACTTACTTGGAAGTCTGTTTTTGGCACTCAAAGTGGTTTGAGTTTGATACCCCTGAGCTAGACTACATGAAAAATAGTTGTTTTAGAAATACTTTTAATACTAGTTTATACTTTTAATACGCATTAATATTAGTTTCAAAAAGAAGTAATATTTTGATTTTTGACACAAATCGCAGCGTTAAAAACCTGAGTGACGTTTAGGGCCAAATTAAGTGAAGCAGAACCATAAACCTATAGCATATGGTAGAGCTACTAACACTGAGCTTCACCTTTGGCCCGACCTGGGAACTTCTGGTAGGTGGCGCAAAAGAGCATAGGCGTTTATGGTGCTGACTCAGCAATTATTCTTACCGGAAACCCAAATTGCTATAACAGCACCATAAACGCCTATGCTCTTTTGCGCCACCTACCAGAAGTTCCCAGGTCGAGCCAAAGGTGAAGCTCAGTGTTAGTAGCTCTACCATAGCATATGGACTTCGTTGGTGGTTATACCACAGATAACTTAATTCAATTAAGTTATCTATGGTTATACAAACGTTATGCAAAATAGCCGACATTTATTTACATTAGGATCACAGATTGTTGACAGTAAACGTATAACAATTCATAACAAGCGTGCAAATTTGCATTGTAAAAATTTAACTTGTTTGTCATTGTAGGCAACACGTATTTAAATTGAATGTTGCGTGCTATATAGTGTGTCGGAAGACAAAAAGAACTTTGTATCAAAAAAAAATGCTGGTTAAGTAACTACCCTGCCTTACATGAATGTGACGCGAACTGCTGTGTCGTAAAAAGCGAGGAAGTGAGTTCCGGAAATTACGTACAAGCTCTGAGTGGTTGCATGCCAGCCATTCGGTGTCCCATTTCACGTCAATAATTTCAGCAGTTCAGCATGAATCATTGTCTGGAGTGTATTCTGAAACAGATACGTATTTGGAAAGTGTTATCCTGGTTCATGTTGTTTACATCAGATGTTTTTGACGCAATTATGAATCTTGTTTCAGTGAATAACAATAAAAATAAAACTTTAGAGGTTGTGTTAAAAAGTTGCCTATCGCATTTTAATGATGGTAGCTTAGATGAACATATATTTAAAACTTGCATTTCGTATCACGCCCTCAATAGCGAAAGTTTATCAGTAGATATTAAAGTTTGAGGGTTCCAGCTGTATCTGACCTTAAATGGTCAAGATGACCCGGAAGAAGGAAACTTAGTAGCAGCGACAGTATAGGCCTATTGTGTTGATGTAACATAAAAGGAACTACCGTCATTACCTGTTTTAAAAACTCAGCGTATGGTTACTTCCTTATGAACAAGATTTACCAATAGAGTGTTTGGTATTTGCTGCACAGGGGGTAAAAATTGAACCAAAGATGTTGTTACTGTATCAAGTAGTTTTGTTGCTTGCGTTATCTAGTGTAGCTGTTTCTCAATTAGCAGGTAAGCAATATTTTCAAATAAAAAAAAACAATACCAAACTAATGGAATAAGTTACAATTTGCGGTTTTATTCAGGCAACATTGATTCTGCGATTAAACTATGTGAAGATTCGACCATAGCAACATGTGATCAGTGCATAAAGGCACACCCAGATTGTGCATGGTGTGCAGCAACCCAAACGGGTGTGTCCTTAAAACGCTGCCAGCACAAAAGGTAGATTACATCACATCAACAAAACAATTTGAATACCCGAAAGGTCGGTTCTGACTTTAGTAACCATGTCATTTTACTTTTAGTAAGCTGAACTGTCCAACACCAGCAGAAATGCCCTCTGGATCTGTAAATCGTACAAAAAACACACCACTTTCAGTGCCAAATCTCAACCAAAACCAATCAGCTGCTGTACAACTTCAACCTCAAGAAATTAGAATCAAACTGCGAAAAGGTATTGGACTGTATGTATATGTACACGCGAGAAATGCAAAAATGTGGCTGTAAGTGGCTGGCTAAATCTTAACTATGTTTATTAGGCGAATCCAAAAAGTTTAACGTTACATTCCGAAAAGTTGAGGATTACCCTGTTGATTTGTATTATCTAATGGATTTGTCGTTTTCTATGCACGACGATTTACAAGTTTTGCAAGGCCTGGGTGCAACTTTGGCACAGGATATAAAAAACAATGTCACAAGTAACATCAAGGTAAACATCTTCCAGTTTCAGCTAAATTACTGTTACATGCAAATTCTTACTATTATAAACTCCAAAAATAGCAACATTTTTTTAAATACGTTGCTGTTCCATAGTTTTATTATGTGCTTTATTTGGCAGATGGGCTTCGGAACTTTTGTGGACAAAGTGATGATGCCCTTTGCAAGCACAGTCCCACAGCAGTATGTTTGTGCTTGTTTTATCGCGCTTGCTCTTTTATGCCTTGTATAGGCCTTAAAAGTGCAAATGCAAACGAAGATGTTAACGTCATCTTGATCCGCTTTGTGTGTTGTGTCGTGATACACTGTTACTGGTTGACCGCAAAAGGTCATAAAATTGACCAATTGTTTTGCAGATTAAAAAATCCGTGCGCAAAAAACCAACAAAATACACAATGTGCTCCTCCGTTTGGATTTAAGCACCAGCAAAATATATCTTCTGAACTGGAAAACTTTAAAAACAGCGTTAAAAATACAACAATATCTGGAAACATAGATTCACCCGAAGGGGGGTTTGATGCATTGATGCAGATTGCCGTATGCTCCGTAAGTAGCACATTTACTGATAACTAATCATAAAAGTTTGCATTACCAACAACGGGCTTTTTACCAGACAGTCCTTAACTTACACTTTAAAAAAATAAACGTCGAAACAGTTGCGAACAATCGAGTTGTTTTTTACCACCCAATACTCTGTTGTATGAGGCTGTATTTAGTACCAGCACTACAAGGTTGATTGTTTCAGAACGAAATCGGTTGGAGGCCTCAAGCCACCCATTTGGTGGTAGTAACCACTGATGCATCTTTTCATATGGCACTGGATGGCAAACTTGCGGCAATACTGGAAGCCAATGACATGCAATGCCATCTACAAAAGGTATTTCTACATTTAATCTATAGTGGTATTGATCGTCCAAGTTACACTGTTATTATTTCAAAGTAAACAAATAGTGGAACCATAACAAAAAACGCAATATAATGCTGTAGCGAGTGTAAACAATTCTGTACCTTTTGAATTTTCTTTTTTCCTTGTTCTGTACGAAGTACCATAAACTGTGCTTTACCAGTCGTAAGCGTGATATATGTATTTGGCTTAATAGGGTTACAACGAAGAGCTGCCAAATGACATTGTTTACTCAAAAAGTCGAGAGCTCGATTACCCATCGATTGGACAACTACGATCAGCGTTTCAAGCTAACAAAATTCAACCAATTTTCGCTGTTACCAAAGAAGTTCGATCTCTTTACGATGTTAGTGTACTTAATCGGATTTTTTTATCGTAGATCGAAAGTTTTAGGTTTACAAGAAAGTGTTTTGGTGGTATAGGGCCTCAGCCAACTCATTCCTAACTCGTTCGTGGGAGAACTGGCAGCTGATTCGGGGAACATTATAACTATTATAAAAACTGCCTACAATGTAAGTGAACTCAAATGTTTAACATACAGTTAGGCTGGGTGTAGGCTACTTGTTTGAGTTTTTCATTTATTTGTTCTATAGCAACTGAAAGAAAAACTGGAAATGACACTTGGAGACAATAAACCACCCGAGATCGATATTAGCTATCGCGTGTTTTGTCCAAATTCCTCAACTTGGAAAGATAATGGGGATCTTAGTTGTGATCAAATCAAGATTGGCAGTGAGGTAGTGTAAAAACATTGTGACATATAAACTGTGTTAATCATTTGGAAACATTTGTAAATATCATGAAATTAAAATAAAGTTAAATGTTAAAATGGCATGATGCTGATTGCTGACGTGAAAGGTTATGAGTAACAAGCACCAACACGATTGCTGAACAGCATAACATATCGCATGACGCATTCCATATGACTGAATATATCTTTAGGTATTTTATGAGTTTACTGTGACGGCTACTGATTGCCCAACAAGTTCCTCCAATCAACCTGTCATTTTTACTTCCAACTCATTGCAAGAAGACGTCAAAATATATTTTGGTATTTTATTTCAATGTCTAATACTCTATCACAAAAAGGCAGGATTATTTTGTTTTGACATACATTTATTCCATTTAAACTTTTTATTTCATGATTCTTCTATTTTGAAAAGCAGTGTTTGATTATTAGATTTTCTCTGCTCATGTGATTGTTCACAAACCCGCATCCCACAAAGTTCAAACTGCAGCACCAACGGTACGCTGGTGTGCGGGATCTGCGAGTGTGACCCTACTCATGAAGGAGCGACATGTCAATGCTTAAGGGATAGCGTTGTTCAATCCGTTGTCGATAAGTGTCGCAAAACCAACCTCAACAGCGATCTTTGCGAGTACGTATTTAAAAATATTACATTTTAATACAATTTTGAATCAACTTTGGAACGTAGAGGGCATGGAAAATGTGAGTGTGGAAACTGTTTGTGTAACGATGGATATTTTGGAACTCACTGTGAGTGTAGCAACAACGGATGTCCCTCCAGTGACAACAAAGTTTGTGGGGGTAAGACACGCAAAACATGCCGTCAATGGCATACAAACGTAAAGGTTTTGTGTATTTTTCTATAAAGGGCCTCTACAAGGCACTTGTTACAATTGTAACAATAACCCGACATGTAATTGCACAAACGGGTGGACCGAGTCGAAAATAGGAACGTGTACCTGCCACGAAGATCTGTGTAAGGTGAATTCAACTGACACAAGTCTTTGCAGTGGGAATGGCATTTGTGAATGCAGCAGATGTGTTTGCAATTCGGTAAGTTTAAAGTAAATGTTCTATAGTGAGAGACACGCTGCCACTAATCAGTACTAACTGAGGTTTTCATTAGACCCTCTGGGCCGGTCAATATTGCGATAAGTGCATCGATCCAAAGTGCAAGCCACCACAGGAACCCTGCAACACAAAAATTTCTCAATGCGCCGCCTGCCTAAACAATGCGCAGCAACTTCGACTTGTGAGTTCTATATGTTGTTTTCAGTTTTTATAATTTGTGTGCATTTTAAACAGCTTAGTAACTTTGACACAGGATGCCGCACAATCATGCAAACGGGAGTGCAATGGAACCAATTATTACTTGGACAACACCATTCCAAACTGCGGCCAATGTACCACTGATTGCCATCCAAAGTGCAGTGAAATAGATACGTGAGTTCGTAAACATGTAATTAGGTAAAGCGTACTCGGTACAACGTGCAACTTGTGCTAAAACAAACATAAAATTACTTGTTAGGACTTAAAACATGTTTACTGTTATGCAGAACAAAACTTCCTCCAACCCTTTGCACACAGCCACAGACCGACTCACCGTGTACCATCAAATATCAAGTAGTTTGGAGCAAATCTGATAATGACTATTTGTTATTGGTCAAACATTTCAATAAGGATACAGGTCAAGAAACTGTTTTTCTTACAGCTATTTTGCCTAATCAACCGGTCGAACTTGAAACGGCACTTTATCATCAGTTGAAAAAAAAATGTATTAAATTTTATCAGTGGTTCTCTTTCATAAATTGTAGTTTACGAAGAGCAGACACTTTAAGATCTGACAAAAAATGGCCGCGGTATTTTCTTTTGACGCTGTTATTTCTTTGTAGATTGCCCCCCACCAACAAATGTACTACTTATAGTTTTGCCGATAGTGATTGGAATAGTGGTGATTGGAGTAATTGCCTTGATCGCATGGAAAATCTACCAAACTATCCGGGATAAAAGAGAGTGGGTCAATTTTGAAAACGAAATGAAAAAATCAAAGTGGACCAAGGTAATATTTTAAAGTATTGCAAATGCTCGATCCGCTGTTATACAATGAAATTAAAGAAATGTTTGATCTAAAGGCAAACAAGCTTTTAGCAGGCATTCGGTAATATGATAAGCGGCTTTTATTTGCAATAGCAAACGTGATGGGCTTTACACGAACGTTTGAAATATGTCTTCGATGTAACCAACAACGTACAGCAGTTTTTTTGCTTATTAGTCAATTCTTGAAAACTGTGTTACTCAACTACATCTTCCCAAATTCTTAAACAAGAAAAACGAGGTTCAATGGGCGAGAAAGTCCCCCAGAATATTTTATCATTAACAATTATGCACGCTCTTTGCAATTCCAAAAATTATTGCATGCTGCAATCAAACAAACTAATGCAATAAAAATCGCGCTTTTGCAATGCAGGGACAAAATCCTATATTTGAAAAGCCGTTCACTAGGTTTGAAAATCCAACATTTCATGGAAATTAAACGGTCACTTTTTGCAAGGTAAGGCTTGAAATAGAAACTAATAAATAGTTTGACGTACTCTCTTAAAACTATTGGCATGTATTTCAGAATAACGTTTGCTTTGCAATTGCAATGAAGCTTGAAACTCAGCAGCGCAACGCAGGGCTGATTTAATTTACACTGTATGAAATTTGGTGTTATTTTCATTCTGTCGCATTAATTGCACAAGTCCCATAAACGAATTGGTAAAATAATTTCTTGTTCTGGGACCATTTTAAGCTTAAAATGTGTGGTTTAAAGTATTACAAAGCTGTATTTTAATTAGGATATTAATCCCGTATTCCAAAAACCAACTTCGAGATTTGAGAATCCATCATATGGAGGTGATGAGCAGTAGACAAATGTAATGTAGCCTACCTTATCGTCTATAGATAATAATATGTGAGTGTTTGGCTTGTAGATGTCATCTTTTGGTTTATTGACAGTTAAACCCTGTCGATTAAATTCATTTGTAGTTTATTGCATTTTTCTCAAAAACATTATTGTTTCACATTTAAACTTTTTTACTAATTTTCTTTATTGCTTGCAATGATACCCGTATTTCACCATCACTGCCGTTGATTACTTTTTTGCTGTTTCTATGTTCTGCTGAATTGCAATACAATATTTACGACTATTGCACGTTTTGATTTGTCACAAAAGTTAAAAGAACAGTTTACCCGTAAACGTACGTCAAAACTGCCTCGATCGTGGTTGTTCTTAAATATAGTCTTGTGCGTATTGTCGACAACAGCCCGACATGCGGACACGATTAAATGTAAATAAAGAAAAACTACTAGTATGACTTAAGTTGAGTTGAGAGAATACATTGCAATGAACAATCACAAAGTCGAAAAAAACTGCACGAATTTTGAACGTTATGGAGCGAAATTTAATGGATTGCACAATTGTTGGATCATGGCCGCGCTGCAGCTTCACTGTATTACTGGTGGAAAAGGTTGGGACCAGCCAAACACCAGTGTTAAAGAAAGGATGGTTCGACAGGTAAAGCATCCCTGTCGTATAGTTTTAGGCGTCGGAACAAAGAACACGGGCACACACGAACGAAATTGTAAGTAAGTTAAGTGTTGAAAAATAAATTGATACTAAAGTTTACTTTAAAAACGGTTTTTGGTTTAAATGACAGAATTTTTAATGGGAATTCATTTTTTTTACAGTAGACTAAATTACGGTAAAAAAAAACACTTGGTGATTATGAAAAAATAGTGATGAAAAGGACGTATATAAGAAGCATTGAGTAAACAAACAAATAATTAAATAAAACAAAAGGGCACAATGATTTAGGTATTATATACATTTCAATTGGTTATCGTTAGCTCAGCTTATCTTCCAACGCCCAGCTTTTCTTATGAAGGCACTTCACAAACCACACCTAACTTTTAAGAACCCCCACCGTGGCAGTAGACATGGTAGCACTTGCTCGGCACGCTGATAGTCGACTCCTAATCTGGTGCATTTTTACCGCTGTGATGCACGGTATGTCGATTCCCTGGGTTTCTGTTGCTATATATGGTCTTTCATATAATAGCTGCAACTTTTTACATTAGTCTTGAGAACCGCGGGTTTGGTGAGTAAACTCTCCCATCTCATGCGGCTGGCCATGCTGACGTTTGAATTCCCTCTCCGTTGTACCAAAATGCTCTTTCAGACGACTTACTTAGTGAGCAATATCTCTCCCTCGATCGACTTCCGCTTCATAGAAGCAACGATCACTAGTGACTGCGGGAAGTGCATCATCCCTTGGACGGTTGTCTAAATTGGAGTTTTGTAAATGGACGGTGCTACGAAGCGCAAGCTATTGTGAAGTAGGTGGAGATTATAAAGGTAAAGTTCGTCTTGGGTCTTTAGCGACGAGACAATGGACATACGTAATGAAATTCGCACAGCTACGGTTACACCGGCCCATGCTAATGGTCACCTCGATAGATCAATAGATGAATTTTGCGTTAGTTTTGGACAAAACTGACATAATAAACGTGTACGCAGAAACGCGTGACGTTCACAAAGTTTGACAAACATGCGCGTTGTTTCACAGAAGTGTAAAGATGAAAGAGTTCCCGGATAGGAAGAACACCGGAATGCCGTACGAAACTGGGTGACCTTCGGCTCGGGGATCAATTCCATTGAATAAAATAAAGTTTTGAAACTTTTACGCCGTCGCCAGGATGCATATTCGCCAGCCAGTAAAGATCTCGGCCGAACCAACCAGGTCGAATGGCCAAATCCATAAGCAACAAGTGATACTATACTTGAGAAAGTGCGACCAAGGTCTGAAATAGTTACGCAATAGCGCGCGTGTTCCGCGTGTTTTTCGACGCTAGAAGTCCGGCTATTGACACGACAAACATTCGCGAGAAAAGACGGCATTCGCTTGTCACATGGGAGTTTTTGAGTTTAATGTCATGTCTATGGGTTTAGAAAAGAAGATGACCTGCTGCATAAAGTTTTTTTTTTCAGCCTCAGAACAAAGGATTTAAACATTCTAAACAACCAATATATAATACCTAAACGTTTCAAAATTGATCATAGTGTATGTGCAATGGCAATATGTGCTAAGCACCCTCCTATAGGATACTATAGTTTACAATGTATTTTTTTCATTTGCGATTTCAAATAGTTATCTTGAGGTTACATAATAGTTATCCACATAGCCCAAGTTTTTCAGTGTCATTTACCTTTTTCCTAATTTAACTGGGGCAGGAACTTGACCGAATAGGCCGGCGCCTGATCCATGTACAGACTCAAAAAACTTGATCGGTATTCGTTCCCGAGAGCGTCCTGGGTTTAAACCCCGTAATAAACAAAAAAACAACAACAATTGAACTGAAAACTAAAACGGCGGACCTTTCTAAGATCACGTTGTTGGCATTGCCTTCGTTTGTAGGGCTACACGAGGTGCGCTGATTGGGCTGGAACGCGCTGCTTTGCCACTTACAAAAGCAACTTCTGGCATGTAAAACAGGCTTTTTCTCTGGGTGGCGCGTGTAACGCGAGGTGTGCTGTTGCATTTTAACGTAGCAACTTTAATCGCTATTGATTTTGTGATTTTTTATTAAAGTTGGGCCGCGCAAAATGAAACCAGTGCGGAGTATCTTTGGCTTTTAATTGGTGGTGAGCCGTTATTGCAGGGTTTGGGCCCAAAATAATTCCGTAACACGAAAACAATCACTAGACTAGTACGCATTTAAAATAGTAATAGTTGAGCATGAGGAAAATTAATAAATAAGCTGGATCCTTCGAGATTCATTTGTGTTACCTAGTAGATCACTTCTGAGTCATATATGTTCTACCTAGTAAGATTTCGACAAAACAATTTGTTGCAATTCGGCCGAAACTGAACCTTTTACGAAAACAATTTCGAAGCGTAAAACGTGTCTTTTCTACTCAATAAGGTAGCACAAAATCTTTCAAACTACACCATAACTAAAATCGCGTCAACTATTACATTTTTTTAAAATATTGTTTTCCCACCCCAGACAAAATCGCTGTATAATTCATTTAAACCCCACAGAACTACAGTGATAACGAAAAAAAACTTTTTTGCCTGGTAGAAAAAAATTATGTTTTCATGTCCAACACGTGCTAAAACTTAAAAAAACTATAATCCAATTTTCCATTCAAACTATAACGGTTACGACATCGCCAAAAGGGGCGATCGCCGTCCTTAGAATATGCCGTAGTGCTAGAACAACTGTTAAAGCGTCCAAAACAAGGATAAATCTGGTAGCATTTATCCCAGCGCCGCGGCATGTCTTTGTTTGCCTGCTTAAAATAGGACAACAACAAGCTGCATTTTTGACGTCATTTAAGCATACGATGCAGCGAGCATTGCCTGTTCAGTGCATACCCAAGAGTAAAATTTACCACAGTTTCCTTTAACGCATATTTCGCATTTGTAGCAAAATTTTGTTTGCTTTTATTAAAATTTTGGATGGTCCTCTCGCGAAAAGTTCGAATTGGTTGTCTTGAAGATGGAGATGAGGCCACTGAAAAAAATACTCCAAACAGCATTGTTTGTCTATATTTGAGGCGTATGTGCAGTGAAAATGCAGAGTACTAAATCATGGTGCTGTTGGCTGATGTTTTTGTAGTAGTAAATTTTTAGTTAGTTTTATGAACGTTAAACAAACCAAAACCGATCAAAAATCCTAAATAGCTATCAAATGATGCTATTATTACATTTATTGGATAAAATAAGTGTGCCCCTCTTGCCCCTACTTGTCGGCGCCCATGCATGCAGGGACTTTATTCTAGAATTTGTTTGCAATAACTATACTGTCACAGAACTGTTTAGCCTTTTTTCATGCGCGGCCAAAATCGACGCGTGCCGAAACGATGCTCATGCAATCACTGATCAAAAGTGGACAAAACTTTAGGTTTAGGTATTTGTTTGATTTGAATATGTACATATATCGAGTGAGCTACAGTACTTGCTTAATTGCTTAAACTTGACCTGGGATAGGTTTGCTTAGGATACTGACAATCAGGCCCAACCGCACAGAGAACTTCAACACAACTATACGACATAGTTGTAAACCATACACAATAATTTTGTCTTTGTACGTAACAATGCGTATTTCTACTTTCCTGGTATACAGACGATTCCGTTTAATCGCATACCGGTTAATCGCCTACCCCAGGGGTGGCCAACTCGCGGCTCTTCGCCTGGTTTTATGCGGCTCTTATGTTGTTGTCGAAGTTTGGGGCCATTGTGTATAATTTGGTTGGTATATGGCGATCTGATACAAAAATCGTTAAAATTAAACTAAAACTTTAACAATTTTGCTTTTGAATAAACTTATTATCGGTATGGCCACAAACGTTTCCTTAAAACTGCAACCTTATGTGGCAAATGGCTTTATTATGATTGCATATATTGAATTGTTAAACAATAAATGGTTGCTCATTGTTGCGTACAATGCGAATGAGACTCGATTTTATTACCTCAACAGCTCACCGCTTGTTAAGTCAAGTCAAGTCAAGTCAAATTTTATTTGCATAGTCACTTCATCATTACAGTTCCATTGTTGAACGGATACGTAAACAGCAAGGACACCGAAAAAACCGTAGGTTATCGAGTCAAGTGTCCTGTTATTTGAATTGTGGTTGAATTCCGTTTTGGGTATGTCCTGCCGTAGGATCGCAACCGACCGCACGAACCTGGCGGGGTACGTCCGGTTGCATAAGACGGTGTTTGAACCCGCAGGTTCTGCTGGCCAAATGAAACCCGCCTAAACGGAAACACCAGCTCGGTTCCTCGGAACGTTTCCTGTGATCCCGTAGGCAGACCCGGGTGTCCCGAGGACAGTTCGTTGCGACGATGAAACTGTTGTCGTCGAGCATCTCCTCCTCTGCTTTTGTAAGATCGATCTCGAGATCTCTGATGTTGTTCGCTGGGGAAGGTGCTGCACTGTCTTCGACCCGGATGGCTGATAGAAAGAATAATATGTATTTATATACTTTTTTGTTTATGCGATTCGTTGAATTGAGAGTTTGTGTGTGTTAGACCAGTGCTCCGCAACCTTTTTTCACGCACGTCACACCATACAAGCTTTAAATGTTCGGCGGCACACCCGAACCCAAAAAATGCGATTTGAATATTTGAAAGCCTAAAAAAGCATTAAGTCAGGGGTCTTAAGCTTCTTTGAGGGCCAAAAACATTTTTACGTTAGTAAAGCGCCGTAATATTTAAATTTTTTTGTAAAAGTAACATGAACAAAAATATTATGTGCTTAAAATGTTGTGCGTTTTTGCCATTTCATGTACACATTTGTAATGCAATCAACAAGAAACGAATATACAGTGTAGCAAACTAAAAAAAGCAAGTACAATAAACTACTATGTGTGAAAACAATGGCATACAATGACGAAACAATTAAAAACTATGACTCAACAACTGGAATGAATTGCTGATTTTCAACAGGAGGGACTCTTTCCACCATACGATTAATACGTTGCATTTATTTTCAACCAATACTTATAAAGAATGATTGTTTCTTAAAATCGGTGGCCTGACAGGGTATTCCACCTGAGCTAAACACCTAAAATTTAAAACTTAGTTCGCGGGCCGCACAAAAACCCTCTTAGGGCCACACCGGGCCGCGTGTTTTGAGACCCCTGCATTAAGCCAGTATAAAGTATATTATGACGTAATAAAACATGAATGCGTAGTGAGTAGTGTAGCTTTAGTTTGGTGGTGTTGTGAACTGTATCATTTTCTATGAATAAAATAAAAACAAATTTAACACAAAAAGTTATACGTTTTGCGGCGGCACACCCCGCATCGTCTTGCGGCACACCCCGCATCGTCTTGCGGCACACCAGTGTGCCGCGGCACACCGGTTGCGGAGCACTGTGTTAGACCAGGGGTGTGCAACTTTTGTTACTGTAAGTTTTTTTTTGTTTATGCGATTTAAATCGGTTGCTATGAAAACAGTGCACGAAGTAAACGTATGTGCTCATTTAGACTTCCCCAGCTAAAACAAAGTGCTATGATGCTCCACTAAGACCGAGTATTTTCTCTCTTTTGTAGCCGAGAATAGTAATAAGTACTTTTGAAGTCAAAACTAAGTTATCACTCACAGTGCGCAGAACATGACGTCATGCTTCCGAACTGTCGTGGCTATGGTGCAACCGTTCAACTGTTTCGAAGAAAGAGTAGCAACGCACACACACATTTTAATTGGCGCACACGCCACCAGTTCGCTTGATCTGTGCTTTCTCTTGCAGCCAGGTTTGTTTTGAAAGATGTGTTACGTCTCATCGTAACCAGGGGCGTATGCAGAAATTTGTAAAGGGATCTCTAACATTTTAATGATGGAATTTCGTTAATGGCGATCTATGACGTAAGTAGTCATTTTTTAATTTTAATTTTTTTCACGGGGTCCGAACCCAGGACACTCCCGGAGACGAATCCCGATCAAGGTTTTTTTATGTCTGTATGTGGTTCAGGCGCGCCAGACCATTCGGCCAAGTTCCTGCCCTGACGTAAGTAATTATGATTTGGGAAGTTTCCTTTATAAATGTGCAGAGCCTCAAGCGAATACTGTACTGTAGGCTATATTTGCGACTGAACGAAGTTATCGCCAACGTTATACCTGTACGTTTGTTGTCGCTTTACATATTTGTTTAATAAACCTTGTTTTACGTTCTAGTTGTTATCAGTCAGGTGTCATTCAGAGTACTTTATTTTGGAGTCAGATCGCGCATTTTCCTTTTATTTTAACGTTGCATAACACTGCAGATACCCGCAAATAATCCATTCTTTGCAACAGTCATAAACAATATGACAGTAAACGTTTTTACCCATTTTTGTGATATTTAACATTGTTTAAGTACAATACAGTTATAGGCTATAACTTGTATCACAATTGGTGATTAGATAAGTCAGTAGAAAACGATGAATGCGCACGGCATCAGATAATGTAATTTTACAGTTAGCAGTTTTGCATAATAGTTATCTTAAGGCTAAATGGAATATATTTTTGTTGGTATGCAGAGCATTTTCATGTCTCACAACAAAAAATGAGGCGTTACTTGTTTGAAGTGCACCAAAAATGTTTTTAAAAACACGTGAACGAAAAACGCAGCAAAACCAGTGATGGGATTCAGCCGGTTCGCATCGGTTCTATAGAACCGTCTCACGAAATTTTATGAGATCAGCGAACCGGTTAGCATGACAAAAAAATTGAATTCCACCATTGGAAATTGGAATCCCACTACTGGTTTTATGAGATCAGCAAACCGGCTGACAAAAAATGTGAATCTCACAACTGAGCAAAACATACCTATTATATATCAATACATCAAAGTTAAATTCATGCGAAAAGTTTTTGGGTTCGACTCGAGAGTGCACAACTTTAATTGTTACAAAGTTATAAATTAGTTTTTTCGTTTCATCGTTCATGACCCAGCTGGATAATTAGCCAATATGCAGTTTTATTGTGGTACGCCCGTAGCCGTAGCGTTACCACACGTCCAGAATTTCCCGGACATCACCGGAATTCAGGCGTAAAATCGGTGTCCAGAAATAATTGTTAAATATAGCCTACTCGTAACGTCCGAAATCAATACCTGACCTGTAGAAATTTTCACAATTCTTTTCCTGGGGACTTCAATGTTTACGTTTTAACTGTTGTCTGTTCTGTTTTTGATACAAAAATGCTACCTACCTTTCAATCAAAATTACTTACCACCAAAGCTAACAATACCGAAAATTTTGTAACTAAGAAAAAAATTGGTAACGATTTTACTACAGTAACGTTATTTTGTCAATAATGGGAATGTTTGGGTTGGTAACATGTAACAACATGCGATAAAACGCATTGTTGCAAATGTTTGGTGTCGCCTAAGATATTTATCAAACTGTCCGGAATTTCGCTTTATACGCAGATATGGTAACCCTATATACCGGACTGGATTAACCATTAGCTTCCAAACTGTGCCATTTGGGGTACGCAAAAAACTTCCATCTCGACACGCAAGGTCAAGAGTTTATTTAATCAAACAACATAGTTAGCCCTGGCATAAACGATTATGCATTAAACATTATTGTGCCATATTTACTTTAAAAGCTTTTGAGTTTTAAGGTTTGCTATTTTTTTAGTTTGGGTGTAGAACTTCTTAATGTACACCCTAAACTGGGAATTTGCCATTTATAAATGTCAAAGTTTGTGTTTACCCTGTAGTGCCACTATTAACTCCTTCTGTCCTTTAGAATAGGACAAACGTTAAACCAGGATTCTCCAAAGGGGGCGATGGTAACAATTTGAGGACTTGGGGAGGGGGGATTTTACTTCTAAGGGGGGCGATTTTAAAACTACTTGTCTCACCTAATTTTAACTAACAAGTCTATTTTATTCGCCCACAGGCCTATTAGCGCTTCCCAGAAGTATTTGTATCGTTTATATTTAAACACTTTAGTGAATGTGAGAGGTCGCAAAATTGTAAAATTAGAGGATTTGGTCAGTTTGGGAATGTAGATGAGTGTTTGTAGGGATACAATAAGTACTAGGCAGCACAAATCACAAGTATAAAACAACTGTTTCCAAATAACATTTGCTGTTAAAATCAACAAAGCAAAAAAACAACATTTTTCACAATCTAAGAAGGTTACATGGGTAAGTGCACCAAAATGAAGAAAACTGCACAAATAAAAACCAGTGTTCTGTAATCTGAGATAAAATTGCCAGTAATGGCTAAAAACACATTTATATCCTAATATCACATTAAACAAGGATACACACTGTACACTAGGCACTGTATTATAAAGTGACTGTAATAATTTACTCAAGTGATATAAATCTCCTTGTAATGAGAGCAGCACCAGTTTTTGTAGAAACGGTACTTGTAGTAATATGTGAATGAAATATATATAATCAATTTTGGTTTGGATGATTTTTCGACAAACAAAATAAAACATATCCATTATTGGCATACTGGTCCCATTTAGTGTAAAATAATAAGGTACAGCAAAGGCAATCATTGTCTATTGATTAGTGTCATTGCCATCATCAGAGTCGGATGAGTCTGCAATTGCACCAATCTGCCTTGGCATAGAAAACAATGCCACCGATTTGGTGTTGCTACTGGTTACTGATGTAGTGCTAGGGTTTGTCACTACATCGTAACACACATCACACACACACAATGGCTTTGCAGATTGGTGTTGAATGATTGCCTTGTTAGATGAACATGAGTTACAAACAACATATCCACATTTTCTACAATGATGTCTTCTTTGAATTGTAGAAAAGTGGGTTTTGTGACATCTCATGCACTCCTCAGCCTCTGCATCAGGCACCCATGCTGGGGCACTCTCCAAAACATTCCCAGCCATGCCTTCAAAGAAAATTTAGGATTTGCTTTGCTATATAAAAATCTAACCTTCATGAACTTTGTTTAGTTGTAATTACATAGAAATGCTAAACAAAAAGTATGTGTCTAGGAATTCCACACTTTAGGAGCCTTTTGGTAAACCGCTGGGTAAGCCAGGGTTAAACTTTGGGGAGATCAATTTTGGCAACTATCTGTCGTATATGTAATATAAGTTTGAAACACTCCATCTTGACTAAAACAAGCGTCCTGAAATACAAATCAAAAACAACGTTTCCCATTTAATGGAAGGTACCATGAATATTTTGGTACTGATGCCCTTTATAGTTCAATAACATTGATACATAATACTGAATACTCATCCCATCACTAGTATAAACTAGAAGGGTGGATTAGCTCATTTTGCCATTGCACAAACACTATGACCTATTGTGAAATGTTGACATATTCCCCATACTTGATTTATATTGCACGCCACATTACCCAATGTTTTTAATAACTGTAGTTTGTTTCTTAAGGCAGAAACTCGTGGGTCCCCCCACATGCAAATTTGTAAATATTACATTGCTACAAATGACTATGTTAAAGTGTGGTGTTGTAAGGTAAACCACAGTGATCGATAATGTACTTGAACGAGAAGGTGGCTTAGCACATTTGCCATTGCATATGCACTATAACCTATATTGAAACGTTAATATATTTATATGGGTCCCTTATTATCCACCATCTTTTGTAACCTTGGTTGTTTCTGCAGGCAGACACTCAAAGGCGTCCCCGTACATGCTAAGTTTAAAACTATGTATTTCAAGAGATAACCATATGTAAGTTTGGTGCTGTAAAACACTGTGATCAGTACTTGGCTTAAATAACCATGCTATTTATTTAAACTACAAACTATGCAAATCTGATTTAATTCAGTCATTGTTTGAATTTTGTCCTATTTAATGTTCTATTTATAGGGAAGAAGGGGTAAATAGTGGCAAAATAAAGTAAAACACAACAATTGACACCTATAAATGACAAATTCTCGAAGCTGTCCAAATTTCATTTAATTCTGACACTGTTTTAAAAAACTTACCCATTTTAGGGGGTTACTGGGGTAACTGATGGGGTTCTACACCCAAAGCTATAAAATATGAAACTACAATGACCCAACCTGTCATGTAAAATTTTATGTAAATCAGCCAATGTTAAAAATTCTGAACAGTAGAGGTGTTATTAACATTTGTTAACGCTTCTGATGTCATAATGCTGTTAACACTCCCTTGCAAAAAAATACCAACATTTTATACAAGTATGTTGTAAACACAAGTGACATCTGTTCTATTGCCTTTATCACACTGTTAAACCACTGGAACTTTATGTTTAGGGTGAGCGGTATCACAAAAAAACGTTTACCGCTTGAGAGCTAATCGGGTAACCGCTGGGGGTATCTAGGGGTCATTCCATGTCAACTGCCCAGGCCAGTTAACCCACCCCCTCGGATTTTTATCAAATTTAAAATATGAATGCAGCTAGTTACACTGATTTCAACAACAAAAAATTTGAGTCAAACTAACCAGATGGCACATCTATATGACTATATCTACCATCTGCATAAGTTGCATGCAAATCCACCAAAGATTCAACCTTTCATGCACCGTGCCCCCCTACCTTTTGCGCCACATGCCCCACCTACAAGTAACCCAGTAAGACCTGTGGCCTCCTAGCCAAAAATGTATATAGCAAACTCAACTAAATTGTAAATTCCATGATCTATCTGGATGATTTTTTTGCTTAAAATAAACCTCAATATAGGCAAATAGTGTGGGAAATAATCAATTAAATCACTTCCAACACAAACTTAATTCTGAACTTAAAAAACAAAATTTGGCTCATTGATATTTCGTGGGTGTTTATGGTGAGCCTACACCGCAGGGCCCCCCTAAATATAGCTCGCATATGATTGTTTTTGGAAGTAAAAATGAATAGGTCCCCACACACTTGTTTTTTCAGATTTACAGTAAACAAATGTTGCGGATATTTTTAGATTCTTAAGGACAAGTTATTAGAAAGCATTAACCCAACTTTAAAAAAGTTTTGTCCGTGCATTATTATTGTCATATAATTACAACAGCAAAAAAGAACGGAAAAATACTATCAATTTAATCTTTTGCTTTGACCTTGATATTGTCGTCCAAGATCTGTTTTTTTTAACACAAGTTTTCCTACAAAGACTTAACAGTTCCATTACAGACACTATGAATTAAAAAGCCATTTCCTACAAAGGTAAGCTATACATAACAAATTGTTTTTCACTTAACTTCGTTTCGCAAAACGAGTACCATTGACCTGTAGTAACCTCTCATGGTGCAGACACCGCACAACCATTTAATGACCTCTGACACCATTTTCAATGGCACACAGTCCTTAGTGTTCAGCATTACCGTTTTGCCTAATTTATACATGGCGTAAGTATGAATTTGAAAATAAAGAAGCTACGTTGTGATAAAAAATCGTTCTTTAAGTGTGGCCTACAAGCTAAAACCAAATATTTCAGGGTTTAAGGGGTGAATCCAATTAAAACTCAAAAATTTTTTTGGAATACTTTACATTCACCAACCAACAAAGCATAAAACTCCCAGATCATGTACTTTCTTCAGTACAGTTGTTTTAAAAAAATACGTTTTAGGTGCCTGTGGGTGAACTGTTGGGTCATTTGTGCCAACCTTCAGGAGGATCAAATTTGTATCAAAAACTAACATGTGTGTAAATTTGAATCACTCTTTCTTGACCCAACACATATAACAAACCAGCGTTACACACAAAAGAGAAAAAAATGGCCTCAGGGAAGGAGACCAATAATCACATATTTTAGGAGGCTGGTAGGATAACTGATGAGGTTTTACACCCAAGCTAATAAAATACCAAACCACAATAATCCAATCAACAAAATTTTAAACTTCTGAGCAGCAATTATTATTGCTTCTGATGTCATAAGGCGGTTTAATTCAGGGAAGGAAATTCATAACCAGTAATAATCGGAGTTTTGGTTTAAACTTTTTTGAAAATTGGGCCGAAACTGAACTTTTTCAGTCTATGAAATGAATGCCTAAATTTAACATCTCCATTTTTTGAACACCATGAATTACTAATTTTGACCTAAAAACGTGTGAGCCACCTTCTGTTAAATATTAGTCTGATAAATATTAGATGTTTTGTTCATCTTACAAATTGCAAAAGTTGTTTTGGAGTGTCATAAATGAGTTTACCATGTAACCACACAAGGTGCAGTTGAAAACATCCACCAAAAAGAAGATTTGAAATTTGGCCTGTTTTGGCCAATTATTTGGAGGAGGGTTCAGTGCATGACTAGTATAAACCATCACAATGAATTATTTTCAGTATATTTATTGTGCAAAGCATGTCCCAAGCAATTTTGTACACTCTACAATGAGTCTAAACCTATACCAAGTGCCAAAACATTTAGTTCTTCAAAATGTAATGGCATGTATTAGAGGTAAAACTATGCATTGGTTCCTACCCGCTTTTCTTCGTTCTTCTTCAATGCATCGATTCATATGTGTCATCCACTCTTGCTTTTCCATGGGTGTTTGAGCATAAACAGCAAAGGTCTTCGAGGGTGATATTATCAACCACCCGTTTCTAAGATCATTTCCATCATTTACTTCTACTGAAGAGGAATTGTCAGGAATTTCTTCCACGCGAACATGTTTCAACACCAGGATATGTTGTTTGTTGTATCTGAAAGTTTAACCATTTTTGTAGTGCAGTAATAATTTGACATAAGATTATGTCCAATTCCATAACAAACACAACAATCAAAGTCTAAGAATGCCCTATTTCATAAACCAGGGGTGTCCAGAAGTCTGGCCTGCAGGTCAAATGCAGTCCGTTGCGGCATTTCATGAGGCCCGCAGCTCTTGTTTACAAATTGTTTCGCTTATGGACCGCCGTAGTTGCAATGAAGTTTTTGGGTTGTGGCGACTTGCAACTTGATGCAAAAGCTTTCCTTGGAACTTTATTTACCGGTAAAACGGCATATACATGGTTCTGATGCAACAAAATCCCACAAATTCCGTAAGTCTTGTATATTTGTAATCTAATTATACAGTCAAAAACTTGAAAAAAACAACAACGTTGGCCAATGGGCACCTTCACTTGTTGAAAATTGGCCCCTATTAAAAGAATTAGGTAAATGAAGCCAAAATAAAGGTTGCTAATAATCTCATTTAAGGCAGGGGTGCAAAAATGCGATC
Organism: Phallusia mammillata; assembly: GCF_965637545.1. NCBI lineage: Eukaryota > Metazoa > Chordata > Ascidiacea > Phlebobranchia > Ascidiidae > Phallusia > Phallusia mammillata. Next base: position 16,956,997 of record NC_137253.1, read on the forward strand.
GCTGTGCAACTATGATTTCTTGCGACCTAATTGGAGATGGTTTATATTTTTTGAACTGTTAATAAAACACTAAAGCAACGTCGCAACTAGTTGAAAATATAGGGCAATGATCTACCAATACTAATTTGTCGAATAAGTGCTTGGATCATTTTGCGACCAAATAAGGTTGATCACATGCTAAACATTTAAATTTGCAGCACTTTTTTACTGTCATCGCTGCTATGCAAACTGTACACAAAGTTCTGATTCTGCAATGCATCAATTTATATAAACGTCATTGTTACTGTCATTAATATGTAGTGATGTCTATTCTATCTTTTGCAACATAGGTAGAATTTTTACTCTCTGAGAATAAAATCTATTCACACACCTTGCTCGCTGAGGGGGACGTCACAAGCTAACCGTCGAGAGTATGGTGCAATTGACCTCATGCTTTTCAAAAAAAAAAGATTTGCAATCAACATCTACTCACAACATGTCACACATGCACATTTGTTGTATAATTGCAGTTAATTATTCATAGTATGGCAGATCTATTGAAGGTGTCATACCGAATCAGCCGAGCATTCCCGTATAGCAAGGCACTGTGCAATGCAAACCCAAGAAATTGGTTTTGAACTTGTGGAAAAAACAACCCCACAAAAAGGCTATGTTTTGCTTTGATGCTACACAAGTACAGGGATGCACAACCTGCGGTCATATGCAATTTTGGAGATGAACTTGTATGTGCTACTAAAGATTTTTGCACCCCTGATTTAAGGCAATGATTTCTCTCTCTTTGATAGTCTGAAACAGTGCTTCCCAACCTTTTCCAGCTCATGGCGCACTTAAAAAAAATTTTTTTTTGGCGGACCACTGTTTTAACACATTGTACTTTTGCCTCAAATTTACTTCCTGCCTTTATGAAACCGTATTTAACGTATTCTGAGTCCAAATGAAGCTAACAAAGAGAGTTCTGGCATCAAGATTTTACAACTAATACAAGTATTGTTGTGACGTGACAATTGCAGTTCATTTACTGTTGTGACTCGACAATCGCAGTTTGGGTGTGTAACAAAAGCTTTGTTTAACGTAAAACCTTACCTTATGCGGCTTTCATAGTGAGTAATATGTTTGTTTTTTGATAATATAGTTAAACTTGAAAGTATGTTCACACGAACTGTATAACTTTTAAACTTATATTTTAGTATGATAATAGTTCGACAAATTTCGCGGCCCACGAGAAAGAACGTCGCGGCCCACGGACCACCGGTTGGGAAGCGCTGGTCTAAAATAAACATCTCATAATTAGGTCAGCTCCAAATGTTGCGGTTATTTTTAGATTCTTAAGGACAAATTATTAGAAAGCAATACCCAACTTTTAAAAAGTTTTGTCCATATTCTTTTTGCATCATTATAATGATAACTAGAAGGGTGGCTTAGCACATTTTACTATAGAATATACACTACAACCTATTCTGCAAACTGTAATATATTCTCTATATTTATTTATATTGGGTCCTATATTAGCCAACATTTTTTATAATCTTGATTTGTTTCTGCAGGCAGAAACTCATGGGTCCCCAAATCCGCAAAGTTGTAAACAGACAACCATAAGAAACGGTGCTATAAAGTCAAACACAGCGATAGGTAGTGTTACTTAAAAAAACAAGTTATGTAAAGTACAAACTGTCTAAATCTCATACAATTGAGACATTGTTATAAGTTTGTGTGCCTAAATAGCATAAAACACTGACATCTCAAAATGGCATATTATACAAACTGTCAAAATGTATTGTTGATTAATTCACCCATTTTGGGGGGTTGGTAGGGTAAATAATAGGGCTGCAGGGTGAAACACAATATTCGACAGCTATAAATGCCAAATTTATGAAACTATCAAAAATTCATCCAAATCGGACGTTTTTAAAAAATAGGTGGCTTAAGCAGTAAATATTGGGCTACATGGTGAAACACAATAATCGACGCCCTAAAATGGCATAATGAACAAACTGTCCAAATTTCATCTAAATCAGACATTATTTAAAAAATCACCCATTTTAGGGGTCTAGTGGGGTAAATATTGGGGCTACAGGGTAAAACACAACAAACGATGCCCTAAAATGACACAATGAACAAACTGTCCAAATTTCATCCAATTCAAGCATTGTTCAAAATTTACCCATTTTAGGGGGCTAGTGGGGTAAACACTGGGGCTATCGAGTCAAACAAAACAAATGGCACATCTACATAACTATATCTACCATCTGTGAAAATATCATCCAAATCCATCAAACATTTCAAGGCAAAACGAGGTGGACAAACTTTGGGCAGAAGAAAAAAACAAACAACAAATCGAGTAAAATCAATATGTGTCCCCTTCAGGGAAGGGGACCCATAATTATTGTTATATAATAGTTATTCAGTAGCCTATTACGGTATAGTCGCCAAACGACTGTTTACAGATCTTTTGACACGGTTTTAATAGCACGCAGTCCTTAGTCATTAACAATACGGTTTCTCCAGATCTATATTTAACTTACATATTGTTTAAAAATAAAGAAGCTATGTTATGACAAAAAATCATTCTCAACTGTGTTCTGCGTTTCCTACAAGTTGACCTTCAGTCGTCATAAGGCGGCCAACTTGTCAATGACCGTTTAATGACTTTTCATTGCATCTTTGGAAAACATGTAGTTTTTTACCTTCATGTTAATCAACAACGTTTGCCTGAAATGTACAAAATCGAAATATCGTTTTAATCACTTCTAAGACACAAAACTTTGCCAAAGCTGTAATGTACATGCTAACTTAACTAGAAAGGTGGCTTTCTGATATACTTCCATTTTATATATTCTATATCCTATTTTCCAATTTACTATACACATCTTATGATTTACAAATATGATTGTTTTTGCAAACAAAAACGAATGGGTCCCCACACGCGTGTTTGTGCAGATTTACGGTAAACAAATGTTGCAGTTATGTTTAGATTTTTAACGGAAAGTTATTAGAAACATACAAAAAGGTTTTACACTTTGGGGTCTAGCGGGGTAAATATTGGGGTTATCGAGTCAAATAAAGCAAATGGCACATCTGCATAACTATATTTACCATCTGTAAAAGTTTCAGCCGAATTCACCAAAGATTTCATGCCAAAAGTGCATGGACAAACTTCACCGGAGAAAAACAAAAAAAACATAAAACTAGAAGAGTGGCTTTCTGATATACTTCCATTTTATATATTCTATACGATATTTACCAATTTACTATACACATCATTTGATCTACACATATGATTGTTTTTGTAAACAAAAAATAATGGGTCCCCACACGCATGTTTGTGCGGATTTACGGTAAACAAATGTTGCGGTGATTTTTACATTCTTAAGGACAAATTTTTAGAAAGCATTAACCCAACAATAAAAAAATTGTTCGTATTCTTTTTGCACTATTATTGTCATATAATTACAAAAACTTTAAAAAAGAACAAAAAAAATAATTTCAATTGATTCTCTTGCTTTGACCCAGATATTGTGGTCCAAGGTCAGGTTTCAAACACATTTTTTTCTAGAAAGCTGTAACAGTTGTGTTACAGACACTTTAAATTAAAAAGCAATTTGCTACAAGTGTATACATAACAAATTGTTTTTCATTTAACTTTGTTTCGCAAAACGAGTACCATTGACCTGTAGTAACCTCTCAGGGTGCACACGCCAAACGACTGTTTGACCTTTTGACACCGTTTTCAATAGCACGCCGTCATTCGTGTTCAACAATACTGTTAAGCCTAATTTATACATGCCTTGAGTATTGACTCCTAAATTGATTGTTAAAAAAACGCTACGTTATGAAGAAAGTTCTGAGCTGTGTTTGTAATACCGACTAGTTGACCTTAAGTAACCCGTGATCATGCGGCGGCCAACCTGACAGCGAGCATTTAAAAAAACATTTATTTGGCAAAAAAGTCAAGTTAATTTTTTCATCTTAACTTTTATTAACAAAGTTTTTCTTGACATATACAAAACCGAAGCACGGTTATTAGGCTTAAATCACGTCATAGGTGTAAAACCTTCGCCAAAACTAAAAATGTGAGTGATAACTTAATAAAACGACATAGCATTGCTGTGCAAAACAGCTGATTTCTAATCACTGAAACGATGTCTCGTAAAACGTCTGTCCGACGTCAAGCTGAGCCCTCCCGCTATCGTAAACCAGTGAGTTACTCTCTTGGTACTTCTGCCTACAGTGTCTTTCTTGACCAAACGAGCGTTAGACACATTTACATTTCGGGGGGCTGTGGGTGAATCTCTGGGTCATACGGGGTCAAAATTCACATGGACCATCTTTAGACCAATATCTGTAATGTGTGTAAAATTGAAAAAGTTTGAACCATTCTTTCTTGACCAAAACGTGGGAACAATAGCCGCGCTAAAAATTTCACATTTTGGGGTGCTGTGGGTGAACCGAGGGATCAAACGGGGTCAAAATTCACATGGACCATCTTTAGACCAATACCTATTATGTGTGTAAATTTGAAAAAGTTTGAACCATTCTTTCTTGACCAAAACGTGGGAACAAATCCGCGCTAAAAATTTCACGTTTTGGGAGGCTGTGGGTGAACCGAGGGATCAAACAGGGTCAAAATTCACATGGACCATCTTTAGACCAATATCTGTAATGTGTGTAAATTTGAAAAAGTTTGAACCATTCTTTCTTGACCAAAACGTGGGAACAAATCTGCGTTAGAAAGAAAAAAAGAAAAAAAAAATATAGACAAAAACAATATGTGTCCCCTTCAGGGAAGGGGACCCATAAAAAACTGAGTGAAATCAAGATGTGTCCCCTTCAAGGAAGGGGACCCATGATTATTTCAGGGTTAAAGGGGTGCAAAATGGGTGAATCCAACAAAAAGTTAGAAAAATATTTAGAATATCTTACATTGCACCAACCAACAAAGCATGAAACTCCTAGATCATGTACTTAGGTCAGTACAGCCGTGTAAAAAAATTATGTTTTTGGGGCCTGTGGGTGAACCCTTGGATCAAACTTCTGAAAGGATCAAATATGGATAAATAAACACCTGTGTAAATTTTAATCAATTTGAAGCACTATTTCTTGACCAAACGCGTTTAACAAACCAGCGTTAGGCAGAAACGAATACTTTGGGGTTTAAGGGGTGAAATGGGTAAATCATTTTAAAGGGCACAAAATTCTTCAGAATACCTTACATTGCACCAAACAAAGCAATTTTACGTTTTGGGGGCCTGTGGGTGAACCCTTGGTCTTAAATTAACTAATTGTTGTATCCATAAAATACGAGCCAAGTTGTCTGCAAAATATTACAAGTTTCGTAAAGCTTCCGCATTGTGAAAGTGATTTTGATTTATCATAATTTACTTCACTCGCATTAACGACACAAGGTTCAGTTGAAAACATCCATAGAAGCGGAGATTTTAGGTTTGGCCTGATTCAGCCGAACAGTGGCCTCGTGGCCGTATATTCGGTTTTGGCCCGAACCTTTTTAGGCAGGTTCAGTGCATCACTAGTTTTTATTGCCTTCAGTAGGAATAACGGTATGTGTTGTGAGCATACTTTGGTAGAGGACTGACATAGACTCCAAGTGTAGTGTACAAATATATACATGGTGTTTGTTAACTTCAAACAACCGCAAAACAGGCAGCCCAGAGTTGGAAAACATTCAAAGGCCAGCAAGACGTTGCAAACTGCATAAACGCATTCACCAATGTGCAACAAACAAGCTTCACATACTAATCGCAAACTATCCCTCCAATGCACCACTGTCATTAAGGCATTGTAAAGACGCCTGTCAACCTGAATTACCCGAAACAAATGGCAAAATTGGATTCAAATCTGACTGGATTCTATATTCTACTTTCAACACCCCGACACATTGCACATACACTTTCACATATTTGCTTCTACAGATTTGTCTCAAGGCGGTTGTTATGGACTGCTACCCACGATTTTAAAATTCAAATTTTGGAAGCAAGTGAGTGAACCACTGGGTCAAAATATACTTCAGATTTGTACCTAATATGCATGAAAATTTGAACCATGGTTTTGGACCAAAACCAATTTACAAACTGTTGTGCAATTGATAAAACTATGTGGTGTAGATATATGCTAGTAGTATATTCTCTACTATGAAAGCATTTAAGGATGTGATATGTATTTTTAGTGCCCAACACAATTTAAAAAGAAAAAACAGTAAAAAAAAAACAGTACCTCTTTTTGGCAATTACAATGTTTCCATACACAATGATGTCATTAAATAAGAAAAACTGCCTCTGTTTTGGCTTTTTTCTACACAGCTTGGTTAGCACACCTTCACCAACAAGGACCCTTGATGGGTTGGCTAAAGACTTTCCTGATGATCCAAAACATGTTTCAACATGGCTTATACGACGAGCATTAATCTCAGTATTAGCAAGTCTATCAACCATTGTTAAAATAGGCCTAACTGCACAAAAAAACAAGTTTGTTAGTAAATACAATGAAAACACAGCTTCAATACCTCAAGTGTGCAGTTCATAAACAGATTATTATATTTTTCGCTTAATTACAGCATTGTGTGTTTGAAAAAAAGTTACTGCTTTACCAAATTACTATCATGAAACACTTTTTTAACATGGTGTACTTCTTCTGGACTTGGCATGTGATCACCAGTAACCTTGTTTAACTCTATTGGAGCACGAGAATGGTTTTTCATTTGAGCACGAGCCATGTTATAGTCACCAGAATCAAAGTATTTGCATGTTTTATTTCCAAGTCTTTGTTGAAGAAGGTTGTTGCCTTTTTTGGACTTTAGGTTTCCATATTTTGTTGCTAGTAACTTTTCCTGCTCCTTTTCAACATTCAACGGTTTCGGAGGAATTTTAAAAACTTTCTTTTCATTTTGAATGCCTACGTTTTGGGTGCTATCCATGATGATTGACAAAAAGGCTTACCGATTCATATATCCCTAAAACATGGGCAATATAGAGTAATTAAAACTAACTGCACAAATTAATTCGGCGTTTTTTTCGGTCTAGTGCAGGGGTCGGCAACCTTTTAGGCGACGCATGCCAATTTACGTGTTATTTCCATGTTTTAATGACCTCGCGTGCCAACGTTTTTCCACATAATAGTGGTTCGTGGCAGCAGATATCAATAATAAAGAGAAAGCAAAGCGTTTTGTGCATGCAAGGTTAAATTTTAAGACAATCACAGAACAAAAACTGAAAACAAGCAGTTTACCAGGTTAAATTGTTACTTGAATAAAAACACGCAAATCGGTTGGCATGCCATGAAAAACCACCGTGCCAGGGGTTGCTGACTCCTAGTCTAGTGCTCAGAATTGTGAGTTAATATGCTTTATGATGTTGCTAATCGCGTTTGAACACTAAATTAGTGTCTTTATTAATCACAATGCTGCACAACATCGAGACTCGAGAAACGGCTCAAAGGAGCTGAGTTAAGTGAGTTTGCCATTTGCCTGCGCTGGGTAACACTAATTTACGGAATGCTGAATGGTCGGAAATGTCGGAACGCTCAGTAATTTACGGAATGGTCGGAATTGTCGGAATGGAATGAATAGAGCCAAAACTAATTTGATGAATGGTCGGAACGGAATGAAATGAACGAAGCTATATGAACAGAATGAACTGTCGGAATTAAACGAACGAAGCTGTGTGAACAGAATGAACTGTCGGAATGAAATGAATAGAGCTGTATGAACAGAATGAACTGCGAATGAATGTTGCCGTATGAACGAAATGAAATGAATCAAAAGGTTTCAATGTTATCTCCGACTTGATGTTTGTTAATGATACAATTTTTTCGCTCAGTTTTCTTCCGCCGTGCGGAAAATATATTCATCTGAATGAAAATCTTAACAAATAAACATTACACGTGATAATTGGTGAATATTGAAAAAATCTACATAAGGGGTGGCAACTTACGACATGTGGCTTTCTTAAAAACGAATGTAGGTTACTTTGGAAAAATTCACTTTATGAGTAAAACGCCTTCATTTAGGCCTACTTCGCTCTATCTGTCTCCCAAGTGAATAAATGTATGCCGTGATCGCTGGTCTGCATCGAAGCTTCAGGGCTGATCCTAGTATGAATATGTTTCACCTTAGCTGATACGGTCGAACTGGCGATCCCCTGCTACGAAGCTGACATGTGCAGCATCAGGCGGGACCATGGGCGCCGCCACGTAGGGGCAAGAGGGGGCACTTGCCCCCCCCCCCCCCCCCCCCCCCCCCTTGGAATTTCAGTGTACCTCAATTTAACATTTAGCAGCAAACCTAATCAAAGTGGCAGCACGGAGATTTGTGACATCGTTCAATGCTTTAACTTTTAGGCAACTCAATTGTGAAGTACACGATTTATGGCTTCATATGTAACAAATTCTTGATGCGGTAAAGTATGAGCCAAAATTTGCCCCCTCTTGCAAAATTTTCTGCGTTTTAGCATTTTTTGTGTAGCCTATTTTTAACAAACAACAAAATGACAAACGAAAATATGATCTATGACAGTGGTTCTTAACCTTTTTATAACGGCCGAACCCCTACGATATTCTTCAGCCTTTGGTCGAACCCCAACAAGTTACATCCCAGGTTTCTAACTCATTTTGTTTGGTGTGTCATAATTAGTTTTTGTTCAAACGTAGTGGCAACAGTTACTGTTTGTCATTTTGTTAAATTCTGACATCATAATACAAGCAACTTGTTTCAGGATTGCTTTAATTCCGGCAATTTTTAGTTTTTACCAAAATAAAGCATTGTATTTTTAGCATCTCTACACTAACATGAAAAAGATGAAGTAATAAGTTTTTGCTGCCAACAAAATTTCGTTGTTTTTCTGTTTACGAACAATGCTCTTTGTTACGTCAAAAAAGAAAGAAAATAAAACCTTAGTGCAGGGTTGCACAACCATTTTGCTAGGACGATTGCGTCGCAGATTCTTATTTTACCAACGGCCGCCATTTACCTGCTTATTTCTGTTTTAAAATACTTGGTTGATATCATGTATTTACCATCTAACAGCGCCCAAAAATCCCAGATTAATTTCTATCTCGGTGCACAGATTGAACTGCACAGCGAGGAGATCAGTCTTAAGTGTTTATGATGTCATAATCTATATTGTGATGCTTGTGGTACTTGTTTTGTTCGCATTGTTGGCACACAATAGGCGTACAAAAAGTCTGACACATATGGTTATTAGGCTGGTAATACTCTTTTTAGTACCACAAAAATTGTTTAGAGCAGTTTAAAACACCCCTGCCTAGGTTTGACCTTCCAGTGTTTTGATATTGAGCAAATACAAATTGCCGTTTTCAGCGACTATAGACGCTAAAGTTTGACAAAAACGAGTATTTGTATTGTACTTCAAAAAGTTCTTCGTCGAACCCCTGATTCGGCGTTACCGAACCCCTGGGGTTCGATCGAACACCGGTTAAGAACCACTGATCTATGACATATAATCAGTTTTGTTGTCAAATATGTCCAAACATGTTTCGACGAATTTCCGAAACAGCAACAAAGCGTTTGGTGATTTCTTCAACCCGTACTGATCGAGTAAATCTGAATGCATGTGACATATAAACAGCTTGGTGATTTAAGCGAGCCTGGGTTGTCGTGCTTCTCAGCCATGTTTTTAGACGCCGAAGTGTTAAAAAACTCCGCTCGCATTCACAAGAGCTGACAAGGCACACCAAAAGCAGTTTGAGCACAATAAACACCTGCGTGAATAACTGGCGTGGTTCGGAACTCATTTGCGCGATAAGCTAGCTTCGCTTCATTTACAGAACTTGTCCCCGTGTGCTGCTTAAACATCGGTAACTGTACAGATAGTTGAGTTACATTCAGTTCGGGATATTTTGAATTTAAATCTAAATTTGCAGTTATAGACTTTGGCTCTAACCGTTAGCGCTTTCAAAAGTCCGCAAAATAATATTTTCGTAAAAGCATATTCAAGTCCATGTCGTGTGTAAACATATACCATGTGGTCACATGCGGTATTTAGTACCACCGGTGAGGATGCAGCGAAACGCGTTATCGGCTGCCGACGGCGTGGCACAGAAATTTCCCCAAATTCGCTGATATCTTTGTTGCTTCGTCAAATAGGTTCGTGTACATTATAGGGTCACGAAATACTTGTATCTGCTTCGCTGTTGTCGCTACACCTCTATTGAACTTGCACAACATACAAACCTAAGCATTATGTGTCTAAAAATTGGTACAATTTACTACCTGATAAATTTAAAGACGATGCCTGCATCGGGCTGTTTAGTTGTTTCATCAGAGCCATTGGTTTTTTAACAAAGCTAAGAATGTTTCGGTTTTCTCAGAACGATTCAAAAGGGCATTGGCTTTGGTTTGTCAGCAGGATTGTGACAAAAGATCCGCAAAATTTATTTCTGTTACACAGGAGTTGCTTCCCCCATCTGTTGTTGTGGAAGTGGTTTCGCCTTTGAGTATTTCTATTTCCTTCTCTAGTAAAACACTTTCAGGCACTGCAGAATTGACCACATCTACTTTCCTCAAGTTTGTTTTTCCAGTCGCTGGAAACAAAATACTTGTTAAGGATTTCTATTGTTGCGTTGTAATTTCGAACGTTGTGTTTTAATTAGCACCTCATTTCGAGCCTTATATGCCTTTAGCGCAGTGCAGCATTCCTTACATTTCAAGTATGGTCCGCAAGCACACTATTCCTAATCTGGCGTGTTTTCCGTGGAATGTAAATGGATAATCGTTGCCTATATAATGCTGCGCATGTTGAGTTTAATCATTCTATTTTATTTCGGTTTACTTGGTGTCGTAAATACAACAACTTGAAGAACACAACAATTGGCGACGAGGATGGGATCCAGCTGAACGAGGTAAACGCAGTCTGGTCCTATAAAATCTCTAACTATGGAGAAAAATTTTTTTTTTTGAGGTCATGCAAAAACAGATGGAACTGCAAGAACGCCGACACCAAGAGCAAGAACGCCGACATCAAGACCAAATGGAAACTTTGATGAACTTCTTGAAGCAGTCGTCGACATCTGAAAGTTCCGCCACGCCCAGTTCCAGCACAGCCACGCCCAATTTTCCAGCGTTTGATCAAACCTTGGAATTGTGGGAAGATTATTGGTCGAGATTTCGCACGTTTTTCAAGCCACATGCTGTGTCCGATGACCGCAAAGCACAAGTGTTTTTGACCAACCAGACTAGTACGGTATATAAGTTGTTGGCCAATTTAGCAGGTCAAAGTTCGCCGCCGAAGCAAGTCAACGATTTGACGATGGAAGAAATCGTAGGTTTCATGAAAGACCAGTTTGATCCCAAACTTTTTGTTGTGCGGGAACGATTTCGCTACTGGAGTGAAATGAAGCGAAAACCAGGAGAAGCAATCCAGGAACTGGCAGCACGAATCCGTCAAGACGCAAGCACCTGTGATTTTCCATCCATCAAGGATCCGTTAGATGAGGCACTTCGTACACGCTTTATTTGTTCCGTAAAAAATGAAGCAGTTCTAAAGGCCGTATTTAAAATTAAAAGTGACGAGTTGACTTTCGCACGGGCAGTTCAAGTCGCCATGGAGACCGAGGACGCCGCTAGAGTTGCTAAAGAAACCGTTTACGGGACGCAACAAAGTGAGGTAAACAAGGTGCGCAAATTTCGTCCAAGGAATCAGCGACACCGGGAGGTTCCTTCTGCAGAGCTCCAGAACGAGAATTCAAGCTCATATAATTGTTATCGTTGTGGCAAGAAGGGCCATTTTGCAAGTGAATGTCGTTTTAAGGCTTCAACTTGCAGTTTTTGCAAACGACGTGGGCATTTACAGTCGGTCTGCAGAAAGAAAGCGTATCACGAATCAATGAAAGTAAAATGTGTCGACAAGTTTACTGTGAAAAATATTTCAAACCAAGTAGCTAAAGTTCCAAAATTGGACGTTCCAATTTCTATCAACAAGAAAACTTGCATCATGGAACTCGACACCGCTGCAGGTGGAAATTTTCTGTCCATTGCGGCCTGGAAAAGTCTTGGAAAGCCGAAGCTTCGAGACCCAGACACGCGATATCAATCTGCTACAGATCATCCCATGCCAATCCTAGGTTCTTTTACAGCTATGGCGAGACATGCTGGGTCAAACAAGGATTGTAACATTACGTTACTTGTTTCAAGCATCCCTAAGCTGAATCTATTAGGTCGTGACGCCTTCAAGAAGATGCATATTTCTTTAGACGACATTCTTCACATATAAAATCCGGTCAACATTATCGACAAAATTGAGGTACAAAATCTCGCACAAGAGTGCCGAAAACTTTGCGAAAGTTTTCCAAACTTGTTTAAATCTGAACTTGGTTGTTTGAAAGGCTACGAGCTTGAAATAAATTTTCAACCCGAGACAAAGCCTATATTCTGCAAGCCTAGAGCCGTCCCAATAGCTTTGCAAGAGGATCTCAACCAGGCCTACGACGCTGGCATATCGAGGGGCATCTGGACGCCAGTTCAATTTAATTCCTGGGGAACTCCAGTTGTACCAGTCCGAAAAGCAGTTTTACCTGGAACATGCAAAGCTAATTTGAGAGTTTGTGGAGATTATTCCGTTACCGTTAATCCCCAACTTAAAACACATCGCCATCCATTACCTCTACCAGACGAATTAATACGAAGACTTGGGGGTGGACATGGTTTTACAAAGATAGATCTCGCGGATGCGTATAATCAAATCATGCTAGGCCCCGAAAGCAGAAAGAGGTTGGCACTTAGCACGCACCGTGGTGTGTTGCTGCAAAACGTTTTGCCGTTTGGTATATCTTCTGCTCCAAGTCATTTTCAGAAAATCATGGATGACCTTACCTGTGATTTACCAGGAGTTGCTGTATATTTAGATGATATCCTCGTGAGTGGTTCTTCTGCCGTTGATCATCTCAAAAATCTGCGACGTCTTTTTGAAAGATTAGACAAGAAGGGTCTTCGTTGTCGCATGGAAAAATGCAAATTTGCCCAAAACAAGGTGGAGTATTTGGGCCACATATTATCAAAGGACGGAGTAGAAAAAGGTGCAAAAGTCGATGACGTCATTAAAATGCCTCCGCCGCACAACGTCTCAACACTTCGTTCGTTTCTTGGTTCTGTGCAGTTTTACGGCAAGTTCATGCCACCGAATTTTTCAACAGTGTCAGAACCGTTACACCTACTTACATGAAAAGGTGTCGAGTGGAAGTGGCAAGAAACAAAACAAGACTCATTTGAGCAACTAAAACGTATGTTGTCATCCAACAACGTGCTCACGCATTTTGACCAGACGCTGCCTGTTGGAATTGCGTGTGACGCCTCTAACGTTGGTATCGGAGCTGTATTGTTTCACCGTTATCTAGATGGTAGCGAGCGGCCGATAGCCAATGCATCGAAGACATTGACCGACAGTCAACGAAATTACAGTCAAATACAAAAAGAAGCTTTAGCAATTGTTTACGCTCTAAAGAAGAAGTTCTATCAATACTTGTTTGGGAGGAAGTTTATCCTTGTGACCGATCACAAGCATTTGCTGTCGCTGTTTGGGCCAAACAAGGCTACTCCAGCCCTTGCAGCCAATCGTTTAGCTCGATGTGCATTATTCTTAAATCAATTTTCATATGACATAGTTTACCGCAAAACGTCAGAGCATCAAAATGCTGATGTCCTAAGCCGCTTACCTGTGGGTCAAGATCCAGTTTTTGACGGAAAAGAAAGTGCTCACGATGTAGATACCGTTTGCAATATTCAAAATTTGAGTTTACAAGTTCAACCGTCAGATTCGTATTCTTTGCAGAAAGAGACTGCCAAAGATCCTACATTGACCAAGGTGATGCGTTACACTCGAGAAGGATGGCCGGCGAAATTTCGCGTAGAGCAGCGGTTCCCAAACTGGGGTCCGCGGTCCCTTAGGGGTCCGTGAGGCAATTTTGGGGGGACCGCGAAGCGGTTAAAGTAATTCTATAATCTTATTTGGCGTCAGTTTGTGCCACGAAATAAGTTTAAAATCAAAGTAGAATTGAGAATCGACTGTTTCCATTGCCAAACAATGGCCTTTATTGAATGACAACTATCAAAAATGCAATTGTTCGCGCACAATCGTAATGTTTTTTGTCCTGTTTGTGATGTCACATGCTGTCTTTGAATGATTTTATGTGCAATTTTGCTTAACTTGCTAAAATCCTGCAATCAACTTTCGTTTTTATGAAATACTCATTTAGGCTTAAGGACCGCGAGCCCTCGAAATAATGGCAAAGGGACCGTTTTAAAAAAAATATGAAAAAGTTTGGGAACCAATGGCGTAGAGGATATAAATGATCCAGCAGAGAGTTTTCGAAAAATTAAAGAATCACTGAGCACATGCTACGGATGTCTATTATACGGCTCACGAGCGGTGATTCTTGAAAGTATTCGTCCAAAAGTTCTTAAACTACTACACGAAGGACACTTCGGTATGCAGCGTATGAAGCAGTTGGCTCGTACAGCAGTCTACTGGCCAAACATCGACAGGGACATCGTTGATCTCTGCCGAAAGTGTAATACGTGTGCGGTATATCAGAACGCTCCATCAAAAGTTGCCCTGCTTCCATGGATGAGTCCAGAAAAGCCGTGGAGTCGGTTACATGTTGACCATGCAATTAACTTCATGGGTTACAACTGGTTGCTGCTAATTGACGCATATTCGAAATACCCGTGTATTCATCCGACGCAGTCGATATCAGCCACTAATGGCGCTGCTGAGCGCTTGGTACAAACTTTTAAGCAGGCTCTTCGGAAGTCGTCAAGTCCGCCTAAAGAAGCGCTGCTGGAGTTTTTAATGCAGTACCGCCGAACACCGGCCGGAAGTGGTTATTCACCAAGCGAGCTTTTAAACCACCGACAGATGCGTACAAAGATTGATGCATTGCTTCCATCTCCAGCCCACACCACACAAGGGATCCAATCGAAGATCGTCACCAAATCTCAGTCTCTAGTGCAGGGGTTCTTAAACTTTTTCGGTCGTGCCCCACTTGACACTATTTATTTATTCTCACGCCCCCCCTAAAAAACGTTAGCACTGATGATGCTTGTTTTTTGAAAACAACATACATCGTAGGTCCGCCTTAAGCTACTGTCAAGTTAGTTCCAATCGTTAGAAAAAGCCACTTCAACACTGAAAAGTTGCGAAAAAAAGTTTTTTTTCGCGCGCGCACAGAGCCACGTTGCCAGTAGTTTTTTTTTGCGCGCGCACAGAGCCACGTTGCCAGTATTCTTGTAAACTACGCATATGTTGCCCAGAAATTGTTGTTACACTCAAAGTCAAGGCAATCTCTAATGCGAAATTGCGAACAAATAAAGAATGTACAGCCGACTATATAGTACAGGGGTCACCAAACTACGGCCCGCGATCCCATTTTTTAGGTTTGCCAAAACGTATTAATAACTTTGTTAATGTCAAAAATTAATCTACTCCTTACGAAAGTTTACTATTACGACATGTAAAATTAATATTACCGACTTTCATAGGATTGCAACGTTCAAAGCCAGTTTATTACGTCAAAGACAAAACAAAGAGTGTTAATTGTGCGCAAACAATTGCCTTATTGTGTTACTTGTGACGTAATATACAAACATTCCTTGTAAGATGAGACTAACTATACAATTTAACAGATTTTAAATGGGTTTTTAAAATGACCAAAAAATAATAATCTTGGCACCCCTATAAAATACCCTCGTGGGCTAAGCTTGAGAAGACGGCACTATAAACGGCACGCGCGACTTAGTATTAAACGTATCCAGGCCGCAGTGTAGAAAAGTTTGGGTAGAACAACTGGACATCCTTTTCAGAGTAATGAAGCGTTTACTTTAAACAATAAGGTCGAAATCAGTGCCGACATAATTCCAATGCATTCATTTACAATTGTTTGCAAGTGAAAACTTGCTGCCATAATGTGCTGCGCCCCCTTGCGAACCCTTTACGCCCCCCTAGGGGGGCGCGCCCCCCAGTTTAAGAACCCCTGCTCTAGTGCGAAGAGCAAACGTTTATTCATACAAAGTTGGTGATCCTTGTTATGCCCTTTACTTTGGTCCTAGGCACAACCAACAACCACGCTGGGTGGCAGCAAAAGTTATCAAGCGACATGGATGTCGCAGCGTTGAAGTACGTGTTATTCCGCGAGGACCTATATGGAGACGTCATATTGAACAACTCCGTCCTCGTTACGCAACAAAAGAAGATGAAAATCCGGCGGATGATCCTAACCCCGTGAGTGAGAGAATAAATGAGGAAATACCTGACACGACACAATCCTCACCACCGAAGGTCGCGGACCCTGAACATTTAGAATATGGTCCCGGCAATCCGAAACGTTCCACAACGACAACGTAAACCCCGACAATTTTTGAAGAACACAACAATACTGTTCTATCTTACTAACTTTAAGCCGTTTAACGTTTTGAGGCATTATCCTTGTAGTGCCACAAATATTCCGTCAACTGAATGGACTGTGTAGCTCAGTTGGTAGAGCGGGAGTCCCGGAAAGACTCGTGTCGTGGGTTCGAATCCCACCGCAGGCTAGATTTTTCTAGTCTATGCCTTGCCATATGGGAATGCTTGGGAGACCAGCTGATTCGGTACAACGCCTTTAATAGGCCTAGCGTACTATGAGTCTTCATAAATAACGTCATTAAGGTAGCTTTGTCCCTGCTACTTTTTAAGTGATTTAGATTTCGCAAAGTAAGGTAGTTCAGTACGTCGTGTTTTAACATTAAATTGACTGTTTGCTGTGTTGGCAAACCGTAGCTATAAACAACGACCAAAAAGTAGACAATGGAAGCTGGGTTGCTTGAAAGTACTGTAAATCATAAGGTTATAGTTGCTGCTGCCCCCAAATTAAACAAACTAATATTCACGATAAATTTGTCTTCAGCTGAGTGACCCACATATGGTCAAACTCCCAGGGCAACTAACGCACAGCTGGAAATCTCAAATCGTAAAGTTCGTTGTCCTGCACAGTTTTTAATTTCCTTTTCATACAGCTTCGTTCGTTTCATTCCGACAGTTCATTCTGTTCACACAGCTTCGTTCATTTTATTCCGACAGTTCATTCTGTTCATACAGCTTCGTTCGTTTCATTCCGACAGTTCATTCTGTTAATACAGCTTCGTCCTTTTCATTCCGACAGTTCATTCTGTTCATACAGCTTTGTTCGTTTCATTCCGACAGTTCATTCTGTTCATACAGCTTCGTTCGTTTCATTCCGACAGTTCATTTGTCTCAGGAAAAATTCCACTGGGAATGTTTCAGTCTTTTCCCAAACCCTCAAGCTTTATGACACTGCAGGATTACAATACAGCCATTTTCGACAACAAATACACTACGAAGGGATTGGAATCACATTAAATATTTTTGTGTGTATACTGTTCTACTTGCATCATATATGTTTTGTAATCATTTATGACACATAGCCTGTGATATGCTGCACATTTTAAACTTAAACAACTTTGAGGTCAACTGTTGTTTTTTATCTTGTGAATGCACCATCTGTTATAATGGGCTCACAAATAATAGTGATACATCTGACAAAAAGTACAGGATATATGTTTGAACTTGGCTGGTGCAATTGTATTTGTTGCCTTTATTCCTGTTTAGCAAGAATTTAAGTGTTGGTGAAAAGTGTTGTGAATGCGTGTTTTTTTTTTGCAGAAATTTGCTTATTAAGTGGAATAAAAACAATATCTCATGATTCTGACTGAAAAATTAGCCTACATAAACAGGCAACTCATTTGGGTAGTTACACTTGTCCACCTTAACTTCTATGATGTCTTAAATGCATTTATATGCACATGTATCTCTTTGAGATATTGGAATTTTGTTGAGAGTTTATAGTTTGAGAATTCACAACATTATGACAAAAATTTATTCCACACATGTTGGTTCAATGTTGCAAGCGGGCCCGAAATCTGAGCCCGAACCCGAAAATATAAGCCCGAAGCCCGGCCCGAACCCGAAACGTTTTTGCAAAGCCCGTTTAGGCCCGAAATTTTGATTGACAGGCCTATCCACGAAAGCCTTGCAACAAAGGATGAGAAAAAAAAAGAGATAAACAACAAACACAATGCACAATAATTAGACAATGGGGTAAACAATTCGTTTTGGGTGGGCATTAGGTCAAAGCCAGAGTTACTTAGCTGAGTGATTTTATTTGAAAAAATGGCGGACACGGAACGTAAAGTCAGGCCCGTTTTCTCACAAATACCTAAGCCCGAACCCGGCCCGACTTGCAACTCTGGGGTGGGTATTAGGTCAAAGCCAGAGACTAATTGTTACTTAGCTGAGTGATTTTATTTTAAAAAAAATGGCGGACACGGAACGTAAAGTCAGGCCCGTTTTCTCACAAATACTCTGTGTTGGTTGCAAACTGAAAACTCTGTGTTGGTTGCAAAACTGAAAAGGGTAGATTAAATGAGCTAAAAAGCTTGTGAGCTCACTTAATTTATGGTGTGTAACATACAAGCAAAATAATGTTGAACCGACTACAAAAAACTTTAAAACAGTCACATTTTAGCCCCAAGACTTTGGTGACAATCAAAAACAGCAGTTTGGATCAGCACAAGATTATGCTAAATGAAGTATCACATCGTCTTGTGTGAAGGAAAGAGCCATTCTTGTTGGATTTATGTCTTAAATATAGATGAACGGACGTAAACTATTTATATAGCACAATAAAACATTTATTACCACTCTGTAATGATTTATTTCACCACTAACCTATCAATGTATTCCCAGCACACGCACACCTACACCTACACTAATACACATCTCAGTCAATCTACGCATATTTATTGGTTATTACGCACTGGAATACATGCGTCCTATTAAACCAGGAGTTCTTAACCAGGGGTACGTGTACCCCTTGGGGGTACGAAGCACTAAAGCATGGGGTACAACATGCAGGGTGAAATCATACCGTATTTAGGCATATTTGTAAAGAATGCATAACAAGTTACTTTGTTATATGTCTAAAACGGGTTGGTTTTGTACTATACTTACAATACTGTTTTAATACATGCATCCAACACGCAAGGTATAAATAGCTATTATTAAAATTGTGTTAATTCCTATTATTACGATTTTTTTTAACTTCCGTCGGCTATTTTAGACAGGGGGTACGAGAAAATTTTATGAAAGCTCAAAGGGTACGAGCGCTAAAAAGGTTAAGAAACACTGTATTAAACTACAAATCATATCTGCAAAAATCGCTATAAAATTGCTTAAAACAAGATTTATCGACATTTTTCCACTCTCTCCCCATTGCCCGCAACGCATTTTTGGGGCTTCCTTGAGCAGCCGCCATACGCTTCAATTTGCTTTTTTTTTTTTTTTTTTTTTTTTTCACGGGGTTCGAACCCAGGACACTCCCGGGGACGAATCCCGATCAAGTTTTTTTTTAATGTCTGTATGTGGGTCAGGCGCGCCAGACCATTCTGCCAAGTTCCTGCCCCGCTTCAATTTGCTTCAAAAATCACCCAACCGTTCAACGGAGTAGCGCAATCCATCGTGAGCATTTTTGGAGATTTTTTTTTCACGGAGTTCGAACCCAGGACTCTCCCGGGGACGAATCAGGGTTTTTATGTCTGTATGTGGGTCAGGACACTTGAATGTGTGATAAAAAAGAGAAGGGGTAAATACAATGTCATGCAGGGGCGGCTCGTGCATAGGAACTGCAGCACCCGCTAGAACTAGATATTTTTACTTAACATTCCTACAATAATGTTACGGATACCTTTTATTACATATCTTTTTTGATATTGAGCAATATCTCCTAAGCATAATTTCCACCTTGGTAGGCAATTTTTTCAAAAAATATTGTATGAAACCATTGGCAGTTATGCGCATAGGGATGACCCGTGACGTAGCGCTAGTTACGTTGTCTGGTCTGCGTCGATTATGCTCCAAAGCCAATTAAAACGCGTGCACCATATTCTTGACTTCACAGTGAGTAGCCTACAGTTAAAGAATAATTTTGCCATCTTTGAAGCTATTTATTTTAAAGGTTAATCGTAACTTTTCAAGATGGCTGCAATTAAGTGTGCTTCAGCAGTTATCATTGAATTAAAAAGTGTAAAGAAAAAAAGCATCTTTAAAAAACAATCGCTGAAGCAACAGTAAGATTGAAATACTGATGATAGTTTCAAGCTTTTTTTGAACACATAATGTGACAATATTTGCAATCAAATGTGTTGATATAATGGACATGCACTGTTTCACTAAACACCAAGTAGCTGCTAAATTATTTCACAGGAAGTAGTTATGATCGACACGGCCTCAGGAGCAGTAGTTGTGATCGACACGATCTCAGGAGCAGAAGTTGTTTTCCAAATTAGCAACACTTACCGACTGGTTTTGCGTAGGTCCAAAAGGCAATATTTCAACATTTTTTAGATGTAGTCTAACTTAAGCTTACTTCAACACGTGTAAAATAATTGACTTCCCAACGCATTACAACGGTTTGTGACGTCACACACAACATTGTGGTGAAAATTCAGAGTTGTTACATAGAGATATTACATTCTCCCCCACGTATGACCCATACATTTCTAACAAAGGCAAATATCGAAATGTTAACACACACAGAAAAACACCCACTTAACAAACATGGGCGTGTGCTGCTTGCATCAGCAGTAAGTGATTCGGATTCAAGGGCTCGTCATTGCGAGCATCAATTGTAACCGGAACCAAGGCTTCGAATTGATAATTAATCGATTCCAGTCTGGGTCGCGAAATATTTTTAATTTCCCAGGAATATAAGCATCGCATCTACAGTATTAATGAATTTCGGCTTTTTTCAACCTTTTAATTATTATTGCATTGTTACGTATGACTACGTAACTGTGACATACAGTCTATGTAACAATGCAAAAAGTTAAGCGCACCTATGCAAGCATGCGTTTTCTGATTAGCTGTGTTCTCAACACAGAGCCCACAGTTCTCATTTGTTAGAATAAATACGTTCGTTTACCTACTGTTTTATGTGAAAATAGCAACTGACAATAGCATAATAGCAGTCTTAATATTGATATTTAGTTGTATAACTGTGCTTTTACAGAAATCGTCCTGAACCAACGTGCGCTCAATACGGATGATTCAAGTTACGGATAATCATCACTTAGTAACTGAAGCTTTCAGTACACCTAAATCAATCCGTGTTTTTCGTGTTGCAATGTATTGTAAACAAATAATATCGATTTCGCCGATATAATGGCATCCTCAGTTCTAAGCAAGAAATAAAATAAAATAAAGTTATTTAGGCAATAAAAGATGTAAAAATAATAATAAAAGACTGCTACAAAGACAACGCACAACTCGACAGCTAAATCAAACGTTAAAACGGATACAACATAACGACACGAAGAACAAAAAAGCGACGTGGTGGAAAAGGCGACAAGACAAACGCGTGACCGAAAAAAGCGCGTGACCGAAAAGTGCCTTCCGCAAGCAACCTGCAGAGTTGTTATCTAACCTGTGGCAGGATCATTTTTGCGACGTTTATAGTGGCTTTGATTTTACCATACCACTTATCTTCACATACGTCCAACATGCACATGGCAGGTTGTTCTAAAAATGTGACGCGAAAGCATTGTTCGATGCCTGGTCTTTTGTCTAGAAGCGTCGGGTGAAGTTGGTGATAAAGGTGAAGCATTGCCGCCTGTTCTTTTGCACTGGAAAGATCACATGCTTTCCATATGGCTCTGTGCGCGTTCCATCTGGTTGAAAACTTGTTTTTCGTTTGTTCAACATAGTTTTCTTGACAAGTTGAGCATGTTGCCACATAAACTCCATAATTTTTGCACGTTAGGTTTTGCCGAAGTTTGAAAACTCGTTTGTTTGTCTTAAACGTGGTAGTGGGAAACACCATCGATTTATGATTTTTGAAGCAACCACATAAAGCGCAAGCTCCGCACGGTTTTAATGTTCCATTTTCTGTGTTAGTTAGCGCCAGGGCGATTTTCCGGTGGGTGGTCAACATGCCACCAAGAGTTAAGGGCCGTTTGTAAACTACTTTGGCATTAGGCTTTAGACCAGGGGTGGGCAAACTTTTCAGTGCAAGGGCCGCATTCAAAAGTTTATAATCTTACCGGGCCGCATAGTATTTCACCAACGACCGCCAATTGCTTGCTTGTTGTTTTGTTTTAAAACAACTGATGCAAAGAATAAGGTTTGTATCATATATATACCATTTAAAGTCGCCTAAATTGCTCTGATTAACAATTTCTAACTTGTGCATAAATTTAGCTGAACGGAGCTAACTGTTTATGACGTCATAAACTGTATTGTGACGATTGCAGTCCCTGTTTTTTCGCATTGTTTGCACATAATAAGCGGATAAAAAGCCTGGCACCTATGGTTACTAGACTGCTAATCTTTTTTCCAGTCCCACGAAATCTGTTTTAGCAGTTTAAAAATCAAAATATTTAGCAAAATAGATTGCGGCCGCAGGTTGTGCACCCCTGCGCAAAATTATTACATAGTATATTTTCAGCTTTATGCAAATACGTTTGTTCATGACTGTACAAACATTGGTTGAAACGCTACAATTGTAATTGTTTCAAAAAAACAAGCGTTTGTTGCAACAAAGGCTGAACCACGTTTTTTGTTAATAAAGTCCGAGTGCCAACATTAAACAAAAAGTACTGCAACGACCTAAACATGGTCCAAAGTGACCAAAGTTTGGGCGTCAACAGTGCAAAGTGGGCTGTTTTTGAAAACGTGAATCGCTTTTACTTTTATCGAACGAAGAAATTGTGTCAAGTAACGATTTGCATAATAACGTGGCAGAAACAACAGGCACGTGAAAAGTATCTGTGTTTAGTTCCAAAGTATCGAACGGGTACAGATACTGCATATGGCATTGGTATCGGCAAGTCGCACCCCCGGTATTTTTAAAACTCTGCGCCTGTGCTCATAGTACTATTCAGCGTTACTCGGAAACATTTGGCGGGCCGCATAAACTCCTTTGGCGGGCCGCATGCGGCCCGCGGGCCGTAGTTTGCCCACCCCTGCTTTAGACCCTGATTTGCTTTAACCAGGTTGGGAAAACCTGTTGCCCAAACCACCGTTTGTGCGGTCTTCATAGAGGAAGTCTGTCTTGGAACACGTTGATCCCATTTCGCAGCGAGGTTGATGACGTCGGTTGTCATCGTGTCAGAAAAATCTGATTTTCGGCACTTTTGGCGTAATCTTACAAGGCTACTGGTGTAGTCTGATCAGAGTTGCAAGTCGGGCCGGGCTTTTCGGGCCGGGTTCGGGTTCGGGCCGGGTTCGGGCTTAGGTATTTGTCAGAAAACGGGCTCAAAACGGGCCTTACTTTAAGTTCCGTTGCCGCCACTTTTTAGTAACAATTCTCTGGCTTTGACCTAATGCCCACCCTACTCTAAAACGTATTGTTTACCTCATTGTCTACTATTGTTCATTGTGTTTGTTGTCTTTATCTTTTTTCTTTCTCATCCTTTGTTGCAAGGCTTTCTTGGATAGGCCTGTCAATCAAAATTTCGGGCCTAAACGGGCTTCTCAAAAACGTTTCGGGTTCGGGCCGGGCTTCGGGCTTATACTTTCGGGTTCGGGCCGGGTTCGGGCTCAGATTTCGGGCCCGCTTGCAACTCTGAGTCTGATGCACGTTCGTTTAATCTCCTCATTCGAGTAGCTTCAGAAACCACAATTGATTTGAAAATATGTGGCGGGTGGTGCGATAAACCGTTTAGATCAGTGGTTCTTAACCTTTTTTCCTTGCTGCACCCCTTTCAAATCACCAACCAATTTTCGCACCCCCTTTCATATCACTAACCAATTTTCGCTCCCCCTTCTGAATTGCTTAAATAGAATAGACCTAACCAACCTTAATAATTCAGCATCCCTGGACCCCCTAGGAACAGTTCTCGCACCCCTTGGGGGTGCGTGCACCCCAGGTTAAGAACCCCTGGTTTAGATAAAGCCGGTTTGTAGCGCTTGGCTTTTGATGATCTGTAGTAAAGAAGCCTGGACTTTCGCTACAAGCAACATGAGAAACATCTAAGAACTCTAGTTTTTCACCTACGCAGGTGGTGTTTAAACATCGGAAGGTTAGTGCCAGATTTCTTGAGCCGAAAGATTTTAAAAGATGCGATTTCACACAATTTGTGTTTCTCTCGCCAAAAGATATCCAAATAATATCGTCAATAAAACGTTTAAAAAGGCCAGTTCGTGTCAGCAGCAACCGTTCTTGGTCTTTGACAATAAAATGCACTGCAATATTGGCGATGGACACCGAATGGTTATCACCAGTGACGATACCCTTGTCTTGTGAATAAAAACTTTGCTGGTACTGTGTAACTACACTTTGTAACGTAAATGTGATTAGGCTACCCAAAGTTCTGCGGATTGTGGCATTAAAGCTAGACTCATTTTCTAGGGCGTGACATAACGCCTTTTCGACCAAATTGCGGTTAAGATTAGGGTAAAGACTCGTCACGTCTGCCGCCACAAGATACAAAGTCTTGCCTACCTTGCGTTGGTGATTGTTTTTCCATTCCTCAAGCTGTAACAAGTATTCTTTACTGTCTCTGCAGTATTCATTCACCCCAGATTGACAGTACCTGACGCTTATTGGTTTCAATAGATGTTCCAGAAATGCCGTAACTCTTGATGTGGCGATGTTGCCAGCCGACTGCAATAACCTAACTGGAATGTCCGTAATGTTTGTTGCTTGGATGGTTTCAGGTGCAAGTTTGTGCGTTTTAAACAGTGGGTATGCGTTCGCAGGGCGCGAACCAGCAAAAAACTTTGCCAACGTACCATGCACGTGGTGGTAATTTCCTTTTTCTTTCTTTATTCCAACTGTTCTAAGCAACATTTCGTCATCGATTGCAGCTAAATCATGCAGGGAAGACATGTAGTTATCGCACTTTTTGCGAATATCATTCAAATGCTTGTCAATGGTATCTGTAGTGATCTCCAATTTCTGAAACTTGCTTAATTCTCGCTCCATTATTACGTTGTAGTCCGCAAAATCCAAAACAATAATTTTACCGTCTTTATCCGATCGGCAAACAACAATGACTTTGTCGTTGACCAATTTTTTTAATTTTTTTAGACTCTGCTGCAACGAATGGTCCAAATTATTATGTAGACAGTATTCGCGATGTACAAGTTCACCAAGCTTCCGCATTTTACAGCGAACATCCTCTACGTATGTTGTAGTTTTTTCATCTAGTTCATCCGATTGCGGTCGAGAGAACTTTGGAAGTTTTAACTTCTCTGGAAGCTTAACTGTTGTTTCATCGCCTTCGCCAAGTGCACAATTCCATTCGATGCGCCTGATATGGGATTGTGCATTATGCCATTCTAAATTTTCAACATGCTCAGTCCAATTCGGTGTTGGGACAAAGTTTAGCCCCTTGACAAGCAAGATGTAGTCCATTTCCGTGAGTTGGACAGTCGACTTGTTTATTATAATGTCCTGGGCACGTAACAGTAAATCATGGCGCCGACCATAGGCCCTACGTGCTCGATATCGTGCTGTATCTTTTTTGTTCCTTTGCCTCTTTTTCACAGGGTTACGGAAGTTAAAATGTTGACGAACGTATTTTTGTTTGTTACGCAGCCAGGCATCGAACAATGCTTTCGCGTCACATTTTTAGAACAACCTGCCATGTGCATGTTGGACGTATGTGAAGATAAGTGGTATGGTAAAATCAAAGCCACTATAAACGTCGCAAAAATGATCCTGCCACAGGTTAGATAACAACTCTGCAGGTTGCTTGCGGAAGGCACTTTTCGGTCACGCGCTTTTTTCGGTCACGCGTTTGTCTTATCGCCTTTTCCACCACGTCGCTTTTTTGTTCTTCGTGTCGTTATGTTGTATCCGTTTTAACGTTTGATTTAGCTGTCGAGTTGTGTGTTGTCTTTGTAGCAGTCTTTTATTATTATTTTTACATCTTTTATTGCCTAAATAACTTTATTTTATTTTATTTCTTGCTTAGAACTGAGGATGCCATTATATCGGCGAAATCGATATTATTTGTTTACAATACATTGCAACACGAAAAACACGGATTGATTTAGGTGTACTGAAAGCTTCAGTTACTAAGTGATGATATTTAGTTGATTAGTATTTTCCACAGACTTAATGCTTGGGTCGCGAGTATTTAGAGCAATTTTTTTAGGGTCGCGCCGATCGTATCATGCAGGGCTGCCACTTTTGTTTGAATGAAAACATCTAGTTTTGCCTAAAAAAATATCTAGAAACATCTAGATTGAAAAACGAAACACCCAAACCCGTATCTAAGCATAAAACAATCCAATTTATTGTAATATATTAGCCAAACAACAACACATATGAAGGTTTTTGATATAAATTGCTTTATATTAGATGTTAAAGAAGCTTAATTATTTCTTCCTTTTCATCAGTCTACGTTTTCTGATGCAGTGATAGCGTTGAGACTTTTGTGGTTATCTGGGTGGAACATTTGTATTAGCACGGTTCCTACAGTCTTTACAAACGGTAAAAACATATTTTATAGCCATCATCTAGATCCCAAATTTTACATCCTATAGGGATTCTAGGCTTAACCAAAACTATCTAGATCTAGCTATAAAATATCTAGAGTGGCAGCCCCGGTATCATGCGCTCCCACACGCCGCCCATGTGGCTAGCGGCGGGAGGATTGAACGACCAGGCGATTTCCTTTTGTCGAAGAAATTCATCGATCTGCTGCCGATTCCACAATTTCAGTCTGGCAGAATGACAATGGTCTTCCTATCCTCTGTATAGTGTTCTTTGGCAAAACCAATATATTCGCATTCGTGGTAATTAAATTAGATTTGTCGAAATAAAAATGTTTAAAAAATACACCAACAAAACATAAATACACATCAAAAGTTACATCTTATTCTATTTAGGCTCGTAATTCACCCGAGAGATTTTTTTAAAATATTTAGTCGGCAGACGATTTGCGCATCTAGTGAATTAAGTTATCTGTGGTATAACAAACCAGAGTTACACTAAAGGAAACAAATACGGTCAAAAACAATATTTCTCCCCTTCAGGGAGTAGGGGACCCATAAATAATTCAGCTCCTGAGCCACCTACCGAAAATTAGCTAAAGGTGCGGTTGACGTGAACAATGGTGTTTCAGCTTTAGTACCTTTTCCGTCAACTTTAGACAAAATTTTGTAAATACCGATAGGTGCGTATAGAGCAGAGTTATTTAAATCAGTGAGTTTTTTATTCATATGGCAGCAAAATATGTGTACTGTGTTCTTATGTTAGTGTGTTGTCAGAAACCACACAACTTATACAATAAAAAATGCAAATCAAAAGAGTTTTTCTGTAAGTGTGTGACAACTGACAAATTTCAGTGTTTGTCACATCACTTATATGGTAGCTAGTATTGCAAGCTAGAATCCTTTGTTAATTTTATACTATTATTTTAATTTAGCAAAGTAGTTTTTCTGGCATACAGAAATTTTGTGAGACGTTTTGCCAAAAACGAATTTGGCATCTGAATAAATTATGGTGAAGTACAGTGAAGCAAGTTGGTGTGTGTCTCAGACAAAGCTATTAGATTTGAAAGCATCTGGTTCAAAAGAAAGGCATTCATTCTGCAAAACTGAAAATGATTATTGCCATGGACAACAAATCCAATGCCAAGTGCATTATTTAAATAAACCAAAACGAGCCAACAGAAATATGGCAATGTCCACTTCTGGTGTGGTAAGCCCAAACAAAATTGCAAAAAATGAAACAGTCAAAAAACCTGCATTGTACCAAAACTTGATAACAGTGTGTGATGATAAGCCAAACCTTTGTGAAGAAATGAACTATTCAATCGCTACATCACCTAAAAAGAAGAAGTGTGGATGTGTATATCGTCATCAAGCTTGTAGAATACATATGTATCACTGTGATTCATCATTTTCTTCTTCAAAATCATCATTTGTATTACCGACTCAGTTAAATGTGAATTCAGAAGTTCACAGGGAAGCACTCAATTCAAACCATAGTGGAATGGAACTTTTAAACAAAACCTGTTTTCAGCACTGTAATAGTGCAGCAACCAGGTTTTCATCATTTCAGTATACCCCAATGCACAATTTTAATTTAGGAAGCCATTGTTCTTTTCCAAAAACTTACCAAATACCCCCGAAAAACAAAATGCAACCATCTAATTCTGAATGCAATGTTACATATGGTGAAATAAAGCAAAGTTTTCAAACATCTGTTAAGCATAGACGGTTGATTGAAAAACCAAAACAACTGATCAAGTTTGCAAGAAAAAGGGCACATGAAAACTGTGGATTGCAGGTTTCAAAAAAACATAAGGTTGACTTAAATAATGTTTGTCAATTGCAAGTTGTTCCAGAGCCTAAGCAGTTATCATTTGAGGCTTATAGTCTTGCACTTACAAACTATTTAACTAAACGAATGCTTGCAATAAGGATAGCCAGCATGTATCCGAAAGTTGGAAGTGAAGTTCAAAGCAAATCTGAGTTTTACTGCATTAAACTACCTCAGTCAGTGATGGACCTACTTACTCAAGAAGTGTTTTTTTTTAATTGTTCAAAAGATGACTTCAGTACTAACTCGGACATAATTACTGGGAATGTATCTTCTCAAAACTTTTTTTATATAAAGCATCCACATCATCAAAATGAGCTGTGTCCGCCTGAAACATCACCAGGTACAGGTTTTAACACACCAACAATTGAAAATGGGGACAAGCAACAACATGAGGAAAATAAAGTGGGTACACATTCTAAATCTTCCCGGAAGTCCAAACGTCTAAAAAGAAAGCGGGATTTAGGCATACAAGGGCCATACCAAACTGACTATGTGGTTGAAATTCCAAGTGTCAAAAAGAACAAAAAGCAGTGTGTTCCATATGGAAAAAACTGTTTCTGGAATTTTTATGATTTCTTTCACCAAACGCAAAAAAGGAAATGGAAAAATGAATGCTATAAATACCTAAAGGTATTGACTAAACTACCCCACATTAAAAGACCACCGGGGCCGGAAAATGACATCGAAAGTGTGTTACAGAAGTTTGTAATCATAACGGATTCAACTTCATGTGGCGGAAGTGAACATAAAAAAGGTAACACTTGTTTTTTATTGTAAATAGTCTCTAGTCGGCAGACCATGACTCAGGGGTGGAAGGCTCTTTCTAAAGGGTTGCAAAACTTTTGTTTAAAATGTTAAATACAGATAGGGCATTGCAAAGGGAGTTCCATAGATGCACCTTTAAAGTTTACTGTTATATCTCTACAATTTTTATAGGCACAAGACACAGGCTTGATAGTCACACAAAGCATATAGTAACTTCTGGGCTATTTTGTCCTTTTTCAATCATCACTGTAAAAGTTATCTAGGCCCATTGTGTTCCAGACCTATTGTAAAGCAGGAAAAGCACTATGTACTGGAAGGATTGACAGGATTTATAATAAGTGCCACAATTGATGGGTAATTAGCAGGTTTGGGTGATAAGTCTTCTTTACTTGAATCTCAAGTCAAGTTAGTAGGGGTTCTCGTCTCAGGTCAATCCAAAAGGTTTCCTTCTAGTCTGGAGGGTAATGAGTCCCAAGTCAATTGTGTAGTAATATTGTGAATCTAATCAAGCCAAGTTTTTCATACTGATTTGTTCCAACAGTTTAGGCAAGAAAGGGTCAACTTTTTTTCAAATTTATGCTCATGTTAGTTTGTTACCCAAGTGGACACTGAAAATTTGATGACAGATGACCCATCAGTGCTACAGGCCCCTAAAACACATGAAATTTTTGAAACGAGCTTGCTTCATAAAGTACGTAACCCACAAGTTTCATACTGGTTATTGTAAATCATTTTGTGATATTTAGTTGGAATCAAGATTTGGCCAATTTTTGAACTACCTGGAAGCCATGGGCCATATGCGGCCTTGAATGTCTAAATCAGTGGTTCTCAAACTTTTTGCCTTTGCGCACCTGTTTCGATGCTGTAAGCTAGTTGCAGACCCCTTTAAAGGTTTAGGTTTTTTTTTCGGTAACAAGCTACCAATACATGGTGCACAAAATAGCAACCATGTTCGGTCCAGGAGCAAAATTCCAATCCCTTTGTTTGGGTCGGGACATCAGGAATCAACAAGAAAGACCCATTGCATTGTGATGTGATGTTGTTTGCCACTGACAATTTATGTCTGTTGCATCACAATGGGATCAAAATGTCACAATGCATTTTGGTTTGTTGCCTATAAAGAACGGTTTCATACAAGTATCATGCTATTTTAAAATGCGAAGCTTGAAAACATGTTTTTTCAAATCGCTGTTTTCAATCACAAAGTTTTGCTTGACATATACGAATCGAGTTTTAATCACGCCTTAGATGTAAAACCTTCACCAAAACTGAAAATGTGCATGATAACTTGATAAAAGGACATAGCATTGCTGCGCAAATATATCTGATCACCAAAATGACTGTCTTGTAAAATGTCTGTCCGACGTCAAGCTAAGTCTGCATTAAACCGCCTTAATCGTAAACCAGTGAGTTACTCCCTTGGGACTTCTATCTGACTGACAGTGTACACATATTATGGGCTGTAAAGGTAACTATATGGCCGATTGATAAAATTTTAAATACAAATATCCTACTGCAAACAATTGTTCAAAATTTCAGCACATTAGGGCTTGTATTTCTGGCCGAAAACTAAAACAGATTATTTCATGGTAATGGGTGAGTCCAATAAAAAGAAACTTCTTTAAAATATCTTACCATTGCACCAACCAACAAATCATAAAACTCCTGGATGATGTACTTTAGTCAGTACAACTGTTTTAAAAACTTTACATTTTGGGGGTCTGTGGTTGAACTGCTGGGTCATTGAAGGTCAATCTTCAGGAGGATCAAATTTGAATTAATAACTAACATCTGTCCAAATTTGAAGCACACTCTCTTGACCAAACAAGTATAAACAAACCAGCTGTAGACAGAAAAAAAGTATGGACAAAAACAATGTGTCTCTTTCATGGAAGGCGACCTATATTTGAATTTGTAATTTTTAACGCAGTAATATATGGGTGTGGGTTAGAGTTTAATTAATTTTCCTTTGTTGAACAAGTGACAGATGAGTAAACCAAAACAAACTTGGTCATATTTGACAAGAAATGAATATTTTTTTATGAGTGTTTTCTCTTTTTTTACTACTTTTGTAAAGTTATTTATTGAAGTTGAAAAAATATAGACAAAAACTATTTAGTTTTCACCAAAATGCAGCATTGTATTTTTAGCAACAGTACACAAATATGAAAAAGATGTAAGTAATAAGTTTTTGCTGTCAACAAAATTTTGTTGTTTTACTGCTTACGAACAAGCTCACAAAGCTCTCTGTTACGTTTAAAAAAGAAAACAAAACCTTAGTACCACCTTACAGTGTTTTGATATTTAGCAAACAAAAATGGCCTTTTTTAGTGACTCTAAAACCCTGAATTTTGACGAAAACTAGTATTTGTACTTTAGAAAGACCTTCAAACCCCTGATTCAGTGTTGCCAAACCCCGGCTAAAAACCACTGTTTCGGTTGATCCCTTCTGCTAACTTGTCCATTGGAATCTAAACATATTCACATTATCTTAAAAAGCTATTAATTGACATATAAATGTTTGTGGGGACCCATTTGTTTTTAACAATAATGTTAGTATGTCAAATGGCTTGTATAGTTAATCATGAAATATGATATAGAACAGAGGTGGCCAACCCGCGACTCTCGGGCCGCATGTGGCTCTTTGCCTGGCTTTATGCAGCTCTTACATTGTTGTCGAAGTTTGGGGCACTGTGAATATTTGGTTAGTTTGTGGTGATGACAATTTTGCTTTCAAACAAACTTACTGTCGGTATGGCAACAAACCTTGACTTAAAACTGCAACCTCATGTGGCAAATGGCTTGATTACGATGGCACATAGTCAATTTGAAACAAGTTGAACAATGAATGATGTTGCATACAATGCGAATCACAAAGCAACAGCAATATTTACAACAATGTGTTCCAAAATTAATTATGTTTTTATCTGTTGTTTTTCGGGTTATAACAATCATTATATTTTATGGGCAGTTTGTCTTTTAGTCTTGGATTTGAATTGAGTGATTGTTGGTGTTGAATGCATTAGTGACGTTGCAATGAATTTAGTGTCGCCACCTTGCATTTTTGTAAAACTCGACGTCTCGACGCCTATATGGGGCACATGCGCGTTAAGATAAAAATACCCAAAGTTTTTCAGCAGGGAAAATCTTTTTAGCCTTCAAAATGAAAAAAAAGCGACATGAAAAATCATTATGCATATCATCATCAACCGCACTGAAAGTGTTAGACATCAACATTTAAAAAAAATACGGAGGTTCATTTATACATCAGTTGAAACCTACATATTTTTCCTAATATCCTGAAAGTCAAATATTAATGGTTCATTAAAATTTTGTGATGCTCCCTTGTATACGAGCACTGTTTTAGACAGTGCAAACTATTCATTGTTGAAAATGACTGGCCTGTAGTCTGTACAAGTTAAATTGTGTCATTATTATTTTTGTGTGCGACATTTAAAATACATCTGGCTTAGCACAGGTCTTCTCTGTGTAAGAGGAAGGGACGAGTCACGAAGCAATGAACATGTGTGCCCATGTGTAATGTGGCTCTTTGTGGTAACACAGTAACCAATGTGGCTCTTAGGCTTTAACCCAGCGGTTCCCAAACTGGGGTCCGCGGACCTTTAGGGGTCCGTGAAGCAATTTTGCGGGGTCCGCGAAAAGGTTGACGTGCCTCTATAATCTTATTTAGCGTCAATTTGTGTCACTGAATAGGTTTAAATCAAAGTACAATTAGAGATCCACTGCCTCCATTACTATACAATAGATAGCCTTTATTGCATGACAACTATCAAGAATGCAATTGGTTGCGCACTATCGTAATGTGTTCTGTCTTGTCTGTGATGTCACAAACCGTCTTTGGATCGCTGTTATGTGTAATTTTGCATACCTAATAAGCTAAAATTCTGTAAATCAGCTTTCGTATTGCTAAAATACACCTTCAGGCTTAAGGTCCGTGAGTCCTCGATATAATGGCAAAGTGACCGTTTTGAAAAAACAATGAAAAAGTTTGAAAACCACTAAGTTAGAAAGTTGTTACATTAAAAAGAATCGTGACTGCACTAGTGTACTATAAGAAACAATGGTTTTGTATTTTTTCTATAGCATTCTTTGATTTTTATAGGGCCGCGAAATATCAAAATAATTGCAAACGGTCCACCAGGCAAAATTTTTAGAAAAATTTGGGAACCGCTGCTTTAACCGGTTGACCACCCCTGATATGGAATATATAAATTGGCAATATACAGAAAAGCCACCTCTCTAGTTAAAGCACTAACTGACACACATATGTACTCTTTTGAGCTGCTGGACAGTCATTTCACAGAATACATAGAGCCGACAGAGGTTGCTGCTGCCTAATTATTATAAAGCTGTGACTAGCAATCATTGCCTAGTTTTTTTGTCATAGTGTTTTCTTCTTACATGTAGAAAGAACTATTTCTACAATAAAATCTATTAATATCAAACAGTAGTAACTAAAGTGGGGACAAGTGTGATAAAAAAATTCTTAATAGGTTTAGCTAACAATATGTTCATGTATCCATTAAGACAGAATTGGTACATGTTCAGGGAAAAGCAAATAATATAAACTTTTAGTTGTTGTTAAAAAGTACTTTTTTAACTTATAGATTGAAGTGATACAAATAATTGTTCTATACTTTTTCAGATGAAACTTCATCAAATATCTGTTCTTTTTGTTGTTTACCTTTTGATGGAATGTCAGATTTTGAAAAATCACATCATATAAATCGGCACCAAGGCAACAAAATAAATACACTTGTTGCTCCAGTTACATTTTTACGGAAATCAAAGCAAATGAAAAGAAATAATCAACATGGAAAAACGAATGAAGAATCTAGTTTAGACAAAAACATGGATATGGTTAACCATGACAAAATTAAGAGACCACAATTGAATAAAAGTTTTTATAAAGCTGAACAGCACATTCTTGCTCAGAAATATGCTTACTGGTCTTTTCAATCTGCAAAGTGCTATCCACTTCAGTACAACCCATACAAAAGAGCAACTGCTAGAAAATCAAGAATTTGATGACTCTAAATAAATAAACAAGGATTGTTCAACAGTGTTCTGTTAGCCCAACAACTACAACAAGCGAGATTAGTTTGTCCTGCCAATAAAAAGATTGTTTATGTTGGTGTGTTTCTGGTTGGTTGTAATATTGTAGTTACTTTTTTCATCGGTAATACTAGTAGTCTCTATTGGTGGTTTATAAATTGATACGCCAGCGTTTTGTCAAACCCAGAACTTATAAAGAGGTAGCAAACTGGAACATATCGCACTTGCACAGTGTACAAAAGAAAAACAAAGTTAGTGAGAAATTCTTTTTTTTTCTTGACGCGATCTGGTTGACTGCTCAAGCCAAACAGATTGCTTTCCGTAAACTCGCAACTTTCGAGAAAAGCAAGCAGTCATAGTTCTCTATAGAAGGTGTTTATGTTACTGCTGTTTTTTTATGTGCCAGAACAATTTTACACGGCCTAAACTGTATTTAAAATGTTTGCTGCAAAATGCTTTATTTGTGCTGCGGCGTTCGTCGTCCTGCGAAGAACTGCAGAAGGTAAGGCCGAGTAGCCGGTAGTGTTTCCTTCGACAGGAAGCAGCAATTAACTGACCTTAAAAAACTAAGGCTTCTCACCGAACTTTACAGAAAAGATTTGCAAGTAGCCTACGCATGGGCTTCTGCAGGAAAAAATACAGGGGAGGGCAATACTATCGTCACATCGCCGTTCGGGAAACGGTATTTCAGAACAAAAATCATCTGACTGTCCTACTCATTCTTGCCAATCCCAAAGTAACATATAAACACAATATTAACTATTACTGAAATATGTGGTAGGTTGGCAAACGATTTTTAACAGATGTTTGTTATTAATCCAGATGTTAGTTATTAATCCATATTTGATCCTCTTTAAGTTTTACCCCGAATGACCCAGCGTAAGGTTTTCTAAAGAATTTGGTACCTTTTAAAAGGATTTACCCATTTTCACCCCTTAAACCCCAAAATATTCGTTTCTGTCTAACGCTGGTTTGTTAAACGCGTTTGGTCAAGAAAGAGTGCTTCAAATTTGTTCAAATTTAGAATGACCCAGCGGTTTACCCACAGACCCCAAAACGTGTTTTTTAAAAAAACGTCTGTAGCATACTGACTAAAACAGGCCTACATAATTTAGGAGTTTCATGCTTTTCTTGGTTCGTGCAATGTAAGGTATTCTAAAGAATTTTGTATTGGATTCACCTATTTTTCACCCCTTAAACCCCGAGATAATCGGTTTTAGTTTTAGGCCAGAAATACAAGCCCTAATGTGCTGAAATTGTAAGCAATTGTTTGCAGTAGGTTATAACCTGGGCTATAGCCTACTCGTTCAGTATTAAAAATTTTGCCTTAATCGGTCAAATGGTTACCTTTACAGCCTATATAATATCTGCCTACACTGTCAGGCAGACAGAACTCCCAGTCCCAAGGGAGTAACTCACTGGTTCACAATTAAGGCGTTTTAATCAGACTTGCAAGTCGGGCCGGGCTTTTCGGGCCGGGTTCGGGTTCGGGCCGGGTTCGGGTTCGGGCCGGGTTCGGGCCGGGTTCGGGCTTAGGTATTTGTGAGAAAACGGGCTTAAAACGGGCCTGACTTTGCGTTTCGTGACCGCCATTTTTTTAAATAAAATCACTCACGTAACTAACAGTCTGTGGCTTTGACCTCATGCTCACCCTACTTTCAAAGGTATTGTTTACGCCATTGTCTACTATTGTTCATGGTGTTTGTTGTGTTTCCCTTATTTCTTTCTCACCCTTTGTTGCAAGGCTTTCGTGGATAGGCCTGTCAATCAAAATTTCGGGCCTAAACGGGCTTCTCAAAAACGTTTCGGGTTCGGGCCGGGTTTCGGGCTTGTGCTTTCGGGTTCGGGCTCAGATTTCGGGCCCGCTTGCAACTCTGGTTTTAATGCAAAGCGGAAAAGCTCAGATTGGCGTACGGACAGACATTTTACGAGACAGTCGTTTCGGTGATTAGAAATCAACTGTTTTTGCGCAGCAATGCCATGTCGTTTGATTAAGTTATCACGCGCATTTTCAGTTTATAAACTCGATATACTTGCTTCGGTTTCTTATATGTCAAGCAAAACGTTGTTGATCAACATAAAGATGAATAAATAAACTTGACCTTTTCAAAAGCTCCGATAAATGGTGTTTAAATTCTCATTTGTCAGTTTGGATGACCACATAGGTGACTTAAAGGTATTACAAACACAGTTAAGAACGATTTTTCGTCATAACGTAGCTTCTGTATTTTTGACAAGTCAATTAAAGAATCAATTCTTAAGTGATGTATAAATTAGGCAAAACGGTATTGTTGAGCACTAACGACTGCGTGCTATTGAAAAGTGTGTCAAAAGGTCATAAAACGGTCGTTCGGCGTATGCGCGGTGAGAGGTTACTACAGGTCAATGGTACTCGTTTTGCGAAACAAAGTTAAGTGAAAAACATTTTTTATGTATAGCCTACCTTTGTAGCAAATGGCTAGTTCTTAATTTAAAGTGTCTGTAATAAAACTGTTATGGCTTTGTAGGAAAACTTGTGTTAAAAACATATCTTGGACGACAATATCAAGGTCAAAGCAAGATATTAAATTGAAAGTATTTTTCCGTTCTTTTTACTGTTTTTGTAAATATTTTTAATCTAACAATAACTGCATAAATCCGCTCAAACACGCGTGTGGGGACCCATTCGTTTTTGTTTGCAAAAACAATCATATGTGTAGATCAAATGGTGTTTATAGTAAGTTGGTGAAAACGGAAATAGAATATATAAAATGGAAGTATATCAGAAAGCCAGCTTTCTAGTTCCTATTCGAATTGTCTACCCCTCTACCTTTTTTAATTGTCCTGTAGAGCAGGGGTCGGCAACCTCTTTTGCACTGCGGACCAGTTTGAAACCGAAATTTTTATCACGGACCGACCTTTAAAAACCACAAATGTTATAACAAATTGCTACCTTATATCCTAAAATAATCATTTATCTTTTTTTAATAATCACACACAGTCGCATTGTACACAGCAATCGCCAAACAAGAACTGGTAGACAATTGTGCGTTTGACGTCACAAACAAGGCACCAACCAAAGCATGTTGCAGTTTTAAGTCACGTTTTGTGGTTATTTCGCGCAAAATTGTTCCTACTTATGTTAGATTTGACTATATTTCATACAATACCGCTACAAACAAACCAAAATATCCAGGGTGGCCGCCACCGTGCTTTGGAAACCCAAGGTGGCAGCGCCACCCCGCGCTTACAGTCACCAAAAAGGTAGAGCTACTATCATAAGAACTCATGGCACAGACATGCTAATTTTCGATAGGTGACGCAACGGAGCATAGGCGTTTGCAAAGGCAATAATTCCAGAGTCAGCAATTTGCTAAGTTCTGTGGCGTAACAATCATAAATTATGTCTTTGTGTTCAAGCAATGCAGTGGTTCCTAACCTTTCTGTGGTCGCTTACCACCTTAAGGTTACGCATCGTCACCGCGTACCACCCAGAAAAAAGTTACATTCTAAATCTAAAAATGTAGTAGGCTGTAAGGTAGAGCTCATCACACTGATGTGACTGCTTGCTTTTCATCAGCCGATTAATTGGAGGCAAAATGTATTTTGACGCAATATTTCGTAAACGATATTTTAGCTTCGACATTGTACGAAAATAATTTAAAATATAACATATTCAATGCGCTTTTTGGACTTGCAGTACGCCCTAATTCCTTGAAAACAGGTGTGATGGTGAGCGCATAATCATTTTTGTTTTAGTTGCGACGAAACAATCCAAGACAAAACATTTTGTTTACAAAAAGCTGATAGCGTCCTAATTTTTCACCAGCATTGCAAGTGATACGCAATCTGGTGTTTTAAGTAACAAACATTTCATGTCAGAATGTCCGAATAAGCGATTTGTGTGCAAATAATGTAGAATACATAAAATACCGAAAGGTGTTCGCGTACCCCACGGTTGGGAACCACTGAAGTAGTGCCAATTGATTGTTGAGGTATCACTTTTAGAACATGCGCAGACAGCAGGCGTCCATTATCTCTAAAAACTAAAATGCTGTAGTACAAAAGACAATTGACTGCCTATACAAGATTAAGAACCTGTGTGGAAGATAATCATTCCTGTGTTACTTTGGCACGTCCTTGTAAACAAGTCGGCAGATAGGTCTAAAAACGTAGTTTATTATTATTTTGGGACCCAAACCATCCACAATTTGTAGTTCGTTTGTGCACTGCGATGCTGTTTATCAAAAACTTTTAAATTAATATGTAGAATATATTTATTTCTGTGTTAGTTGACTTATTTATGTAAATCTACCTGCTCAATTATGAATGTAATAAAAACATCCTAGCTGCTTTGCTAACCGATTTCCATTTGGGAGGTTGCTTGAAGCTGTCTTTACGGAATATAGCCTACGCCTGAACATTTATTTAAAGCGTATGTTGTTACAACTAACTGAAACATCAGGAGAACATAAACCATTTTTCAACATATTGTGTTATATCACTTTGTTTCAGTCGTTATATCACTTTCTTATTTTGGACCAGTGGTTCTTAACCTTTTTTAACATACCGAAACCCAATGAATTTCTGGAACCTTTTCTCGAACCCCACAATGCGGTACACATTTGCAACTGTGATGAACGAGTTTTGTTGTTGCTTTCTTTAGACGATCCTGACGATTCTTGGCTTTGTTTCCGAAAGGCCATACTCTAAAGTCACTTTCACATGCAAGCCTTTTCTTTTTTTTTCGTTTTTACGTCAACCAGAAAAGCAAATACATGATCACAAAACAAATGGCGTCAAAGCCAAATTTAACGATTCGCGGAAATCCCTCGATTTGCTTTTGAATTCCGCTTTCCTGAAGCTCGATAATGTCATCAATGCACTGATTGTTTACGTCTGCAGTTGCTGTATCGAAGACAAATGGTGCTTGTATCCATTCTGGATATTAACGTTGGCCAGGGTCATAATACTTAAACTATTTCTCCAATTGACGTAAGTAGCCTACTCAGCAATTACTTTGGCTTTAGTTTTTCTATTTCGTCGTTTACATTATTGATGCTGCTTATAAGCTCATCTAAAAGTGAAACGTTGGCGAAGTTGTCAATTCCCATACGTTTTAGCCACACTTGCACTTTCTTTCGAAAAGCACTTATAGCTCTCCTGAGCTTCCATTAAATGCATATCACCTCCTTGCATTTGACAATTCAAGTGATTTGGCTTAGCAAATATGTCAGCCAAATAAGCCATTGGAAAAATAAATGTTGATTCCGTGAAGTGCGTTGAATGTGGATGATCTTATGTAACAACATAAAAGCTTCGAACTTGAAAAGTCAAACTTTAAATTTGTGAATCCATCAGTTTACTGAAAATGCGACGATTGAGTCCACGTCCTCGCACGTTTTAATTAACAGTTTCCACAACATTTTTCAGAACTTAAGCAAGTATAGGAGGCCATGTTTTCGCAAGACGCAATGCGTAAAAGTAATTTGTGGAGCTTCACTCTTTATCAAAGCCCTTAACCAGGCTTGCAGCCTAAAATGACAGGAGCTCCATCAGTGCTCACAGATGTAACCATACTCCCCAAAAGATCATTCGTTATGAAGAAATTGTTTAAGATATTTTTCACATCAACTGCCTCGGAAGTTTTCTCGAGCGGTTTACAAAAAAGAAACTTCTCTTTTACCTCGAATCCTTTCACGTAGCGAACAAACTTGAGGAGTTAGCATAAATTAGCAACATCGGTTGTTTTGTCAAGTTGTAAGCTAAACTTTTTAGGAGTCCCCTTTAAGTCTTCCAAAACTTGGTTGAGAATGTCGTCACTGATGTCTTTAATCCGACTGGTAACAGCGTCATTTGATAGTGGTACCAGAGACAACTAGGCACCAAAGAAAGTTTGTCTTTGGCCACTTTCCCTAAAATGGTGTTGGCTATTTGGAGTAGGCTACAGCTGGCTTTACAAGTCTCTCGCCTGTTGTGTGCCGTTTTCAAATAGATATGAAACTTTAAATGAGGCCATAAGAATTGGTTTATCAATTAAAACAATCCGGTAAGAAGTAATGGTTGCATTCCAATCGCATCTGACCCTCTTCTCTTTAAATTCATCAAGTTTGGTGTTTATATTTACCTGACCAATAAACTTTAGTGAAGTGTTCTTGTGACTTTGTGCATATTGTACTATGTTATGTCACAGAAGGCATCAAATTAGAAGATTCATTTTTTGCTACTCATCGATATGATATGATATATAGGCCTATATACCTATCGTATCGGAAATTAACTAAATGTGGGTCTGCCGTGAGGAATGTTTTTTTAATGATTTTACCCAAAAACGTAGGCTAAATTTTGGCTAAACCTTATTTATTTGGCGTCACCGAACAAGTTTATTTACGACGTCCAAGAATATTTTCAATGTCCCTCTTTTCCCGTGAGACATCCCAAGAACAGAAATAATGACTCACGCTCACCAGAGAAAGTTTTGAGTTGACAAGAACAGAAATAATGCAGCACTAAAGGTTAAGCTGCGAAAGAAACAAACAAGTCGTATGTTTTGTGCAATGGATATATTTTTATCAAAAGAAATAGTAAAACAAGACAAAAAGAAGCCTGCATTAAAACTCTTGTTGTCCCAAGTTTGATGACACAAAGAAAAAAGTGGGCGTTCTTCTGCCTCTCGTGTTTAGATCAGTTGTTTAGCTGTGCGGAAAAGCGCGCCCGTCGCTAGTGGACATGACGGCAAATTTGCGCTGGCTTGTGTGGTGAAACCAGGGGTTCATAAACTTTTGAGATCGCGTTCCAATGAAACTATTTGGTATATCTCACGCTCACGCCTCCTCTTAATAAATTCATATCAAAAAGGCATCATTTTTGTTTATTATCAACATCGGCTATAACTAATTATATTATCAATGAGATGGATAGGTTTTTTTAAACCAGTTGTTTAATTTTCCGTTTTGTGGTATTTAAAGCACATCGTAGGTCAGTTTCACAGTTTAGTTTGTTTCTACAGTTAAGTGTAGAAAATCCGGTTTCATACAAAGACGTTGCTGAAAGCGGTCTTCGAGAAATAGCTCTACTTCTCCCTTCATTTCATAAACATGAGCTAACATATGCCCTTTTGATAACCAACGAACGGCTGTATGAAATAGCAGAGTCTTGTGATTGGAATCCAAATTATTTCACAGCTTCGCAAACAATCTTGAATTTACCACACTTCATTTAATTAAAGTTTCCCCAATATTGTGGGGTTTCTTTGCCAGGGAAAATCATTAAAATTATTTCAAAGGAAGCTTCTACAACTTCCTGCAATTCTCATTTACTTGAAAGAGCCCCTTTTGGCTGGAAAATCTCTGCTGATCAGTTTGTCTTTCAGACCAAAGTGCTTCGTTTCAAGATGGGCGTTTCAAATGGCTTGGCCGCAGTGCATTATTAAATTTTCAAAACAAACCACACACTTTGGAACAGCTTGACCATTTACTGTAGCTTGAGTAAAACCATACTACAAATACTTCTCCATGTACTGTCTCTTTTTAATGCTCATCCTGTCTTAAAACTTAAACTGTCTAACTCTTAATGTAGTCAACATTCATAACCGAATGAAGAACAGTAAACGAACTAGCACAATTACAACTTTACAATGACAATCACTGCATCACAATGCATCGACTGTAATTTATTTTTCAACTAAAATGACAAATAGCGCCGGCAAGGTTAACACATTAATTGAGGATTGAATGTTGTTATTCAAACATTGCAATCAAAGTCAAATAGTGCCCCTGCAAACCTCTCATGCACCGCTATAGGGGGCATGCCCCACAGTTTAAGAACCCCTGGGTTCAATATAATGTATTTTTTACAAATACGACGATAGTCAACAATATTATAATTTGTTGGCCTTAATTTGCTTCATTAAGGTTCATTCAAATTTTATTTCATCTTATGGTGCTCTGTTCACATTTGTTTCTGGTTCTTGTGTTAAGATATTGCGAATAACATTGTGTTTCTATTTTTTATTGTATAGCATATCCTTGTGGTGATCCAAAGTTTGTACTGAATAGCCAACGAATA
The DNA here is from genome assembly GCF_965637545.1 of Phallusia mammillata. NCBI lineage: Eukaryota > Metazoa > Chordata > Ascidiacea > Phlebobranchia > Ascidiidae > Phallusia > Phallusia mammillata. Next base: position 16,999,237 of record NC_137253.1, read on the forward strand.
TTCCAACGAAACAAACGTCTTGTTCAGTTTGTTTGTAGTCATGGTTATGAAGCACTGGGAAATACTCTGTTATCATGCATGAATGGAAAATGGAGAGGAACAAAGCCAGTTTGTACAGGTATAGTCAAATGAGATAAAAAAAAACAATTTTGGAAACTTTGTTCCCAAACTTTTATTTTGACCGACAGAAAGTCAGTTTTTCTTTCCTATTAGAGCTGATGGGACTACTTTTGTAATAAATATTTAACAAAGACTGTTGTTTTTTAACCTGAAAAAGGTACAAAAAACAATGTCGGGGTAAAAAAAAACAAGTGAACATTAGGACTATTAAAAAAATGTAAGTGGCTGGTTGAACTTTAATTTAAATAAATAACCCAAATAAACCATCCTAAAGTCAAAGATTACACATATATTTTGTTAATAAATTAGTTACAAAAAATAACCTAAAAACTTCTTGAAATAAAGTTCCGTTTTCTGTCCTAAACTGATTGTGTTCCCATGTAACCACTAACTCGCCCTTTTTCCCTACTTTGTAGCATTTTATATAGCCCATACACAAAAAGTGTACTTTTCATAATGTAAGTGTACCTTTTAGTGTCCCTAAAGCCATTTTATACAGCTTTGGTTGAGTACATGTTTTGAACTTTTTATTTTCCAAACTTCAAGGTGACAAATAAAAATTTTGGTACATGTTTTAAATTTTTTATTTTCCAAACTTCAAGATGACAAATAAAAATTTTGTGCTAATAAATAACAATGTTGGGGTAAAAATAATGGGAAAAGGTGGGGAAATAAGGATGCTCCATCCTGGGTCGGTCCTACTCGCAGGATATCTTTATTCGCTGTTAAGTAACAAACAGTTGAAAACAAATATTCTGTTGAAATAACGTAACTCAGCCAGCTTCTGTTAGTTTGCAGCCGTCCACTGATTTTATGAAGCATATGTTGGGTCTATAAGAGAGACTAGCGCGGTTTTCAACCTTTTTTACTTTGCGAAGTGCGAACCCATTTGGGGGTTTACTAACATAACGGGACATGTAAGAAGTTTAACTACGAAAATGTGTTTAGCATTCACATACAATAAACTAGCGTGTGGGTTAACTGACGAAATAACATAGTATGTGTGTGCATGCACAACAATACTCATATACAGTAATGCTAAAAATGACAACATTGCCGGAGCTTTCATTAGTTAATATGGCGCGACGATGTGCAATTCCAGGCAGTCCCAAATTGTTTTTTTTTCTTCTCAAAATTTGTTCGACTTGTTTTATCATCAAATGTTTGATGGATTTGAATGAAACTTACACAGATGGTAGATATAGTTATTCAGATGTGCACTCTGCTTTGTTTGTCTTGATAACCCCAGTATTTCCCCGCTAACCGACTAAACTGGGTGAGTTGAATTCCCTCTGGCCGACTAAACTGTGTGAGAAACACCTCCAGTTGTCAAAATTTTAAACATTGGCGGATTTGGCTCAAATTTTGCAGTACTATTGATTGAGTCATTGTGGTTTTATATTTTAATAGTTTGTGTATCAAACCCCATTAGTTACCATACTAGCCCTCTAAAATTTTTTGAAAAGTTAAAAAGTGTGGAAATTGGCTAAAATTTGGACAGCTTGTAAAATTTACCATTCATAGGAGCTGATTGTTGATTTAACCTTGTAGCCCCAATTTCACCCCACTAGCCCCCTAAAATGGGTGAGTTGATTAAACAGTGTCGGGATTGGCTAAAAATTGGGTAGCATCTAGAACCCCTGGAAGTGATTATTCATGGTACGCCAACCGATTTGTGTTTTTGTATTGATGTAACAATTTAACTTTACACTGCTTGTTTATAGTTTTTATCATGGCATTGTTGTAAAATTTACCCTTACATGCACAAAACACTCTGCTTTCTCTTTAATATTGATATCTGCTGGCACCAACCACTATTATTATGGGTCCCCTTCCCTGAAGGGGACACATATTGTTTTTGTCCATACTTTTTTTTTCTTTTTTTCGTTCTTTCTTTTTTTCTTTCTAACGCTGATTTGTTCCCACGTTTTGGTCAAGAAATAATGATTCAAACTTTTTCAAATTTACACACATTATAGATATTGGTCTAAAGATGGTCCATGTGAATTTTGACCCCGTTTGATCCCTCGGTTCACCCACAGCCCCCCAAAACGTAATTTTTTTAAAACGGCTATACTTGCTAAAGTACTTCATTTAGGAGTTATATGCTTGGTTGTTTGGTGCAATATAAGGTATTTCAAAGAATTTTGTACCTTAAAAAAAGATTTACCCATTTTCACCCCTTAAACCCCAAAATATTCGTTTCTGTCTGACGCTGGTTTGATAAATGCGTTTGGTCAAAAAAGAGTGTTTTAAATTTATTCAAATTTGCACAGATGTTAGTTATTGCCCTGAATTTGACCCTCCTGAAGTTTGACCCCAAACGACCCAGCGGTTCACCCACAGGCCCCCAAAATAATAATAAATAAAAAATGGCTGTACTGACCCAAGTACATAATCTGAGGGTTTCATGCTTTGTTGGTTGGTGCAATGTAAGCTATTCTAAAGAATTTTGTAACTTTTTATTGGACTCACCCATGTTTACCGCTTAAACCCCAAAATAATACGTTTTAGGCCAGAAATACAAGTCCTAATGTGCTGAAATGTTAAACAATTGTTTGCAGTAGGTTATTCGTTTAGTAATTAAAAATTTGCCTTAATCGGCCAAATAGTTACTTTTACAGTCCATAATATGTGTACACTGTCAGTCAGATAGAAGTCTCAACTCTCAACGTATTCACTTGTTTACGATTAAGGCGAGTGAATGCAGCGGGAGTGCTCAGCTTGACGTCCGGACGGACGTTTTACGAGACAGTCGTGTTGGTGATTAGAAATCAGCTGTTTTTGTGCAGCCATGCTATGTCGTTTTATTAAGTTATCAAGCTCATTTTCAGTTTTGGAAAATTGTGTTTAAAAACTGACCTTGAACGACAATATCAAGGTCAAAGCATGAGATTAAATTGAAAGTATTTTTCCTGTTCTTATTTGCTGTTTTTTGTAATTATATGACAATAATGATGCAAAAAAAATACAGACAAAACTTTTGAAGTTGGGTTAGGGCTAAAGTTGGTTAAGTTTTTCCTTTAGAATCTAAAAATAACCAGGATGTTTGTTTACCATAAATCCGCACAAACGCGCGTGTGGGGACCCATTTGTTTTTGCTTGCAAAAACAATCATACGTGTAGATCGAATGATGTGTGTATTAAATTGGTAAATATCTAACAATGATTGTGCCCTATTTTTACTGTTACCAACTCGAATATGCATATGTATGGGGACCCATTAGAATATGCTTGCAGAAACAATTATGTTATAAAGTGCCAGGAAAAAGATAGGGACCCAATGAAATGTAGGTGCCAAATATATATCCATTATAAATATATATAGTAAATGGTATATGTGATGCATCATTAAATATGATGTAGTATATATAAACTGGCAATATATTGGAAAACCACTATTCTAGTTTAGAAAAGGGCTTGGCACGCGAGGTCATTAACACATGGAATAAACAAGTAAATTGGCACGCGTTGCCTAAAAGGTTGCCGACCCCTGATCTAGAATATGCTATTTGTAGGTTTCGATTGACTTGTTTTTCCTTGTAGCCCCAACATTTACTCCACTAGCTCCTTAAAATTGCCCTGTAGCACCACTTTAACCAACTGGCCCGTAAAATGGGTGACTCAAGATTTTAACAATGTTCCAATTGAATGAAAATTGGACAGCTTGTAGAATTTGCTATTCATAGGTGTCTTGTTTTGTTTCACCCCATTATGTCACTATTTACTCCTTCTTTTCTTTAAAAAAGAATGTTAAATATGACATACTTCAAACAATATCTACGGTGAATCTGATTTGTATAGTTTGTACTCTACATAGTATTATTATGGGTCCCCTTCCCTGAAGGGGACACATATTGTTTTTGTCTATATTTTTTTTTCTTTTTTTCTTTTTTCTTTTTTTCTTTTTTCTTTTTTCTTTTTTCTTTTTTTCTTTTTTTCTTTCTAACGCAGATTTGTTCCCACGGTTTGGTCAAGAAAGAATGGTTCAAACTTTTTCAAATTTACACACATTGCAGATATTGGTCTAAAGATGGTCCATGTAAATTTTGACCCTGTTTGATCCCCCGGTTCACCCACAGCCCCCCAAAACGTGAAATTTTTAGCTCGGCTATTGTTCCCACGTTTTGGTCAAGAAAGAATGGTTCAAACTTTTTCAAAATTACACACATTGCAGATATTGGTCTAAAGATGGTCCATGTGAATTTTGACCCCATATGACCCAGAGGTTCACCCATAGGCCCCCGAAACATAAATGTGTCTAACGCCCGTTTGGTCAAGAAAGACACTGTAGGCAGAAGTACCAAGAGAGTAACTCACTGGTTTACGATAGCGGGAGGGCTCAGCTTGACGTCGGACAGACGTTTTACGAGACGTCGTTTCAGTGATTAGAAATCAGCTGTTTTGCACAGCAATGCTATGTCGTTTTATTAAGTGGTCACTCACATTTTCAGTTTTGGCGAAGGTTTTACACCTATGACGTGATTTAAACCTAATAACCGTGCTTCCGTTTTGTATATGTCAAGAAAAACTTTGTTAATAAAAGTTAAGATGAAAAAATTAACTTGAGTTTTGCCAAATAAATGTTTTTTTAAACGCTCGTTGTCAGGTTGGCTGCCGCATGATCACGGGTTACTTAAGGTTAACTAGTCGGTATTACAAACACAGCTCAGAACTTCCTTCATAACGTAGCGTTTTTTTGACAATCAATTAAGGAGTCAATACTCAAGGCATGTATAAATTAGGTTTAACAGTACTGTTGAACACGAATGACGGCGTGCTATTGAAAACGGTGTCAAAAGGTCAAACAGTCGTTTGGCGTGTGCACCCTGAGAGGTTACTACTGGTCAATGGTACTCGTTTTGCGAAACAAAGTTAAATGAAAAACAATTTGTTATGTATACACTTGTAGCAAATTGCTTTTTAATTTAAAGTGTCTGTAACACAACTGTTACAGCTTTCTAAAAAAATTGTGTTCAAAACTCGACCTTGGAGGACTATATCTGGGTCAAAGCAAGAGATTAGATTTAAGTCTTTGTTGCGTTTTTTTTAATTTCGTAATTACATGACAATAATAGTGCAAAAAGAATACGAACAATTTTTTTTTATTGTTGGGTTAATGCTTTTTAAAAATTTGTCCTTAAGAATGTAAAAATCACCGCAACATTTGTTTACTGTAAATCCGCACAAACGCGCGTGTGGGGACCCATCAGTTTTTGTTTACAAAAACAATCATATGTGTAGATCAAATGATGTGTATAGTTAATTGGTAAATATCGTATAGAATATATAAAATGGAAGTATATCAGAAAGCCACTCTTCTAGTTATTTAAGCCCATTTCCAATCACTGTATTTTACCTTACAACAGCCGACGTTCTCATAGTTATCTCTTGAAGTGCATTATTTTCAACTTTGCATGTGTGGGGACCCATGAGTTTTTGGCTGCAGAAACAACTAAGGTTATAAAAGACGATAGCTATATGGGACCCAATATAAAATAAGCATCGGAATTATATTAATGTGTTAAAATAGGTTATAGCAGTGATGCAAAAATGTGGTCACACGGTTTTGTAGTCACAATTATAGGTGGTTTATATTTATTATGGGTCCCCTTCCCTGAAGGGGACACACATGGGCGCAACTAGGGGGGCAGGTTCGTCGGCATGCCAGGTCCCTTTTCTATCTGCGTTATTGCGTATAACGGCTCTCGTACAGCGCCGAAAACACGTTCGTTCGCATCAAAGCTAAAAATAACTTTCAAATGACAGGACAAGGCGCCGGCACTGCAGTAAATCGCTTCATCGGTATGTATTGCGATGATAAAAAGTAAAAACGAAGTCTCTGCGATGTATTTATACAACAACCTAAATAACCGCAACACTGATCTTTGTTGGAACTTAGTAGGCAGATTGAAAGATTAACGTCTAAACACCCAGTCGAACGAGTTTATTTGTTACGAAACAATGCCTTAGTTTAAAACGTCAATATACTATCACAATGGGCTTTGTGACTTACAAGTGTTACTTTTTCACGGCATTCGAAGCCGTACAATACAAGGACGAATCCCAGTTTTTATAGATTATTAGTGGAAAAGCGCGTCGGACCATTCGACCAATCTATGATACGCACTTAGCAATACAATCGTTTTTTGGGAAAGTTGGTAGTTCGTTGCCTACCCCCTCAATTTTCCGCTAGTTGCGCCACTGGGGACATATATTGTTTTTGTCCGTATTTTGTTTTCTTTTTTCTGTCTAACGCTGGTTTGTGAGACGCGTTTGGTCAAGAAAGAGTGCTTTAAATTTATTCAAATTTACAGAGATGTTAGTTAATAATCCAAATTTGATCCTCCTGAAGTTTGCCCCTGATTGACCCAGCGGTTCACCCACAGGCCCCCAAAACGTAATTTTTTTTAAACGGCTGTACTGACTAAAGTACAGCGTCTTGGAGTTTCTTTCTTTGTTGTTTGGTGCATTGTAACGTTTTTTAAAGAGTTTTGTATCTTTTTTTCGGATTCACCCTTTAAACCCCAAATAATCGGTTTTAGTTTTAGGGCAGAAATACAAGCCCTATGGTGCAGAAATATTTAAAAAAAATAACAATTGTTTAAGCAGGGTATTCGTTTAGTATTTAAATTTTGCCAGTTACCTTTACAACCCATAATATGTGTACGCTATCAGTCAGATATAAGTCCCAAGGGAGGAATTCACTGGTTTACGATTAAGGCAGCAGAGCGGGAGTGCTCAGCTTGACGTCCGGACAGATGTTTTACGGGACAGTTGTTTGGGTGATTAAAAATCAGCTGTTTTTTTGTGCAGCAATGCTGTGTCGTTTTATTGAGTTATCACGCACATTTTTAGTTTTGGTGAAGTTTTTCGTTGTCAGCTTGGACGTTTTTCGTCATAACGTATCTTCTTTATTTTTGACAAATCAATTCAAGAATCAGTACTTAAGTGTTGTATAAATTAGGCTGAACGGTATTGTTGAACACTAAGGACTGCATGCTGTTAAAAACAGTGTCAAAAGGTCATTAAACGGTCGTTTTTGCAAAACAAAGTTCAGTGAAAGACAAGTTGTTATGTATACCTTTGCAGCAAACGACTTTTTTATATAGTGTCTAATATAACAGTTAAGGCTTTCTAGGAAAATATGTGTTTAAAAACTGAACTTAGACGACAATATCAAGGTCAAAGCAAGAGATTAAATTGAAAGTATTTCCCCGTTCTTTTTTCACCGATTTTTTGTAATTATATGACAATAATGATGCAAAAAGAATACGGACAAAAACTTTTAAAGTTAAGTTAATGCTTTGTGAAAAATTTGACCTTAAAGAATCTAAAATTAACCGCAACATAGGTTTACCGTAAATCTGCATAAACACGCGTGTGGGGACCCATTCGTTTTTGCTTGCAAAAACAATCATACATGTAGATACAATTGTGTATAGTATAGTAAATTGGTAAATATCGTATAGAATATATAAAATTGAAGTATATCAGAAAGCCACTTTTCTAGTTTAAACTACATTTTCTCAGAACAATAATGAAGTACTGATACAGTGGCTCAACTAGCAAGAAAATAAAGATAAGGCAACGAACTACCAATATTGTTTTTGCGAAAAACATGCTTGGATCAAACCGCGACTGAATTACGTTCGTCACATACTGAACTTTTTAATTTTTGAGGCATTATCGTGATGCTACGCTAACTGTGTAAAACTGTCATCAATGAAGTACATAGTGGTTTCCATACTCTGTTTTATAACCTAAAAAGAACATTTACTCTCATAATAAGCATTCTTACACGTTGGACGCGAATGTGATGTCACACATGCTAATCGTCGTGAGTATGGTGCAATCGGTCACATGTGTCTAAAAAAAAATTGGTAACGCACATGCACTCAACTCACGCCACACAAATCCACAGGATTCGATATTCTACTTTGAATCTCCCTACCCTGCACTCCCATCAGTTAGCCCCCATGTCATAAAATTTTGATAATTTGTTTAATACAGACGAATCCGGTTAATCGCATACTGGTGACTTGCATAATCCGTTTAATTGCATCACAATAAAAAATCCCAAACCGTCGCCCACCGTTTGTTAAGAAAATCGTCCGGTTAATCGCATGCCGCTGCATAAACGGGATATTTGGATCAATTTTCTACGAAATATGCGATTAACCGGATTGATGATCTCTATGTGAAAGTCGAACAGATTGATTTTTTCAAAAAAATGACGATATGATAGTAAAATCCTCCGGAGGTAATGTACACAAAAAAGACGTAGATGCATGTTTGCATTCTACACCAAATAACACATCTAATTTCAATGTTAAAAGTGACACGCCTTTACCATAAAATATTTTTGAAAAGTTATCAGGAGATTAAATCACCGTTCAGTTTAACGCTGTGCGATAACTAGGAGTCGTTTAAATAAAGAGTTTAACATGTTAAAATTACGAAACTAGTGTTCTGGCGAAGACGCTGATTGTAATTTCTTACTAAGTGCGAACTGCGCCAAATTCCTAGTAATAACTGTATCGAAATTTGAACATTATTAAATGTAATGGTTGAAAATGGTTTCTGTTTATGACCCGCCAAACACGTAATGCTTGTAAAAAATGTTAGATCGCAAGTATGTTGTTTAGATTCACGTAATTGGTAACATGCCAATGATTGCCATATTTTATGTCTTCTATTCGTGACCTTGCGCAACTTATCAGGTAGATCACCGATTAAGAATGGCATTTATTCCATTTGTATTTGTTGCTGGTTTAAATTTTTGAAGCAACGATCACACGTTGATCACATGACAGCAGTGTTTTTTTAAGGTGTTTTGTTCCGGTGTTCTGAAACGGTCCCCCAAATTTCTCCAGCGGTTTTCCAAAGCAATTCGTTTAAGCAAATATGGCTATTTTTTGGTATTTAAATGAAACACTTGCGGTCTCTTAAAACTACTTAGCGGTCACCCAAACCAAACCTTAAAAAAAACCTGCGTGACAGTCACTCTAATCTTACAGCTGCAGTTTTGCTGAGTAAGCTAGAAAGTAGCGCCACAATCTGAGTCTTTAAAGGTTTGCTAAAATTAATAATTTTTTTATCAAGTGGATAACGGGGTATAATAGAAACTGATGCAGCTCGCCTTAGCTTTCTTGCGCTGTAGAATGTGTCGAAGTTATAAGTTTGACCAGGTTTCGTCATGTACTTTCGGGTTTGGGCTTGCTTACAAATATGCACCTAACACTTTGCCGCCTAACGCGAAGGTTTGAACTAGAAAACGAAATAGGTCAGAAACAACAGGACATTTTTACGTGTATATTAAACGAGACGCCTAGCACATTTATAAGGGAAACTACCCAAAACAAGACTAAAACGTCATAAACCGTCGTCATACGGAAGTTCCCAAATTTAAATGTTGGGCCCCTCGGCTACGATGCGATGTAACATGTAACATATCTTTTCAAATAAACCTGACTGCACAAATCAAGCGCACTGTCGCATGTGCCCCATTTAAAGTGTGTGAGTGCGTTTCTACTGTTTCTTCTACACACTTGGGCGATTGCACCATAGCGGCACAGTTAGGAAGCATGGCATCATGTATTGCGCTGAGAGTAATAAATCTAGTTTTGACTTGAAAGTACTTTTTTCAATTCTCGGCAACAAAAGAGAGAAAATACTGCGAAAAATAATTTAACGAATCTTTGTGCACGGTAACACCTCATCGCAAAAAAATGGGACCCATTTGCCGAAATTACGGGGAGGCAAAACAATAAAGATAGAAAAGATTTAGTTTGACTGTCACCTAACATCACAAATTACATACTTTGCCGTGCATCGCAAATTACTTTAATGTTTAACATTTATCTTCTCAGTAATAACTATTACAAAAGTGCTTAAATTTCACGCAACAAAGCGCAGACACTTCTGGCCTAGCAATCACAATAATCGTTTTATACGTTTTAAAGTCGCTTGTTTCGTTTACAACAGTGGTTCCCAACCTTTTTGTAGTCAAGAACCCCTTTTATAAATTTTTTGTATGTCTGTGGACCCCCTAATTTTCCGTAATTCTCTTAGTTTTTCGTTTCTTGCATTCTATGTTATTATACTTTTTGGATAGCATTTTAATCAACCTTCACAATAAGCCTTAAATCTCATTGAAGTTCTGTACTGTAGCAACAAAGAGATAGATTTTCTAGCGTACAAGATTAAAAAAAGCACTATAATTTCCATTGTTCATGTGTGTTGTGATGTCACAATGAAGATAAGAATCACAAAAAAGTATTTTTTCCTGACCCGAAGGTTTAATAAACATTTTGCACTTGTATGCAGGATTGTAAACGCTAGGCCTACCATATTTTCATCACCAAAAAGGAGGACACATTCTCAAGAAAGAGTATAGACACTTACTTTTGTGTCCAAAGAATATGAAGGCACAAGATTTTTGACGAATTTCAGGCAGTCAATTATTATGGTCCAATTTGGATGAAGTTTAACTTACTATAAATTGTGAATTTCCATTAATCATGACCACAACTCGCTTGGCTGGTTTTAAAGACGCAATTGTTTTTTAAGTATTTAGTAAATACAGAAAATTTAAAAAGGAGGACATTTGGGCATTTTTTATTGTCCTTGGAGGACTACTTACTTTTCGTTAAAAAGGAGGACATGTCCTCAAAAAAGAGGATGTATGGTAGGCCTAGTAAACACGCTTCGAAAACTTACAAATATTTTACTGTTGGTTTATGGTACTAAAAATGTTTGCCTCCACAGACCCCCTGAAACCATCTCACGGTTGGGAACCACTGGTTTATAACGTGTGGCCTAGTTAACGCTGCGAGTTGTATGTAACACATTGTTAATTTTAAAGTTTAAAGTTGTACTTTGTTTCAATGATGTTCTGACCTGCCTGAAACTTTCCACACGCAACCACGTTAATTTTTGTAAGTACCAACCTTACGTTTGTGACGTAACATTAAGTTTTATTTGTTTTTCTCGGTTGAAACTAGCCAGTCGTTGTTCTTGTGGTGGAGGCTGTTTGAACAAAGGTTGGACTGTATTTTTATAATTTAGTTCACAAACGGTAAACTTTTTTATCATTTGGTTGTTGACAAAATACCTGGGGCAGCGGCGTTTCTACCGCAAGACAGCGCCAATATCTTTGGTGTGCTATTTACCACTTTTTAATGTTTAAATTCCAATGCTTTTCGAAAACTTTTCACAACTGTAATGAATGTGAACAATTTAATGGTTGTGAGACAATAACCTTGATTGAAATCATTTGCGTATTTTATGTATTAGTCGAAATAATTTTACAAAAGCAACAACGCATCAGTGACATTGGTCCGATTCTCGGGTATGCGGCATACCCGACTTTTCGTCCGGGTATGCGTGGCATACCCGTGTTCGGCGCCTATGTATGGGACCCATTATAAAATAAGTGTAGGAAATATATCAACGTTTTAAAATAGGTTATAATGTATATCAGGGGTGTCCAACACGTGGCACGTGTGCCAAAAGTGGCACGCAGAGCATTTGAAAATGGCACGCAAGCTTTTGCACATTCAGGTGGTAAACAGTAGGATTTGTCAGGCAAATAATTTTTTTCTATTGATTCTTCTAGGCCTTTATTCTAAATTTAGTAAAGATATCAGTATCAATGTTACACAAACCCACTAATTAAATTGTTCTTTTTGAGCCCCGTTGCAAACTATTTGTATCTTGTGTCGCATAAACGGAATGAAAGGTTTCTGGAGTATCATAAACAAGTTTACTCGCATTAGACGACATATTTTTTTTCTAATTAATTAAAAGGGCTTCACATGTTTTCGGATTGAGTCCATACCGTTAAGATGTTTAAGACATGGTTTGGGAAAAGTACCAAACGTTGCGGCACGCGAGCATATTTCAAAACCAAAATTGGCACGGTGGTGTTTTCGAGATGGACACCCCTGATGTATATGCAAGGGCAATATGTGCTAAGCCACCCTTCTAGTGTTAAAGTTACTTTACTTGTGACAACATGTGAAGCATTAATTTTACCTAGTTTTGTAGGTGACATAGAGAAAGACTGTTACATCACAAACAAGGCCTAAATGTCATTTAAGGTTTTTTGAATAAGTATGTATTGCTCAGTAGTGGAGACAGTAAACTTTCACACAATTTTGCAATTTAACAGTAGCTCGACCTCTAACTAAGATTGTAGTAAGACGTAAAGGTCTTGCGAAAATGACTTCCCGGGCCACAGTTTTGGAATGGCTGCTTCAGAGCGAATAAGCTATGTTGCCCTTTTGTGTCATTTTTCATGTTATTCGGCCCACTGTGAAAAAAGTTTGATGACCCCTCTAGTTAATCACATACCATAATTAAAAATATCTAAATCTATCATCTTGAAAGTGAGACTCATCCATATCTGGGATAACCCCAGTAAAGACAATATTTCTTACACAGTCTAATAAACGTCTATAAAACTCCAACAAACGTTAATCAGTAGGTTTTGTTTAAAGCAAATGTATGAATATAATATCCCAGGTGCAGTTTACATTTAGTTAGCATTTAATGCAGTGTGCTTTGAATTAGCATTACTATTATCAGCTGTGCAATTTGATTTTGTATAGCTCCTGGATGCCCAACATTGGAAGTTCTACACAATGGATTCAAAACAACTGATCTTCATGGTGGAGTAATACGTTTTTTTTGTAATTCGGGATTTACGTTGCAAGGAAGTCAAGTGTTGTACTGTGATGGCACTCGTTGGAATGGAACTCGCCCTGTTTGTGTTTGTAAGAATTAGGTTCAAGCAAACAATAACACTACCCCACTTCTGCCTCGAACAAACAGGCCATTAAATATCAACATTTTTTTTTCAACCTTGCCTACAGAAACAATGTTTTGAATTTACAGACAATATTGCACACTGTAAATAGCGAATGGCGGGCCAACTCTATTTTCCAAGTGCTGAGTTATGTAACCTCATTGAATTGTTTCTGTATTGCACGACCTCAAATTAAGTGTTGTGCAGGCAAGATTGCTGATTGCATTTTTTTTGCAACGTGATAACTGCTATAGGTCGGAAAGTAACGAAGATGATTTCGTATTTGATCAATTTTGAAAGTGACAAAAATATTTTTTGATGTTAGTTTTTTATGACGCTATTTAATCACTGTTAAGAGAATAATTGTTTCGAATTCAGAATAACGAATCCAATTCTTACATAAATTTTGACTGTGTAGTTTTTAAATCTCTAATCTGAAATAAAGGAACCACCCAAACTTATACACCTGCATTAAAACAAAATGCCCCAAAATGTGCCAAGACAAAGAAATTAGCACAATCACTAAAAGATATCTGTAAAATTGAATAATGCTCTTGTAAGAGTATGTGAGCATGCTGAGGTAATTTGGTTTGCTTGCAGAGGACTGCATAGATTACCCAGAGTACAATTTATTTAACTTGAAACAAATGCCCCAAAACAGGCAGCCTGCAAACAAAATTTGGGCATTAGTTGGTTCATTTTTAAATCCCAGTTTAACTACTTGGAGAAGCTTCCCTTTGTTGCCTAACGCCGTTCATTGCTTTAGCTAAAATCAGGAAACAGTTGCGTAACAAACAAGCGTCACGTACTAACAGCATACCTTCCACCGCCGTTGTTATGGCGTTGCCATAGCGCCTGATGACTTGACGCATATGAGTCTTTTGACCTATTTTGTGACGGGTAAAAATACATGGCGCCCACACAAATAAAAAATGCATGCGTTTACATTTTTACAAACGGTTAGAGCACACATTTACATCGGTTCCAATTACCCGATATAAATGGCAAAATTGGATTCAAATCTGACTGGATTCGAATCCAACGGATTTGAAATTCTACTTTGAACATCCCTAGATGTAAGGTAAATGTAATGTTAATGGGCAACCCACTAATACTAGTGTCTTGTTCAAGTCAACTTTTAGGACATTCATTACGTTTTGCAACTTTCATTACCTTTACAAAAAACATGTAATGAACCGCAATAAGGACTTTGGGAGTTGATATCTGTCTATTGATAAAGCTAAAATTAAACCTACTAGTCATGCATATCTTGTAGCTGCTGTTTTGCTGATGTAATTTACATAATAGTGATAAAATTCTAGTTATTTTTTGTCAATTGGATAAAAACAGGAGCTGGTGGCACCACCTGGTCACCTCAGTAACGTTAATCTGTAGACCTTTCCAAAGTTGTAAGTTGCACTCGGTTTGAGGCTTGTACTTTTCGGTCATGTCATTTTAAATTGTAAACGCAGTATGAAATGAAACGAAAAAAGGTTTGTTTGAACTTGAAGTTTGTGGGTTCCGCCATGCACATTTATAAGGGAAATTCCCCAAATCAGATTGATGTCATAATTTAGGGTGCACAGCCTTTTCGCTATGACGGCAGCACCGCAAATCCTTATTTCGACAACGACCACCAAGAGTCCGCTTGTTTTTGTTTAATACTACGGATGTAAAGAAATAGATTTATCCCATATATATCCCATCTATTGATGCTTGAAAAGGTCAGATTAATTTCTATGTTGATGCACAGATTTAGCCACGATCAGTCTTTAGGTGTTCATGATGTCACAATCTATATTGTGACACTTATGGTACAGTCAAGTGGGGTCAAAAAACATTTTTTTGAAACTTTTTGAAACACAAGATAAGTCAGGGGTAAGTTAGTTTTTTTTTGTATTCCTCACTTTCAAACCCATACATTGTCCATAAGTTTAGATCCAGGAAATCCCACTTCCGGGATTTTCCAACATAATCTCAAAATCCCTATCCATTTCCATGCACTAAAGCAGAAATCCTGATTAACCATCTGTATTTTAGCTGATATAAGAGGACCTATGACATCTAGACTTCGTCCTTCTGAAGATCAACAACTTTCTAGCAAAATATCCACACTTGCCCATGATTATTTATCAACCAAACCATTGAACAAATCAGCTGCAGTTGAAATTCAAGGAAGATATGTTTTACCTTTGTATGCCAATGTTGGAATGGAAACCACTTCTTTAACAAATGATATCTTCACAGCAAAAAATAATCCAACTGCACCTTCATATGTAAGCAAGTTTTGCATGCGTTTTGGTGGCACATGGAACACCACATGTATTATTATTATGGGTCCCCTTCCCTGAAGGGGACACATATTGTTTTTGTCTGTATTTTTTTTTCTTTTATCTGTCTAACGCTTGTTTGTTACCCTGGTTTGTTAAACGCGTTTGGTCAAGAAAGAGTGCTTCAAATTTATTCAAATTTGGACAGATGTTAGTTATTGATCCAAAGTTGATCCTCCTGAAGTTTGACCCCGAATAACCCAACGGTTCACCCATAGGCCCCCCAAAACGTATTTTTTTAAAAAAACGGTTGTTATGACTAAAGTGCATGAGCTAGGAGTTTCATGCTTTGTTGTATGGTGCAATGTAAGGTATTTTAAAGAATTTTGTACCTTAAAAAATGATTTACCTATTTTCACCCCTAAACCCCACAATATTCGTTTCTGTCTTACCCTGGTTTGTTAAACGCGTTTGGTTAAGAAAGAGTACTTCAAAATTATTTAAATTTGGACAGATAATAGTTATTGATCCAAATTTATTCCTCCTGAAGTTTAACCCCAAACGACCGAGTGGTTCACCCACAGGCCCCCAAAACGATTTTTTTCTAAAAGGGCTGTACTGACTAAAGTACATAATCAGGGAGTTTCATGCTTTGTTGGTTGGTTCAATGTAAGGTATGCCATAGAATTTTGAATTTTGAAACAAAATTTTTGAAACTTATTGGATTTACCCATTTTTCACTCTTTAAACCCCGAAATAATCGGTTTTAGTTTTAGGCCAGAAATACAAGCCGAAATTTTTGAAAATTTTACCGACTGTTTGAGCAGGATGTTCGTTTAGTATTTAAAATTTTGCCAGTTACCTTTACAGCCCATAATATGTGTACACTATTAGTCAGATATAAGTCCCAAGGGAGTAATTCACTGGTTTACGATTAAGGCGACAGCGCAAAAAAAATATAAAAGCCGAGTGTAATGTCCGTTTGCAAAGCACTGCATTGGCCTAAACTTGATCCAAATAGACCTCAGTATAGGCGTATACAATACATGGTCGGCTATATTTAAAACATGAATCGCCCGCCGTAACACATTATTTGAGAACTAAATCGTCGTTAAAGTTGCTGATTCCGCAAATCGTCCTTTCTTTACATCAGACGTTATCAGACGCACAGCAAACGTTCAAACCACACGAAGAAATTGTGCCAAGTGACTATTTGCAAACAATGTGATAGAAACTATATAGGGATAGGCTAAATCCCGAAGGTATCGGTGTTTGGTCCCATACGGGTACAGATACTGCACATGATATAGGTATTGGCGTCGGTGATCAAAAGTCGCACCCCCGGTATTTTTTAAAACTCTACAGTCTACACCTATGACCCCGACCATGGCAGATAAATTAGACAGTGATATACAACTAAGCACAACACTACACTTAAGTACTCGGTAATCGTACTCGGTATCGAAGGTATATACATGTGGTACTCGTACTCGGTATCGGTACTCGCTTCAAAACCTGGTATCGAAGGTATATACATGTGGTACTCGTACTCGGTATCGGTACTCGCTTCAAAACCTGGTATCGTCCCATCACTAATTACAACTCAGTTAAGAATTTTTCGTCATAACGTAGCTTTTTTATTTTTGACACATCAATTCAAGAATCAATACTTAAGTCATGTGAAAAAAACGGAGGATTGCATTTTGTTAAAAACGATGTCAAAAGGTCATTAAACGGTCGTTTTTGCGAAACGAAGTTACGCAAAAAACAAGTTGTTATCTATACCTTTGTAGCAAACGACTTTTCAATTTATAGTGTATAATACAACAGTTAAGGCTTTCACGGAAAATTTGTGTTTGAAAACTGAACTTGAACGATAATATCAAGGTCAATGAAAGAGATTGAATTGAAAGTATTTTTCCCGTTCTTTTTTACTGTTTTTTTTGTAATTATATGACAATAAGATGCAAAACGAATACGGACAAAAACCTATAAGTTGAGTTAATGCTTGTGAAAAATTGTCCTTGAGAATCTAAAAATAACTGCAACATTTGTTTACCGTAAACCCGCATAAACATGTGTGTGGGGACCCATTCGCTTTTGCTTGCAAAAACAATCATATATGTAGATCAAATGATGTGTATAGTAAACTGGTAATATAGGAAATAGAATATATAAAATGGAAGTATATCAGAAAGCCACTTTTCTAGTTAGTCTTAAGTTTGACTAATAGTGTGAATGAAAATTGCTTAGTTTTTTTGCAAAAACTCAGAATGTAGTGCAAAAAATAGGTTAAAACACAGGCATATGCAAGCAAGTTTGGGGTATATGTTTGCAACATTCTATGTGTCAATAATAAATAAGCTTTAAGTATTTTGGAAAACAGGTTACTAGTCAACATTTAAATTAGAGCTGAAATTCTAGCACTACTAGGTAGGGCTGTGAAGTTAAGGTTAGATGTCAGAATTGGTGGTGAACTGTACTAGGGTTAAGTCAGGATTGCAGTTAAAGTAAGTTTTTCAAATATGGTGGGGGTGAAATGTGGCGAATTGGTATGCAGCCTCCTTCCTTGACACATCTTGAGGTCATTATGATTTTTGTTTCTCTTCGGTGGAGTTTGTTCATGAAGTTTTATAGATTTAGATGAAACTTATATAGCTAGTTGAAATAATCATGTAGATGTGCCATCATTTTACTCGATACGTCCAGGGGTTTCCTGTCTTGCCCTGAAGTGAAACAAGTCTTAAAGCTGTAGGTTACACAACGAAAATTTTCTGCGACATAACAGTATTCTAAAGGCAACCAAGAAAGTATGTAAATTGTGCTTGTATTATACATATATTAAATGGTGGCTATTTTTGCAGTTGGCGTTTAGGGGATATTAACAGCCTTAGGACATCCTTATACAGTTTATACAGTACACCATTTTAAGTTGTCGATTGATGTGTTTTACCCTCTAGTCCCACCAGAACAATGTCTAAATTGAATGGGAATTTATCTTTTTGTGATTGTTACCCCTAAGAGAACCTAATTTGAACTCATTCACCTCCTTTTGAAAAAATTGAGATTGCAATCTGACGTCTTAAAACCAAAAAAGAAATAATCTAATTACCTAATAAAAACAGTATGATGGGTCAATGTTAATCATCCCTATTATTTTCAACATATATATTTTTTTTTACTTTTCAACTGACTACATAGATTTGGCAAGAATGTGAGGTGCTAAGAAAACATGTTGCAGTGCTTTTAAAAGCTCAAATTTTATTTTTTATCTACATCAAGGTTTACTGGTTTGGAAAAAAATTATTTGATTGTTTGAAGTTTGGTAAAAAAGAAAATTTTCTTAATGATTAAAAATATCACTTAATGATTTGTGTGATAATAGCCATAAACATACCAGTTGTGTTAGAAACTACGCTATACTAAATGTACTGAAGATAAAACTGTTCATGTAAAAAATGTGACATTGATGGGCCAGCATAAGTGTTACTACAGGGGTCCCAAAATAAACAGTTTTGGTTTCAAACAGTCTAGGCTATGCAGCATAATTATGGGTCCCCTTCCCTGAAGGGGACGCATTTTGATTTCACTCATTTTTTTCTCTTTTTTCTCCGGTGAAGTTTGTCCATGCACTTTTGGCATGAAATCTTTGGTGAATTTGGATGATGTGCCATTTGATTTGTTTGACTTGATAACCCCAGTATTTACCCTGCTAGACCCCAAAGTGTAAAACATTTTTGTATGTTGCTGCGCACCACAAACGAAAGATTTCTGTGGTGTAATGGTATAATAAAGGCACCAGTACATACGGTACTTGTGTTTGTGCATTACTTGGTGGACGTTTTTGCACATGCCAGTCAGAGGGGTGTTAACAGCCTTATGACATTAGAAGCATTGATGAATGTTGTTAATAACACCTCTAGTGGTTAGAATTTTAAACACTGTTCGATTTGGATAAAATTTTACATGACTGTTAATTAGGTCATCGTGGTTTCATATTTTATACTTTTGGGTGTTAAACCCCATCAGTTACCCCACTGACCCCCTAAAATGGGTGAGTTTTTTAAACGGTGTCAGAATTTAGTGAAATTTGAAATACTTGCAGAATTTGGTGTCCTTTTTTTTGTTTTACCCTGTAACCCCAATATTTACTCCTCTAGCCCCCTAAAAAGGGTAAATTTTTTAAACATTGTCCGAAGTTGATAAAATTTGGACAGCTTATAGAGTGTGCTATTTATAGTTGTTGTTTGTTGTGTTCAACCCTGTCGCCCCAACATTTACCCCACAAGCCCCCCAGAATGGGTCCATTTTGTAAACAATATCAGAATTGAATGAAATTTACATAGCTTGTATAGTGTGCCATTTATAGGTGTAGAATGTTGTGTTTAACCCTGTTGCCCCAACATTTATCCCACTAGCCCCCCAAAATGGTTCAATTTTTTAAACTATGTCTGAATTGAATGAAATTTGGACAGTTTGTAGAGTGTACCATTTGTAGGTGTTGATTGTTGTGTTAAACTCTGTAGTACCTATCAATTACTCCACTAGACTCTTACAGTCATGTACAATTCACCATTAATAGGAGCTGATAGTTGTGTTCTAGCCTATTTTATCACTATTTAACACTTTTATTTCATATAGTCATAAAATAGGAAAACCTTCAAAAATGTATGAATGGAATGAATTTAAATCTTTACTCCATATAGCATATTTATTTATGCACATTTAAGTCTTTACTCCATATAGCATATTAATTTATGCACAGTACCGATCACTGTGTTTGACGATACAATGCCAAACTTTCTCATTGTTATCTCTTGAAATGCATTATTTACAACTTTGCTTGTGTGGGGACCCATGAGTTTCTGCTTGCGGAAACAACTAAGGTTATAAAATACAGAGGATGATATGGGACCCAATACAAAATAAGTGTTGGATGTAAATATATGTTAAGAAATAGGTCACTGTGTATGTGCAATGGCAATATGTGCTAAGCCACCCATCTAGTTTACATACTTTTTTACATTTTATAGATGACCATGTTTAGCTGTAAAATTGAAATTAGTCTATTCCAGCGGTTCCCAAACTGGGTTCCGCGGACCTTAAGGGGTCCGTGAAGCAATTTTGCGAGGTCCGCGAAAAGGTTGACATGCCTCTGTAGGCTTATTTGGCGTCAATTTGTGTCACTGAATAGGTTTAAATAGTATTAGAGATCCACTGCCTCCATTACTATACAATAGATAGCCTTTATTGCATGACAACTATCAAGAATGCAATTGTTTGTGCACTATCGTAATGTTTTCTGTCTTGTCTGTGATGTCACAAACCGTCTTTGGATCGTTGTTATGTATAATTTTGCATACATAATAAGCTAAAATTCTGTTAATCAACTTTCGTATTGCTAAAATACACCTTCAGGCTTAAGGTCCGCGAGTCTTCGATACAATGGCAAAGTGACCGTTTTGAAAAAAACAATGAAAAAGTTTGAAAACCACTAAGTTTGAAAGTTGTTAATGTAATATAAGAAACAATGGTTTTGCATTTTTCCTGTAGCATTCTTTGATTTTTGTAGGGCCGCGAAATATCAAAATAATTGCAAAGGGTCCGCCAGGCAAAATTTTTAGTAAAGTTTGGGAACCGCTGGTCTATTCTAACATTTACCATTAAACAAGTAACTTTTAATAAAATTTTATTTAGTAAAGTTTAAAACTTTTGTAATCAATGTAGAAAATGTCTAACAGCATAAAACCAATCAACAGAGATCAACCCAAGTTGGAGAACAAATTTTTAACTCACTTCCATCAAACACAACACAGGTTAACTCAAGCGTTTTGTCATATGACACAGCTCGGAAGTTGTTGCATGGCTTAATTCAAAAAGGTGACCAACTGCAAGAAAACCCAGCTGTGTTGAATACAACACATCTTTTTCCACCGAAAGACATTCATGGTATGTCTGAAAATTCATGCAGGCCACAGTTCTGTAAGTCCCTTTTCTCCTGTAGGCTGTTTCATGCATTGTTAGCATTAAATACACATTGTTTTTGTCCTTTCTTCTCTCTTTGCTGAGTGTTAACTGCAAAGCCATTTTTGAATCTTATTTTAATTCAACAATCCACAAGTTTGTTTGAAAAACATTTCAAGATTTACATCACAATGGCACTTCACAACATGCCACGCATTCTGAAGATACATTTTGTGACACTGTCTTAAGTAATGACAACCTTTTATTTCCCTATATTTTGAGAAATACTTTTTATTGTGATCCTTAAACCCACCACATAGAAATCAACAATCCAGTGATCAAAATAATTGTTCAAATTTATCCAATTTATCTGGCATTATTTTTATCACAACTGATGGGCAATAAAGATATGAAAACCGTCCTGATTAAGTATATTGCATTTACCTGACTTATTTGCTCAACAAATGGTAGGCAACAGTTTGGTAACCCTGGGTTTCCACGGACCCCCAGCACTGAATTAAATACAAGTTTAAAAAAGTTGAGCTTACTGTGGCACCAAGTATAAAATATGGACAAAAATAGATGATAAAACGTATGAAATTGCAAAATGTTGAATACCCTTCCATAAATTTGGTTTTATTGTTACAGATCACAATATAATGAACCATAGCATTGAAGCAAGTGTAAGTAAAAGACTTTTTGTTTTATACAGATATAAAAAAATGTGACATAAAAAGTCAGTGTCATTAAATATTAAATAGGTAGGTACAAAAACTAATTGTACACTAGTGACAGATTTTGTTTCTGTTTGCCACCAAGTACATGAATCAATAAAAGAAGTGAGTAAAAATTTACAAAGTTACCTTAGTGTGGTGCAATGTTAACATAGCAGAAACAACAGAAGCAATCCTTTTGTATGACCAACAAGAAACATTATGATTAAAGTTTTTACCCTGAACTAGGATGAAAATAGCATTTGTCTGATTTTGTGATGATAAACCTTACTTCATACAGATTAAACTATGGCAGTATTACACAAATCAAAAAAAGAAAACACATTGTATAAAGCTGTTGAATGTACAAAGTCTGACCTTGAAGTTTATAGTTTTAACATATATACGCAGTGTTTTTTTTAAGGTGTCAAATTTCTCCAACAGTCTGCCAGTAGCCTAATAAATAATTCGTTTAAGCAAATATGGCTATTTTTTGGTATTTAAATGAAACACTTGCGGTCTCTTAAAACTACTTAGCGGTCACCCAAACCAAACCTTAAAAAAACCTGTATATACGTATATAGTGACATATTTAATAAAGCTTGCACAGATTATAAAAGCATTACAGAATGCAATTAGATGTACAAATTCTTGCTTATTTTTTGCAGAGACCTTCTCGGCGTCTATCTTCTTGCCCATCTCCACTAAGACCAAGAAGAGGATTTCACATGTATGCCTTTGTGCATTCATGGCCTTGTATATAGTATTTTAGAGCTTGATTGAAATACCAGCTTACATAACTTAACATATAAAGTGATACTTTAAAATGAAAAAAATAAAATAATGAGAACCTATTATAGGTATTTTTTCTAGATGTCACACATTAAAGATGGATACGATTTTTCATTCAAATTAATTGCATTTAAAAGTTTCGTCCTAATGTTTATTCACAGACAAATTCAGTTGATCACATGTTCAATTTGCCAATCTATTTTGTCCAATTAATTAGAATATTTTAAGATGTGGATTCAAAACTCATAGTACATTTTTAACAACTGCTATTTTACACCTACCCACTGCCCCTCACTTTTTACTACTTTAGAAACAAAACAAATTTAGGTAATGTTAATGCTAACACCACATTGAACAAGACACCTCACTTTTTAATATCAATGATGTAAAAGAATGACCCAATTAGTTACAATAAAAGTGAAGTGTTTTTTATGATAAAATACAAAATCTTACATCAGCTGACTAACTCATTCACCCAAGTTAGGTTAATTTAATTTTCCCCCCCAATATTTGTAGTACAAGGCCCCTGCCTCCTGAATATGCAGACGATGAATATGTGTATTATATAGAATATCACTGTCTACCTGGTCTTACCATGGTTAGTGGTGACAACACAAGCTATTGCCTGAAAAATGGCAAATGGAGTGGCCAGGTTCCAACATGTGAAGGTAATGTGGTCCAGTGTTGTAATTTATACTTATGGGCAAGTAATATATGTTTTCTAGATGTCCAAGGCTGTGTTAATGGTTTTAAACGTACAAGCACTGGTACATGTGAAGGTAGGCAATGTTTTTTTTTATTAAACTTAAAAAAATAAAGGGGATGACCTATAAAATGCCAATGGGATTAATTTTGCATGTACTTTGTAATGTAAAGATTACTTGAAAAATTCGTTTGGGTTGAAAGACACTTTCTGTAATTTTCATTCCTGGTACTTAATATTCTAAACTTATTGTTGTTTTAATCACATCATTGTTTTGGTAGATATAAACGAATGTGATCGGCACAATGGAGGTTGCCTTCAAATATGTCAAAATACACTTGGCAGCTTTGTGTGTATGTGTAGATATGGCTTCCATTTAGCTGAAGATTCACTGTCATGCATTGGTAGGTGGTGACATTCTATACACCGATACATTTATGGATTCTCTTCCTTGAAGGGGATACATCCTGATTTCACTCAGTTTTTTTTGCCAAAGTTTGTCTATGCCATTTTGGCATGTAATCCTTGGTGGATTTGGATGAAACTTTCACAGATGGTAGATATAGTTATGTAGATGTGCCATCTGCGTTTGAGTTGATAACCCCAGTATTTACCCCGCTAGCCCCCAAAATGTAAAACGTTTCTGCAGACCACAAATTAAAGACTTCTGTGGTATAATAGTATAATAAAGGCAACAGAACATATGGTAGTTGTGTTTGTGCATTATTTGGTGGAAGTTTTTGCAAATGCCAACAGAGGGGGATGAACAGTGTTATGACGTCAGAAGCGTTAACGAATGTTGCTAATAACACCTCTAGTGCTCAGAATTTCAAACATTGGCTGATTTGGATAAAATTTTACGTGACTGTTGATTGGGTCATTGTGGTTTCATATTTTATACTTTTGGGTGTAGAACCTCAGTTGGCCCACTAACCCCCAAAATGAGTCATTTTTTTAAACAATGTCTGAATTGAATGAAATTTGGACAGCCTGTAGAGCAGGGGTTCCCAACCTTTTTACGATCTCGTACCACTTGGACGCTCTGTACTGCCAGCCGTACCACTTCTTGCAGAACAATAATTTGATTGAATCACATTTTATTAAGAAGAATATTGGCCTACTAAAGTAACACTAAAACACCACAACTAAGACATTTTTGTTTACTGTCAACCAATTGGCGAACAAAACCAGATAAATAAATGATAAAGTTGTGAATCCAGGTATGTGTGAAAAAAAACGGAAGCTACTCGCGTACCACCTGAAA
The DNA here is from genome assembly GCF_965637545.1 of Phallusia mammillata. Lineage (NCBI taxonomy): Eukaryota > Metazoa > Chordata > Ascidiacea > Phlebobranchia > Ascidiidae > Phallusia > Phallusia mammillata. The sequence goes on from NC_137253.1 coordinate 17,023,874, forward strand.
AACGTTCGCGTACCACTAGTGGTACGCGTACCATAGGTTGGGAACCCCTGTTGTAGAGTGTGCCATTTATAGGTGTTAATAGTTGTGTTTAACCCTGTAGCCCCAATATTTACCCTTCTAACCTCCTAAAATGGCTGAATTTTTTTAACAATGTCTGAATTGGATAAAATTTTGACAGTTTATAGAGTGTGCTATTTATAGTTGTCGATTGTTGTGGTTAACCCTGTAGCCCCAACATTTACACCACTAGCCACCTACAATCATGTGAAATTCGCTATTAATGTGATTGTTGTGTTTAGCCTTTTTTCTCAGATAGAGAAAAACCTTCAAAAGTGTATGAATGGAATGAAATTTGAGTAGTTTGTAGTCCATATAGCATATTATATATGATCAGTACCGAACACTGAGTTTTACTTTGCAACAACAAACTTCCTCATAGTTATCTCTTGAAATGCATTATTTACAACTTTGCATGCATGGGGATTTATTCCATTTTACAATAATGTTAACTTGATCCAAATTTGATCCTCCTGAAGTTTGACCCCGAATGACCCAACTTTTATTTTGATATGAAAAATAACTCCTAAAACAATACTAGGTTATGTAAAAGTTCGGCAAAACATGGTTGTTGAACATAGAGGATTAATTGCATGTTGTTGAAACGTTGTCAAAAGGTTATTATGGGTCCCCTTCCCTGAAGGGGACGCATCTTGATTTCACTATGTTTTTGTTTTTTTCTTTTCTTTTTTCTGCCGTGAAGTTTGTCCATGCACTTTTGGCAACAAATCTTTTTTTGGATTTGGATGAAACTTTCACAGATTGAAGATATGGTTACGTAGATGTGCCTTTTGGTTTGTTTGACTTAATCACCCCAGTATTTACCCCACCAGCCCCCTAAAATAGATAAAATTTTAAACAATGTCCAAATTGGATGAAATTTGGACAGTTTGTTCTTTGTGCCATAATTAGGTGTCGATTGTTGTGTTTCACCCTGTAGCCCCAATATTTACCCCACTGGCCCCCTAAAATGGGTAAAATTTTAAACAATGTCCGAATTGGATGAAATTTGGACAGTTTGTTCTTTGTGCCATAATTAGGTGTCGATTGTTGTGTTTCACCCTGCAGCCCCAATATTTACCCCACCAGACCCCCAAAAAGGGTGATTTTTAAACAATGTCTGAATTGGATGAAATTTTGACAGTTTGTTCATTTTGCCATAATTAGGTGTCGATTGTTGTGTTTCACCCTGTAGCATATTTGCCCCACTGGCCCCCTAAAAACGGTGAATTTTTTAAACAAAGTCTGAATTGGATGAAATTTGGACAGTTTGCCATAATTAGGTATTAATTGTAGTTTTTCACACTGCATCCCCAAGATTAATGCCACTGGCCCCCTAAAATGAGTGAATTTTTTAAATAATGTCTAAATTTAATGAAATATGGACAGTTTATAAAATACATCATCCATTGATCTCTTTTACCCTGTGAGCCCCACCTTCACCCCAGTAACCCCTAAGTGGGTGTAATTTCTAAACATTGACCAAGTTGCATGAAATTTTGACAGTTTGTGCAATATGGCATTTTTAGGTGTCAAATTTGACGTTTTACCCTGTAGTCCGATCAGTTACCCCATTAGCCCCTTAAAAAGGGTTAACTTTTTAAACAATGTCATAAAATTTAGAAACTTTTTATAATATTCTATTTTGAGGTGTTGATTGTTGAGTTTTGCTCTGCAGCCCCACCATTTACCCCATTAACCCCTGCAATGGTTAAATTTTGCAAACAATTGCTGAATTGAATGTGACTTGAATAGTTTGTACCTCATATAGCATGATTATGTCTGCAGACTTTTTTATTGCCCTGTTTAAACAGACAGCACCAAAATTTATCATAGTTTTTTTGCAGAATGCATTATTTACAACTTTGCATGTGTGGGGGACCCATGAGTTTCTGCTTGCAGAAACAACTAAGGTTATAAAAGAGTGGCTGATATGGGACCTATTAAATAAAGTGTACGTAGTGTATGTGCAATGGCAATATGTGCTGAGCCACCCTTCTAATTATAATTATTTAATTGTTTTGAATCATGCTTTTTCGAAGTTAAAGACAGAGATTAGGAATATTTTTGCTTTCTTAGTATTTATGTAAATATGTAACATTATAATGATATAAAAAAATTGAACAGGAACTTCGGCAAATAGATTATAGTGTATATAATTATGGGTCCCCTTCCCTGAAGGGGACACATATTGTTTTTGTCCGTATTTTTTTTCTTTTTTGTGTCTAATGCTGGCTTGTGAGACGCGTTTGGTCAAGAAAGAGTGCTCCAAATTTATTCAAATTTACAGAGATGTTAGTTAATAATCCAAATTTGATCCTCCTGAAGTTTGACTCCGATTGACCCAGCGGTTCACCCACAGGCCCCCAAAACGTAACATTTTTGAAATGGCTTTACTGACTAAAGTACAGCATCTTGGAGTTTCATGCTTTGTTGTTTGGTGCAATGTAAAGTTTTTCAAAGAATTTTGTATCATTTTTTCGGATTCACCCATTTTTTACCCTTTAAACCCCGAAATAATCGGTTTTAGTTTTAAGGCAGAAATACATGCCCTATGGTGCAGAAATATTTGAAAAAGTTAACAATTGTTTAAGCAGGGTATTCGTTTAGTATTTAAAATTTTGCCAGTTACCTTTACAACCCATAATATGTGTACGCTATCAGTCAGATATAAGTCCCAAGGGAGGAATTCACTGGTTTACGATTAAGGCGGCAGAGCGGGAGTGCTCAGCTTGACGTCTGGACAGACGTTTTACGAGACAGTCGTTTGGGTGATTAGTAATCAGCTGTTTTTTTTTGTGCAGCAATGCTGTGTCGTTTTATTGAGTTATCACGCGCATTTTCAGTTTTGGCGCAGGTTTTACACCTAAGACGTAATTCGAACTCGATAAACGTACTTCGGTTTCGTTTATGTCAGGCAAAACATCGTTGATCAACATAAATATGGAATTTAATAAACTTAACTTTTTCGAACGCCGCGATAAATGGTCTTTAAATTCTCGTTGTCAGCTTGGCCGTCTCATAACCACCGGTCACTAAAGGTCAACTTGTAGGCATTACAACACCGTTACGAATTTTTCGTCATAACGTATCTTCTTTATTTTTGACAAATCAATTCAAGAATCAGTACTTAGTCATGTATAAATTAGGCCGAACGGTATTGTTGAACACTAAGGACTGCATGCTATTAAAAACAGTGTCAAAAGGTCATTATACGGTCGTTTTTGCGAAACAAAGTTAAGTGAAAAACAAGTTGTTATGTATACCTTTGTAGCAAACGACTTTTTTTATATAGTGTCTAATACAACAGTTAAGGCTTACTAGGAAAATTTGTGTTTAAAAACTGAACTTGAACGACAATATCAAGGTCAAAGCAAGAGATTAAATTGAATGTATTTTCCCTGTTCTTTTTTCACTGATTTTATGTAATTATATGACAATAATGATGCTAAAAGAATACGGAAAGGAACTTTTAAAGTTAAGTTTATGCTTTGTGAAAAATTTGTCCTTAAGAATATAAAAATAACCGCCACATAGGTTTACCGTAAATCCGTATAAACACGTGTGGGGACCCATTCGTTTTTGCTTGCAAAAACAACCATGTATGTAGATAAAATTGTGTATAGTGTAGTAAATTGGTAAATATCGTATAGAATATATAAAATGGAAGTATATCAGAAAGCCACTTTTCTAGTTTAGCTATGTCTTAATGTGGTAAGATTTATATAATTTGTAGTAGACGCCAGTTCCCACTACAGAGGGCCCATTTCTGTTTGTACAATTCCCTGGTAAAAGCTCCCTAGTGCACCATGGGGCTCATCTTACCTTAATCCACCTCTACAAATATTGCTATTTTGTTAGAGCACCTTCGCCTTTTAAGGAATTGGTGACTTTAATTTGTTGCTCATATCTGATTCCACTAGGTTAGAGTAAAGTTTCTTGCTGACGGAACATAACTAGCCTAGAGGGATTAGTAAGTGCAAGGCAGATGCTATAACCACTCATCTATCTCGGTGCTCTTTAACCTTTTTAGTGGCACGAAACCCTTGAAGTATTTTGTCAAATTTTGCAGAACCCCACGAAGAAAAATCTTAATAGGCCTAACTATGTAATACAATAGGCTCCAGAAAATGTGTGCATTTTTAACCAGTGGCGTGGCCAAAGGGGTCGGAGTATACACAAATGTTAGTTATTAAATTGGCAAAAAAGGAAATATTTCTTAAATTTTTAGGAAATAATTTTATTAAAAAGACACTTGTTTTATTAGCTCTCTGAACATAGCGATAGAACAAGAAATTGTAAGACTTTAAGTAAATATTAAAGTAAAAAACACGAGAAAACACCTTTTACACCTAGTAGGGATGGGCCAAGCCGAGCCGGAACCCGAGTACTCGGTACCAAGCATCGCTGTTTTTGATGCTCAACTGACCCGAGCATTAAATTTGCATATCATGCCCTGCTAACAAACATAGCTGGTGTTTGAAAGGGTGTCTATAAACAAAACGAATGATTTTTCAAATGTATTAGATTGTGGAAAAACGCCCACTTCATGGGCATGCTTTAACATGAGATGCTCAGTGCTCGACCAAACAGAACATTTGCAGTTTTGGCACATCCCTAACGCCTAGTGTTACTCAGGAAATAGGAATAGCAGATGATCTTGGATTTGTTATTCAACAACTTGTTAAAAGTCTCAAATATTTGGCTCCCCCAAAATGTTCTGTTGCTTACGACACTGTTTTTAGTCAACACACCCCAAGCCAGGGTTGGGTAACGAGTCCTATCAGTCGAGTCTCAAGTCAAGTCAAGTCAGTAGGCGTTCGAGTCCCAAGTCAAGTCAAGTCACAAGGGGTTCGAGTCTTAAGTCAATCAAGTCAAATGAGGTTCGAGTCTCGAGTCGAGTCATTAATGGTTCGAGTCAAGGCAAGTCCCAAAAAGTTTTTGCAAGAAAAGGTTAATATTTTAGATAGTTAATCTATTTGAATGGTTCATCGCGATTTTTTTACCTTACAAACGGACACCGCTTCATTACAGTGAACAAATCCTTTCTTAGAAAGGTCAACTTTAATGAAACACGTTAATTGACACTCAATAAACTGGGCAGAAAAAAAACGTCAATCTGTTCAAAGGAATTTTTCAAAACCAAAGATTCATATTTTACTGCATGCGCGAGAGCAGAAAATATCAGTAATATAAGCGCTTAAAAGCGAATAGGATACTTGACCTTGACATGTACTGCATTCGATTACCTTAACCCAAGCAATAAGTACAACACTTAATGCCAGTAAGAAAGTTTGTGCATGTAGTAGCGACTTCGTTACGTTAAAATTAAGCAAAAATAACTTTCGCATCGCTGTTGTTTGGTTGAAGCCAACTGAACAGGTTATTAATTATGAGAAATTTCCGTTTTGTTGGTGAAATAACAAGTCCGAGTCGAGTCTCTACTGAGACGAGTCCAAGTCGAGTCTTTTCACAACTGAGACTCGAGTCAAGTCAAGTCTTTTAAAAAGGTGACTTGAGTCGAGTCACTGACTCGAGTCTCCCCATCACTGCCCCAAGCACATAATATAAGTTGACTTCAATAAAACGATTTGCCATGTTACTTGGATTTGTCGTTTCTGTATTTGTCTCACACTTCGGCCACAGAGTAGCAAAGCTTGGTTTATTACGTCACAATTGATCAATAGGTTAACTAGAATTGGTAAACTAGAAAAGGTTAACTAGATTGTACCGGCTGTTCGCCACAATGATATTATGAATCATTTTTGAATTGGTACAAGAAAGGTCGGGGAACCCCTGCGGAACCCTTAAAGTTCATGGAACCCCTGAGAGAGTTGTACGGAACCCTAGGGTTGTGGGAACCCCGGTTGAAGAGCCCTGATCTATCTTGATGGTTAAAAAAATCACAACATTTCCAATAATTGTTTTTTTTTCGGAATCTGAACAGTTGTAGCATGGTCCTTGTGGTTTCTATTGGTCAGTTGGGAATTGATAACTGGATTAAAAAAAAAACATTTGACGCATATGTGCTTGCATGGATGGGTGGATTACCTTATCAAGCAATTTCCTGGTTTTGCACCTAAAACTATTTATGATCAACTATAATCATAACATCTAATCCAAATCAGTCAGTTACAAACAGATAAACATCTTTGTTTGTAGTGTATTGCAATGTTGCAGATGCCACTCCATAACAAGTAAAGACTGCTCAAAACAATATTTTAAGCTCAAAAGCAGGGTTCTTCAACGGGGCGATTTCGTCCACCGAGGAGGCGATGGTGACAATTTTTGATATTAGGGGGCGATTTCAACATTAGTAATTTTGTAAATATATACAAGAACCATGAGACTCAGCCAACTCTAACTTACAAGCAGATTTTTTTTCGGCTTGCAAACACACGGGGCGCTTTAGCTTGAACACGCTGCTATTTGAATACATTGTGTTTGCTGGCAATTGATTTATTTTTTGTGAGCAAGGTTAGGCATTTAATTTGCCATAAGGGACATTTTATTAGGGCTATGTATGCTGATGGGCCATACTTTCCAGTTGGTTTTGCTTCCACACTTTCTATAGGCCTACTGGCGCTTCCCAAACTGCAATTATTTGTAACATTTAATTTGGTAAATTTATTGCAAGTTGTGGTGGAATGCATAGATTTCTCTTCTGCCGAGTAATGCCCCATTATTTTCAACAAGAGAAGGTGATTGTTTGCGCATAATCGTAATATTATTTTGTCTATGATGTAAAAAAAATTCCCAAGCTGCATTAGAATTGCCTGAAATAGATCCTGCGTGTTGTATGATAGCAATTAAATTAGGTTTTAACTGTTAAGTAAAGCTTTTGTGTTGCTAGGTGAATCTAACCGCTCACATCTGCTCAAAAGGCAAGAACTTTCATACAAAATAACAATCTTATAGGGGGGGCGATTTTGAGCCAGTGCCCTTGTAAGGGGTTGATTTCGCTAAAAAGGTTGAAAAACCCTGCTCTAAAGTGAACCTCTAAACTTAACTCAAGTGCTATTTACAGACAAGTGGTATTTAAGTGTTAAATATTGTTAAAGCATTGGGTTGGTTGCATGGTGTGTTACATAATTTGCTTATTGTTTTAAGATGTCAATGAGTGTGGACACACTGTGCAACTTTGTAGCCATATTTGTATGAATACATTTGGATCATATCAGTGCAGTTGTCGAACTGGTTTCTTTGCATTAGGTTCTTATGAAAGGACTTGTCTTGGTGGGTAATTGTTTTTAATTTGTTAAAAAGCGACTTTTTGGCTTACGTTTACTTTGTTGTTGATAATTATGGGTGCCCTTCCCTGAAGGGGACACATATTGTTTTTGTGTATATTCTTTTTTTCTTTCTAACGCGGATTTGTTTCCACGTTTTGGTCAAGAAAGAATGGTTCAAACTTTTTCAAATTTACACACATTATAGATATTGGTCTAAAGATGGTCCATGTGAATTTTTACACCGTTTGATCCCTCGGTTCACCCACAGCCCCCCAAAACGTAAATTTTTTAAAACAGCTGTACTGACCAAAGTACTTAATGTAGAAGTTTCATGCTTTGTTGTTTGGTGCAATGTAAGGTATTTTAAAGAATTTTGTACCTTAAAAAATGATTTACCCATTTTCACCCCTAAACCCCACAATATGAAAGCGTTAATAAAACTGTGTCAGAACAGGTTTTGGACATAGAAAGCCCAGCTAAGCAAAAACAGCTAAGCAAGTACTGTTGGTATGTAGAAACTTAACGGCGCCAGGGAACGCTATGTGCGGATTCAAAATCATAATTTAACCAACAAAGGGCTATAAAGGAAAAAAATGTTGAAACTTTGTTAAAAGTTTAAATAGTTGGACTCATCCATTTTCCACCTCGTAAAAACAACGCACAACTCCATGTCGAATAAAGCCCAATTGGGCGCGAAAAGCGCAAACCTGCCCACTGAAAAGCGAATATCTCAGCCTCGTGCATAACTGGACGTGCTATCAGGCAGTCTTTTTGCACTGTGCAATTAAGATATGTTTGTAGATCATTTAAAAACGTTTGTTATGCAATTGTTGTATGATGCAGTTTTGCGTCTTATGGCGGTTAACGACAGCCTAACATTCGCACAATAAAAACCGTGAAAAATCGATGCTAACCTCTGTTGTCTGGAGCTTTGCATTGACCCCAGCCACGGGAAAAAATGTTGCCCCTATATAACATTTGGTGAAACTAGTTGTCGTTGATATATAAAAATCTCCTACACAACTTTTTTAATACGACAAATGTCATCTGTGCAATTCAAATTCTTACCTAGCATATCCTTGCGCCATTCATTCAAATGATGTGTGTGTGTGGGGACCCATTGGTTTTTGCTTGAAAAAACAATCATGTTATAACAGGCCACAAAAATATTGGTACCATACTGAATGTATCCATCAAATATATATCCCTTACAACAGTGGTTCCCAACCTTTTTGTAGTCACGGACCCCTTTTATAAATTTTATTGGTCCGCGGCCCCCAAGTAATTTAGTTTTGTTTTTCATTTCCTGCATTATACGTTATTACTTTCGCTTTTTGGGGCAGAATTTTAATCAACCTTCATAGTCCCTCAATCTCAATAAAGTTCTGTACTGTAGCCTTTAGCGCAACAAAGAGATAATTTTTTTGATGTACAAATCTTGAAACACATTCACTATAATTTCGATTGTTAATGTGTGTTGTGGTATCACAATGGACGAACAATCACAAAAAAGTATGTTTTCCTTATCGAAAGGTTTGATAAACAGTTAGGACATGTACACAGGATTGTAAAAACGGTTTGGTAACTTAAAAATATCGAACGGTTGGTTAAAGGTACTATAAATATTTGCCTCCACGGACCCCCTAAAACCATCTCACAGACCCCTTGGGGGTCCGCGAACCCCAGGTTGGGAACCACTGCCTTACAATTATAATGAATGGTGCGTAAATATGGCACAGTTTCTGTAAAATGGAATATATAGGAAAACCACTATTCCAGTTTAACAATGATTGTGCCCTATTGTAACTGTTACCAAATCGCACATGCACATGTGTGGGGACCCATTAGAGTATGCTTGCAGAAACAATTATGTTATAAAGTGCCAGGAAAAAGATAGGGACCCAATGAAATGTAGGTGCCAAATATATGTCCATTATAAATATAGTAAATGGTATATGTGATACATCGTTAAATATAATGTAGTATATATAAACTGGCAGTATATAGGAAAACCACTATTCTAGTTTTTTTTTAGATATCAACGAATGTTTACCAGATGGACTGGGACCTTGTCAACATAGCTGTGTGAATACTTACGGCAGTTTTAAGTGTATTTGTAATTCTGGGTTCCAGCTTGAGAGTGACAGTGTATCTTGCTCACCAGTTTGTGATAATGGGTTGATTGCAACAAGAGAAGATGATGAAAATATTGGCAGATGCATTGGTATGCTTAAACTTTAATTTTGTTTTTAAGTTTAAAATAGTTCTATTTTCTCATATAATCCCTTCCTGAAGAGGGCCCCTTGATTTCATTCGACTTCAGTCATTGTTTAAAATTTTGACCACCAGATGTTACAAGCAAATGGTTGTGACTTTAACTGCCTGATGTCAGGCCTGTTGTGTGGATCATGGGATTTAGATTTTTTTGTAATTTAGTGTGGGTGTAGAAATCCGTCAGTTTCCCCACTGGCCCCTAAAATGAGTGAAATATATACATTTAGGCAGTTTGTTAAATGTGGCATTGTACGATGTCAACTGCTGTGTTTTGCTTGGTAGTTTCACCACATCCAATAAATGAAGTACTAATAAATTTGTTTGTTGGAATTTTGCATCCTTTATTGTGGTGGAAAACCCGCTTAAAAAATTGTTAACAAATGTATATTCATTGTAAGTATCGAAATAGGTTCATGGATATTCAATAAATAACAGTAAATATATATTGGTAATACAGTAATCCGAACCTATGGGTATTTTGTTGCTTTTAAATCTACAATGATATCAAAGAATTTATGGTTTTAGGCTCAAACGAAATGAAACAAATTATTTGTCATGTTTATGTTTCCTTATAAATCCATTATAAATCATCCACCTAATCTTTTTTGAGTAACAGCTGATTGGTTACATTTATGTAGATATTGATGAATGTGAAGGTGATGGACATAACTTATGTGAATCTATCTGTGTCAATACATATGGAAGTTATGTATGTGACTGCAATGACGGTTTTGTTTTAAGTAAAGATGGTTTCACCTGTTTTGAAATTTATCCTTCATATCAAAGTGTTTTATCTAATGCTAGTGGTGAGTTTTAATGATGAATTAAACCTGACTCAAAATGTTTGGGCTCAACTGAATATTTGACCAAGTTAAAAAGACTTATCCTAATGGATTTTAAAAACTTATTATGGGTCCACTTTCTTCAAGAGGAACAAACTTATGGGTCCACTTTCCTTGAATTTACTCGTTTTTATTATTATCCTTCCGTGAAGGGGACACATATTGATTTTATTCGAATTGTTTTTTCTTTGTTTTTTATTCTTCCCAAAGTTAGTCCGACTCGTTTTTCCATCAAATGTTCGATGGATTTGAATGAAATTTACACAGATGGTAGATATAGTTATGTAGATATGCATCCCACTTTGTTTTTGTTGATAACCCTAGTATTTACCCCGCTAGCCCCCTAAAATGGGTTATTTTCTTCCCAAAGTTTGTCCGACTCATTTTTCTATCAAATGTTTGATGGATTTGGATAAAATTTACACAGATGGTAGATATAGTTATGTAGATATGCATCCCACTTTGTTTTTGTTGATAACCCTAGTATTTACCCCGCTAGCCCCCTAAAATGGGTTATTTTCTCCCCAAAGTTTGTCCAACTCATTTTGCCTTCAAATGTTTGATGGATTTGGATGAAATTTACACAGATGGTAGATGTAGTTATGTAGATGTGCATCCCACTTTGTTTTTGTTGATAACCCCAATATTTACCCCGCTAGCCCCCTAAAATAGGTATTTTCTTCCCAAAGTTTGTCTGACACGTTTTGCTATCTAATGTTTGATGGATTTGGCTGAAACTTATACAGATGGTAGATATAGTTATGTAGATGTGCATCCCACTTTGTTTGACCTAAAAACCCCAGTATTTACCCCACTAGCCCCCTAAAATGGGTGAGTTTGTAAACAGTGTTGGAATTGGCTAAAGTTCAGATAGCTTGTAGAGTATGCCATTTATAGGTGTCGATTGTTGTGTTCAACCCTGTAGCTCCAACATTTACCCCACAATCAAATGTGGATCAAAGCACCATTGTGCCCTTGCTAGACACTCAATACCCATGAGAGTGATTGATTAAATATTTTAGTTCAATACTGCTATTTTAGTGGGTGAAATGGTGTATATAGTAAATAGGAAAGCCAACTTTTTAGTTGGATAAAATTTGATTGTTTTTTTTGTCATAATGCATTAAAGATATACTTTAACTACATACGGATCATGTTTTAGAGTGCAATGAAAGCAGCTTAAAAGATTGTCTGCACTGCCCGTCTCACTCTTCAGTTCAAGAGGTAGAGGGAGTCTACCAATGCATATGCATTTTAGGATACAAAGGAAATCCAAAGTTATCCATAGAATGTACAGGTTAGCTGTTTTTTTAGAAATGTACTTTATAACTGTAGTGATTTTTTTGGCCATCTGTGATAGTGAACTTAGATTCATTTTTAAAAGTTAACTAAGTACTGCAGAAGCGCAGGTAGAATCACCCAATGTCCCAACTTTTGCTAGCCTGCTTGTTTTTTTGGCATTTCATGAAATATTTTGGCATTTCATCAGTTGTTCCGCGTAAAGCCAGAAAAATCACTAAATTCAATGTTGTGTTTCTGTTTGCATGTGTGTTTTGCATAGATAGCAGCTGTATAAAGCTAAATAAAATAAATTATTTTAAACCTGGACAACAGGTACTGGTTGTAGGTACAATTAGTGTTAATTTTTACTTTTACACCATTTTGTATTTGTAATTAGTGCCAATTCTGAACTAAGATAACACTATTTAGAAATAGATGAATGCAATGACAGTAACTATGGATGTTCCCACATATGTGTCAACACAAATGGTGGTGTTTATTGTGACTGCCCACATGGATTTTCTTTGGATACTGATGGGCGAACATGCAGAGGTGGGATGGCATTTAATATACTTATTTGTAATTTAGTTATGGTAAATTATTTGCTGACTTTGCAGATGTCAATGAGTGTCAAATTGGTGGAATTTGTATGAACGGAGTATGTAGCAATTTTAATGGATCATTCAACTGCAGTTGTCTTGCAGGCTACACTATTGATTTTGCTGATCCTCACAACTGTGTTGGTAAAGTTTTTGCATTACAATTACTGAAACAGTACCTTTATTGAGAGTTTTTTGTGTGTTTTAGAGACTCAAACTTCATGTGAGTCTTTGGTTAACCCTCTTAATGGAAGGATAGTGCCACCAGACTTATGTGGTACAACTAAAATTAGGTTGGGCTTGTCTTGTCATTATTTTTGTAACAGAGGGCATCAGATAATTGGAAAAAGGCACTCAAAGTGTACAGATCAGGGATGGAGTACAAGAAAACCTAAATGTGTTGGTTAGTCAACAGACCCTTTTTCCCAAAGAGGTCCACATTTTGATTGTTATTGGTCTCCTTTTGCTGAAGGAGTTGTTTTCATTTGTATTTTTATTTGTATATAGAATCTAAGTTTATTCCACCTGTATGGTCTTGAAAATGTGTATTTTTAAATTTAATTTTACCACAAATGGTTATTAGTTATCTTTAGGGCTGTTATCAAAGAAAGGTTTTCAAATAATCAATTTTTTTTTTCTTTCAAATGAAATAATTTTAAATACCTGAGACCTAAGGCCCAGAGTCGTTATTAAATAGGGATATTTCAAAGTCATTTAATGAAAATTGTAATGTGGTGGTGCTCTTATTCATAATATCCAAACTACATCTTTTTTCTGATCAAAATAATATATAGAGACATGCCGCAGTTATTATGGGTCCCTTTCCCAGATAGTAGAGTTATGTGTAGTGTATGTGCCATCAGCTTCATTTGTCTTCATAACCCCAGTATTTACCCCGCTAGCCCCCAAAGTGTAAAACGCATTTGTATGTTACTGGGCACCACAAAAGAAAGATTTCTGTGGTGCAATAGTGTTACAAGGACAACCAGTCATATGTTACTTCATTTGTGGGTTACTTGGTGGACGTTTTTGCGCCATTGCAGTTATGGGTTGTTAACAGCCCTGTGACGTCAGAAACATTAACGGTTTTTGCTCAAAACACCGCAGTGGTCAAGATTTTAAACATTGGCTGATTGGGCTCAAATTTTGCAGTACAGACGAATCCGGTTAATCGCATACCGGTTAATCGCATAATCCGTTTAATCGCATAATCCGTTTAATTGCATCACAATCAAAAATCCCAAACCGTCGCCCATCGTTTGTTAAGAAAATCGTCCGGTTAATCGCATAAACCGGATATTCGCATCGATTTTCAACAAAATATGCGATTAACCGGATTGATGATCTCTATGTGAAAGTCGAACAGACCGAGTTTTTCGAATAAAAAACGACGATATGATAGTAAAATCCTCCGGAGGTAATGTACACGAAAAGACGTGGATGCATGTTTGCATTCTACACCAAATAACGCATCTAATTTCAACGTTGAAAATGACACGTCTCGACTATAAAATATTTTGGTAAAGTCATTGGGAGATTAAAACGGCGTTCAGTTTACCGCTGTGCGATAACAAGGAGTCGTTATCTCAAAGCCGTGCACATTGATCCTTTTGGCTTATCTAATCGCCAATAGTGATGTAACAGGCGTTTAAAATTTAAATGAAGAGTTCAACGTGTCAAAATTACGAAACTGGTGTTCCGGCAAGGACGCTGATTGTAATTTCTTACTTAGTGCGAACTGCACCAAATTCGAAGTGTTAAACTGTATTGAAATTTAAACAATGTTAAATGTAAAACAAATGTTTAAAAATGTTTTCTGTTATATTGTTCATGACCCGCCAAACACGCAATGGTTGTAAAAAATGTTAGATCGCAAGTAATCACACGATGTTGTTTAGATTCACGTAATTGGTAACGTGCCAACGACTGACATATTTTATGTCTTCTATTCGTGACCTTGCGCAACTTATCAGGAAGAACACCGATTAAAAAAGGCATTTATTCCTCTAGTCTAGTACTTGTTGCTGCTTTAAATTTTTGAAGCAACGATCACACGTTGATCACGTGACAGTCACGCTAGTCCTGCAGCTGCAGTTTTGCTGTGTAAGCTAGAAAGTAGCGCCACAATCTGAGTCTTTAAAGTTTTGCTAAAATCAATTATTCTTTTTGTCAATTGTATAACGGGTTATAATAGAAACTGCTGCAGCTCGCCTTAGCGCCTTTGCGCTGTAGAATGTGCCAAAGTTGTAGGTTTGACCCGGTTTCGGTCGTGTACTTTCGGGTTTGGGCCTGCTGCTTACAAATATGCACCTAGCACTTTGCCGCTTAACGCGTTGGTTTGAACTAGAAAACAAAATAGGTTAGAAACAACAGGCCATTTTACGTGTATATGAGGCGAGACGCCTGTCACATTTATAAGAGAAACTACCCAAAACAAGAATAAAACGTCATAAACCGTCTTCATAGGGAAGTTCCCAAATTTAAATGTTGGGCCCCTTGGCTACGATGCGATGTAACATATCTTTTCAAATAAACCTTACTGCAAGAGAAAGCACAAATCAAGCGAACTGTGGCGTGCGCGCCAACTAAGAGTGTGTGTGTGTGCGTTTCTACTGTTTCTTCAACACACTTGGGCGATTGCACCATAGCCACGAGACAGTTAGGAAGCATGACGTCATGCATTGCGCTGAGAGTAATAAATCTAGTTTTGACTTCAGAGTACTTTTTTCGATTCTCGGCAACAAAAGAGAGAAAATACTGCCCCGTTGCCATAGTTGAGCGTCACTGCAACTTTGTTTTAGCTGGGGAAGTGAAAATGAGCACTTTCGTTAACGGCGTGTACTGTTTACATAACAACCGGATTATCGCATAATCCGGTTAATCGCATCAAATACCCGTGGCAAATCGATGATGCGATTAACCGGATTCGTCTGTACTATTAATGGAGTCATTGTGGTTTCATATTTTTTTAGTTTATGTGTCAAACCCCTACTAGCCCTCTAAAATGGGTAAGTTTTTTAAACAGTATCGGAATTGTCTGAAATTTTGACAGCTTGTAGAATTTACCATTCATAGGAACTGATTGTTGTGTTTAACCTTGTAGCCCAAATTTCACCAATTAGGATAGCATGTAGAATATCCTATTTGTAGGTTTCGATTGGTGTGTTTTACCTTGGAGTCCCAACATTTGCCCCACTAGCCCCCTAAAATGGGTGAATTATGAAAACAGTGGAATTAAATGAAATTTGCAAATTTACTGAACATACTATCTTAAGTCCTCAATTGTTGTGTTTTGCAGTGTAGCACCACAATTTCCCTAACTGGCCCCCAAAATGAGTAACTTTTTTTAAAATGTTCAAATTGAATGAAAATTGGACAGCTTGTAGATATTGCTATTCATAGGTGTCGAATTTTCTGTTTTTCCCCATTATGTCACTATTTGCTCCTCTTCTTTAAAATAGAACATTAAATAAAACATACTTCAAACAATGTCTGGGTTGAATCCAATATGTATAGTTTGTAATCCACATAGTATTATTATTTAAGCCTGGTGCTGATCACTGTGTTTTACCTCACAACATACTGCTCATGGTTATCTCTTGAAATGCGTTATTTTTATCTTTGCATGTGTGGGGACCAATGCGTTTCTGCCTGCAGAAACAACAAGGTATAAAAGACGGTGGCTAACATGGGACCAAATTAGTGATGGGACGAGTACTCAGTATCGAATGATTTCAGTGGTATCGATACTCGGTATTGAAATATTTTGCCTTAGTTTTCAAGAACCAACGTTCGATACCAATACTCTAAGAATATGGCCTGCTTTGCAGGGTTCGAGACTAAAAGAAACATGGTAAACTAGGCTTGGAATGTAACAAGAAATGCAAAAATGTGTGGCAACTTAACTTCTATACATAAAACTTACTTCAGTGAAGGCAAAAAAAGTACAAAAGTTAGCTTTTACAGTATTTTTATTGATGGTTTTGTAAGGAAAGCATTAAGCAGGCTGCAGTCAGACCACCCAAAATCATTGGACAATTGGCTGTTCCTTCAGTCAAAACATGAACCTATACAAAAAATTAACCTCCAATTATTGCAACAAAGTCAATTGACTGTTTCAGATTAAGCTGCTTCAGATTTGTGTGCAGCTGCTTCATGTTTAATGCCAGGGCATTTTATGAAAACCATGTTAAAAATAGCAAATATGAAATGCTGGAATTCTTTTCACTCCATAACTAAGATGTTTTTTTTTATTTTCCATCACCTTTGTCTTCCCAAAACAACTTTTTTGAAGTATGAACAGAAGTTCTTGACATTGCCAGAAAACGAAATTTGATTTTACAGTACTAAATCTTGTCCTTGTAGATACTTCATGGCATACACAACTAGTTTTGTTCAGTTCTGTTCATATTTATCTGCATACAACTACTGTAATGCCCGTCAAGTCACTGTACTGAATGCTAGCATTCAGATCCGTTGGTGAAAGTACTTCCTCAGTTACAAAATAAGCTCTGCTACAATGTTTTACCTTAACTTACGAATATAAATGCGCTATTCGGCATTTTCAAGCTTACAAGACATATAAATGGTTCAACACATAACATGCCCGAAACTAAGTTCAGACCACCTGAATTAGATGGCCTAAAATTTTTTTATTTGGACAAAGTAATTTTGCTGCGTCATGTTTTTCACTCCCAAATATGGTCACATGGCCTGAACTTGCGACCCGGAAACATAGTGTAGGTGTTGTATTTCTGACCCAAAGGACTTCTGAACACAAAAACACTCATTTTAGGGTGAAACATGGGTGAATTTAACTAGGGTTGCAAATGCTTCAAAATATTTTACAATGTTTTTTAGACATAGCCATTTTTAAAACTTCACGTTTTTTGGGGCCTGTGGGTAAACCGCGGGGTCAAACATGGTCAAACTGTGGGAGGATCAACTTTGTATACTTAAATATCTTGTGTTGAAATTTAAAAACAGTTGAAGCACTGCTTCTTGACCAAACAGGTGGAACAAACCAATGTAAGCTGGTTGACCGAACATGTTCAATTGTAGTTAAAATAGAATGGATTTCAATAGAATGAGGTACAAAATATTTCATTTTACCTGTTATTAATGCACACACACTTAGCTGTTTTTACAATGTACTTGTAGCCACTCAAAGGATGTGTGAAAACTTGGAAAATCCTGAAAATGGTCATGTGCTTCCAGCAAGGCTGTGCCTTGGCCTACAGACCCATGCAGCTGGCAGAGTATGTTTGTATACCTGCAACCGTGGGTTTAAAATTAAGGGTTCAGGAAGGAGAGTGTGTGGAGTGGAAGGATGGACTACTGATGCCCCCGTCTGTGTTGGTATGTTTGTGAACCTAAAATAAACTAGGTTTTAGTCATTGGTTCTGTTGTATGCAAATATTAAAAGATATACGTACTATGTCTATTTTATAGCGACACAACTTTGCCCACCAGTTCGTCGTCCAAGTCATGCAGAGGTCATTCCACAGTCCTGTTATTTGCAGAAGAGTGTAAGATGGCAACTGTGTGTATTTGTTTGTAAAAGTGGTTACACATTAGTGGGAAATTTAACCACTCGCTGTGGTTCAAATCAATTATGGAACGCTCTTCCTCCAAAGTGCATCAAACCGTCTACAGGTGTCTCATTTGTTTGCAAATAGTTGCGAAAAAGCAAAGTTGCCAGTGCATTTTTTAAATATTTATTTGTTTGATTTCATAAAAACAACAAGTAATTTTTGTTGGATGGAAAACTTAAACACTGAAGTCCGCTTAAACTCGATCATTGCCATTATAAAGCAGAAGAAGAAGATAACAACAAATCATTTGGTGATACATTTTAACAGTTTAAATGGCAGTGTCTGAAGTCCAACAGAATACCACTTTTTGTTTGTGCTCTAAAGCAAATAGCCCTATAATATTTTCTTTAGCCTGAGATCATACAAGTAGTATTACCAAATTAGGAAATTCTTTTGTAGAGTACTATTTTTTGTTCTATTATGTACATATTTACAGGTAATACTGAATTACCCATAATACAGTGTCCTCCTGATATTGATGTTGACTTAAGAGAAGGACATTCATATGCAAATGTTACTGTAAGTGTTACCATTGTCAGTTGCAGTAAAAAAACTAGAAAGGCAGTTTTTATGAGATGCTGCTTCCAGAATTTTTATGTTTTTTCATAGATTGTTTTTTGCCCACTGCAATTCGTGTTCCCCTTTTGATTTTACTTGATTTGTTTGTTTTTTATTTGTTTTTTTTCTTCCCTGCAATTGTCCACCCTGTTTTGCCTTAATTGTTTGATGGAAACTTTTACAGATGGTAGATATAGTTATGTAGATGTGCCATCTGCTTCGTTTGTCATGTAAGAAGCATTAACAATTGTCGCACAAAACCCCTCTAGTGGTCAAAATTACAAACAATTGCTGATTGAAACAAAATTTTACAGGACTCTTAATTGGGTTATTGTAGTTGCATATTTTAAACGTTTAGGTGTAGAACCATATTAGTTACCCCACTAGCACTCTAAAATGGGTGGCTTTTCACAACAGTGTCGTAATAGAATGAAATTTGGAGAGCTTGTAGAATTTGCCATTTATAAAAGCTGATTGTGTTTAACCCTGTAGCCCTAATATTTACCCCACTAGCCCCCTAAAATAAGTTATTTTTGTAAAAAGTGTCAGAATTGGCTAAAATTTGGATTGCTCGTAAAACATGCCATTTCTAGGTGTCAACTGTTGTGTTTAACTGTGGAGCCCCAACATGTGTCTAGGGCGGCGTTTAGTGGGCATTAACCTTGATTGTGTGAATGGAGTCTTGTTCATAACAATCTAACAAAACCAACTGTTACAAAGGTTGGGTGCATAGGCGCCCACTTGCCAAAATCGGCGGGGAGGCAGAATTTTATAACTTGGTAAAGACAGAAATAATTCCCCCCGGCCGTTACCTAATGTCGCAAATTGCACTCTTTGCCGCGTGTTTCTGTTTTTAACATACATAAGCAGCTGATTTCAGCTGAACTATAGTATGTATGTTTTTATGCAACAACGCGAAAACGCGTGTAAATAAGCCATATGAATCGTTCACATAAATCGTTTACGTTTCTAGGTCGATTGGTACGTTTAAAACGTGTTGTCTATTATAGCAATGAGTTGTATGTAACGCATTTTTAGCTTTTAAGTTTAGTTTATTATCATAAATCAGGAGTCACCAAAGTATGGCTTGCGAAGATATTTTTTATTGATATTATCTTGGGGAAAAAAAACGAGTTAAACGTTGAACATTAATTTGCTGCGAAAGTATTCCCTCAACAACATGTGGGATTAAGTGTACCTAGTTTTACACTTCACAGGACGCATAACAATGATCTAAAGGCAGTTTGTTACATCACAGATAAGACTATAGACAACAATGCTTTCGTTAATTTGCGCAAACAATTGCCTTTATTTGTCAATTGAGTAATGCCAGTCGAGGAGATAATTGATGCCAAATAATTTTATATTTCGACAGTAGCGCTATCTGACACTAGATAATATTGTAGTTTCTGATGGTCTGGTAAAGGCGCCTAGTAGACCATAGTTATCGAACGGCGTTGCGTTAGGGCTTGCAAGCTATGTGGCCATCGAATGTCATTTTCTTATTATACAGCTCGCCGTGAAGTAAACATGTTAACCCTTGCTTTCAACGGTGTTATGTTGAATTTGTGTCGATGTTGATGACTAAGTTATATTAAACACTACTTACATGGTTTTACCCAATGGCCCTACATACAACGCTTAAAGTACGTACGTTTGTGACGTAACAAAATGCGTTTTTTTCATCAGAAAGGCCTTTCTGTTCCAACTAGAGTACTAGACAGTCGTTGACTGAGCTGTAGTTTCAGTTAGAACAAAACCGTATGCGCATCATTTTGTAAGTTAACGCAAAACTTGTTTATGACATAGTAAGCGACGCAGATACTCCCCATAAGTGGGCGCCAGTGGTTGGGTGTAATTATAATGTATAAATTGCTTTGCGCTCGATCACACCAAAAAAACCTTTGAGATGTTGTTTGTTTCGGACATGGTGTACATGACAAAAGAATTAGTTTCATTATAGTTTGTTATGGTTACTGTTAAGGCCTTGCAGCAGACTGGACAATGCAATTGCGCGCATAGATGAAACAATCAACAAAAGCCTGCACTGAAAACATGTTTGCGTGATTACAGGCCGCACTGAAAAGTGTAAAATTGTATGAAATTTGGAAAGCTTGTAGAATTTGCTATTTATAGATGTTAATTGTTGTGTTTCACCCTATGCTCCAACATTTACCCCACCAGCCATCTAAAAAACTTTGTGTTGTTGGAATTGACCAAAAATTTGGACAGTTTATAGAACATGCTATTTATGGGTCCCCTTTCCTGAAGGGGACACATATTGATTTTACTCGAATTGTTTGTTTGTTTTCTTTTTTCTCCCAAAGTTTGTCCGACTCGTTTTTCCATCAAATGTTTGATGGATTTGGATGAAATTTACACACATGAAAGAAATAGTTATGTAGATGTGCATCCCACTTTGTTTTTGTTGATAACCCCAGTATTTACCCCGCTAGCCCCCTAAAATTGGTATTTTTCTTTCCAAAGTTTGTCCGACTCGTTTTGCCATCAAATGTTTGATGGATTTGGATGAAATTTACACAGATGGTAAATATAGTTATGTACATGTGCATGCCATTTATAGGCATCGATTGTTGTGTTCATACCTGTAGCCAACATTTACCCCAAAAGCCCCTAAAGTGTAAAACATTTGTATGTTACTGGGCACCACAAATGAAAGATTTCTGTGGCACATTAGTATTACAAGGGCAACGAGTTGTATGTTACTCTGTGGGTTGCTTGGTGGACGTTTTTGCGCAATGGCAGTTGGGGGGTGTTAACAGCCCTATGACGTCAGAAGCATTAACGGTTGTTGCTCAAAACACCTCTGGTGGTCAAAATTTTAAGCATTGGCAGATTGGGATTTTTGCAGTACTATTGATTGAGTCATTGTGGTTTCATATTTTTTCAGTTTGTGTGTCGAACCCCATTAGTTACCCTACTAGCCCCCTAAAATGGGTAAGTTTTTTAAACAATGTCGAAATTGGCTGAAATTTGGGTAGCATGTGGATAATGTTATTTGTAGGTTGTGATTGATGTATATTTTCTTGTAGCCCCAACATTTACTCAACTAGCCCCCTAAAATAAGTGAATTTTTAAAAAATGTCCCAATTATATGAAATTTGCGAAAGTTTGTGGGACATACTATTTTAAGTCCTCAAATGTTGTGTTTAGCCCTGTAGCACCATAATTTAACCAACTGGTCCCTAAAATAGGTGACCCTTTCAACAATGTTCAAATTGAATAAAAATTGGACAGTTTGTAAATTTTTCTATTCATAGGTGTCTATATTTTTATTTTACCCTATTATGCCACTATTTGCACCTTCTTTTCTTTTGAAAAGAATGTTAAATAGGACATACTTCAAACAATATCTGGGGTGAATCTGATTTGTATAGTTTGCACTCTACATAGTAATATTATTTAAGCCCAGTGCTGATCACTATGTTTTACTTTACAACACCGACATTCTCATGGTTATCTCTTGAAATGCATTATTTTCAACTTTGCATGTGTGGGGACCCATGAGTTTCTGCCTGCAGAAATAACTAAGGTTATAAAAGAAGATGGCTCATGTGGGACCAAATACAAAATAAGCATAGGAAATATATTAATGTTTTAAAAAAGGTTATAGTGTAAATGCAATGACAAAATGTGCTAAGCCACCCTTCTAGTTTAACATGTCAATTGTTGTGGTAACCCTGTAGCCCCCCGATTTACCCCAAATGGGTGAATTTTTTAGCAATTTTCAAAATTGAATGAAATTTTGACAGCTTGTAGGAACTTACTATAATGGGTGTCATTTGTTGTGTTTTACCCTATAGACCCACAAATAAGTGTTTTTTGTGTTCTTTCGTTTTAAAGAACATTAAATACACAAAATTTAAACAATGTCTAGATTGAATCAGATTTGTATAGTTTGCACTTTACATAGCATAATTATTTAAACCCAGTTCCAATCAGTGTGTTTTACCTTACAACACAAATCTTTTTCATGGCCTCTTGAAATGCATAGAAAATAAGTGTAGGGAATGTATAAACGTTTCGTGAAACTAAAGTTTTGCATTTTAAAGATAAGTATCTTAAGTTGTGCATTGTGAATTTTGACCACAGCTGATCTAGAGGTTTATCCGCAGGACCCAAAAGCGTGAATATTAAAAAAAATGATACTTCTTAAAGCACTTGACTCAGAGGAGTTTTAAACTTTTTTGATTAGTACATTGCATATTATTTAAAAGCTTTTTATAACTTTAAGTTAGATTTTTTAGCTTGCAGGCTCTTTGGTCAGAAAAAAAACCTTAAATTTTTTTCTAAATATAGATATGATGCCCATTGTTTGTTACATAAAATCTTAGCTTAATGGGTCAAGTGATTATTCTCGCACTGTATTTTGTTGCACAATAGGGCCTAAAGTCAAAAACGTTTTTTATTGACCCAATCAATGCAAAACTTGCTTAGAGTCCATATAAATAAAATGAATCAAAACAAAAAGTAAAATTATTGTTTTACTGCAGTCAGTGCCAAACGAACCTTTGCAAATTTAGCTTTGCCACGAACAACAATTACACTTGAATGACCAACATAGTCATTGTGATTACTTCAATGTGTTAAAACATGTGTTTTTGCTGTTGTTTATTCATGGCTGTGATTGAGAGTCTACACCCTCTCTTCCATATTCTTGTTGTTCTTTAAATTCACTAAAAAAATTATTTATATTGCACATTATAAAATATTGACACTCATTAGGTAAGTAAAAACATAAAAATATTTGCCCAGGTTGTTGGTCCTGTTTCAAACATGAATATTATTGAAAGACGGAGTGATGGACATGGATCGCGAAATTCATTTCCTGCTGGAATAAATGTAGTTGAATTTATTGCTTACTCAGATGATCGACAGTCACATGCCTCATGCAGAGTAAAAATTAATGTGAAAGGTTGTTTTTTAGTGGGTTTATCAAAATTTTTTGTAACATTAAGTTTTTCTGCAAACATAAAATTGTATGCGAGTAAAAAGTCTATGATTAAGGATACAGTATTTATGGGTCTCCTTCCCTGAAGGGGACACACCTTCATTTCACCCTGTTATAAGTTAGTAACACTGTTATTGAAGTAGCAACAATATGTTTTATTGTCGATATTTTAGAAACAATGTTGGGCTGGGTAACATTCACAAAGAAATCAACAACCCAGTTGATCAAACAAATCATTTAAATGTGTCTTTATTTCATTTTTAAGCAGATTGCAATCGACCTATTTTCTGAACAAATAGTAGACAATATTTAGGATTCATGAAACCATCCCAATTTACCGGTTTTGTCTGTATTTACACCACCTAACACAAATTTTCTGCAATATAACATAGGGTCCAGTATTTATTTGGGTGTTGATTGTTTTTTAGACAAAGAAGCACCAGTAATACAGCAGTGTCCACAGTCTGTTACTATTGTCACTTCCAACCAATTTCCAAATGTCACATGGGATGAACCATTGTTTAGGTATACAGGTTTTGGTTCATGGTTTTTAAGACAGTTGTGTTTTGACCAATGCTCTTTCCTGTTTTTGTTTTGCAGTGATAACGTGCAAGTAGTTAACATTCAAGTGTCAAGAGTACCTCCAGGACAACTTACATGGGGTACTTACCGAGTTACTTACACAGCTAATGATGCTGCTGGAAATATTGCGGAGTGTACATATGCAATCACTTTGAAATGTAGGTGGAAGTGTCAAGATAAAGTTTTGATTATTCTGCAACAATTAAACTTTGCAGCAGAACCAAACTGTTCCACGCTACAGCCACATGACCATGGAAAGCTGTCTTGCACATCATGGTTGAAGGGAAGATTTTGTGAAATCTCATGCATCCCAGGTTTTCAATTGTCATCTGAATCTCCACTTACTTATCTGTGTACAAATGGAGTGTGGGCATTGACTGAGAACAAGCCAAAGTGCTTGCGTAAGTTATGTTTCTACCAGAGCCGGGATAGGTTTTGACAACCACAACTAATGAAGTTATTGGCTTTTATGCCAACAAACTAACTGGGTGTAAAGAATGGCAAGTCATTTTCTTTGTTTTGAATTATCTTTATTTACAACATCAAACTGAAAAATCAGTTGCCCTCTTAGATAAGGGGTTTATTGTAATATATACACTGCTGATGGAGTTTCTTACAGAAAAGGGACCATGTCTGCTCATTTGGCTTAGAATAGGCAAATCCTTTTGGTTCATCCCTCAAAATGTAATGATTAAAAAAATGTCTGTTACTGCTATTTCATTTGTGGTAAAAGGCCCACTGGTTTCAACCAAAAGTCTTAAAAAAGCAAATAAACTTAAAATTGTCTTTTAGAAACTGGGAATCACAGTGACTTAAATCTGTATCACCATCCAACTTCTAAAGTTTATGCGATGCCAACAACTGAGATATCTCGCCAAACTGCTTCTGACTTTGCCACAGTAGTCTCACCAACTGCTTTCACTAAATTATGTAACCAAGGCCATGTGTTATCCCTTTTGTATAAAGGAAGCTACATATGCAAGCCATGTAAAGCTGGAACGTATCGCCCTCAATTAGTATTCATAAAATCCTGCATACCTTGTCCACATGGTTTTTACCAGAATTTTCCTGGTCAAGGTTTTTGTCATCCATGCTCAACAATTTCAAGGAGCAGTTCAGATAATGTAAATGGTGTTGTTTTGCCAGAAGGATGTTAAAAACTATAACACAGGGATGAAATAAAACAAATTTTGATACCTAATCCTGAGTATCAGTTTAATTGCCTAGATATTTATAGGCCCCTTATATAAGGAAGCACATGTTAGTGTCACATGTTTGGTATGAAATATGTTATGCTGTATATCTGGCAGATATGTTTAGTTCTTGGTGCTAGTTTTTTTGTTTTGGCACGTAGCCCTGATTAGTAAGATGGGGTAAGATTTAGGCTGTCACACGTCATTATTTTCAAGACCTTTATGTATCTTATTATTGTTAAACTAAAATTAAGTGGATTATGATAAAACTTTTCAACCAAATTTGTGCCCTTTTCCAGAAAAAAAAAATTGAAAATGGTTATAAGTTTCCGGTTGTGCTGGTGACAATGGAGTTACATTAACCCAACAACTTGTTAAATATGAAACCAAGGCACAAGTTTATTGTTACTATTAAATCAACACTTGGCTGTTTTTTGTATGCTATAATTTATTTTTATGACTTGGAAGTATGATTGAAATAGGCTATAATCACGGTTGCCATATTATCTTAATTTCATAGATTTGTCCTTATTTTGAAAGGCAATGTCTTGAAAAAAATTATTGAAAAATTTACTTCAAAATGTCCTTATAAGCTGTTGCTGCCAAGTATAACAATAAACTTATAGAACTCTTCTGACCATTGTACTTTTATACCGACGTTTCGTTGTCCTATACAGGTCGCCTTCATCAGGGTAAACAACACTGAATGCGCGTAGTAGCCTACAGTGCACGATAAAGTTCAGAAAGCGCGGCAAAATATTTTCCTTAAAATACCCGTGGTTGATACCGTATTTGCTCGATTGTAAGCCGCGGCTTATATTGTTTTTTAGCTGCCGTTTGTGCGGCTTATGATCGAGGGCGGCTTATATTTTAATTTTATACCGAAATCATTTCTACACTCCAACATTTAAATTATTTGGGGTTCAAAACATGTATGCGTGTACGGATTACAGTTATCAACGTAACTAACAGATATGGGCAAATAGTCATACCATATAACTACAGAAAGATGTATTAGGAAACAATCGTATCTAAAATTCCACCGTGCGGCTTACAATCGAGGGCGGCTTGCATTATTTTTTTAACACCTCAACATGCGGTTTACAATCGAGCAAATACGGTATGCGGGCGAACTCGCAGCTGTGTTTCTCATGGTAAATTGCCAGAAGAGCTCTATAAATTTATAGTCCTTGTTTTGTCTTAGCTTAGACCTTAGATGAACTTAAACATACTGGAATCAGTCCATTTTGCTTTATACATCGGTAGTTTCTTGCTATAGCTGCCGCAATGTATTCAGAATTGACTGATTTCACTGTGTGATGGAATAACGAGAAACGTATATTTTGAAGCTCGGAAGTATTTTCTCGTGCTTACAACGGTAAATTACAAAGCGTGCACAAAATAGTAATCAGTTCAATAATTTAGATTCGTTAAATACACCAAATAAAGCGTACACAGGATTAACACCAAGAGGAGTTAAAAGTTTTCCCGAAATCCACAAAAAGATCTCTTCCCAATAGCTCTGCATACGCAATGGGTGGTGTATGGTGGCCCATGAGTGCCAACACAAAAAAATAAAAAAATAAAAACGCAAATCAAAATGCAAAGACAAAGTAAAATCAAAACGCAAATTAAAATGAAAACACAAATCAAAATGAAAACGCAAATTAAAATAAAAACACAAATCAAATGAAAACACAAAACTAAAATCAAAATGAAAACACAAATCAAAATCAAAACGCAAATTAAAATGAAAACGAGATTTAAATCGTTTTTCCGCCGTGGCCCATGAGTGCCGGTGCCAAATGTGACGTCATATTTTGGTCACGGCTGAGTAACGTATTCGCAGGTAATCAGTCAGGTATGAGCAAAGGGTAAGCACTTTTATGCAGTCTCTCCAGTCTGACTACCGTGAATGAAAAAATATCATCCATCCATGACGGTACCAATCAACTGACAATGGTTACCGTAGTCAGACTGGAAAGACTGCATAATAAAAGTGCTTACCTGAGCAAAGTCTCTATGTTTTCTATGGATTTTGGGTATGAGTAAAGCAAAGAGCAAAGGTAATGTTTTGGGTATGAGGACTTGCAGGTGTGCAGCATTTGGCAGCTGTAAGCCTACGTTTGTTGTTTAATTGTAAAACATACTAATCATCTAAAAATAAAACAATAACGATAAATTGCAAAGCCCAGTAACCGCTATTACCTATTTTATATGTGCAGCAACTTTGTACTGCAAGATTAAAAAATGACCGAAACCTGGAAAAAATTTCAAATGCAAATGAAAGATAAAAGAACAAGTAAACCAGAAAAAAGGGCAAGATTAATTCAGATATCTTGGACAAAAAGCATTTGACAGTGCAAAGGTGTAGTTCGGAAGTTTCTGGAAAATCCCAAAAATATTCCAAAGTCGGTGCTCGTGAATTTGTACCCTATAACTTTGAGAGTGTTTCTTTGGAAAACATTAAACAAGCATGTAGCTTACACTTTTCCCTTAAGCATGTGCACTGTGATGTACTCGCTTGTTTGAACAAATACCAAATTTAAAAGTTATTCATATCCGTTTTATGTCAAAGAATAGAGAAGGTGCTGTATCAAACACAATTGAAACTCCAGTTTCTTCTGATGAAAATATCTCATTGCCTGACATTAAAAAAAGAATACGACTAAGTAAACCTACACGTGGGCCATACCCAAAAAGAAGATGTTTTAATTATGTACCAAAAAGCCTGTCTATTTTTGACATGATGAAACAGTGCTGTACAGTCTTCCTCTAATAATCTAATTATCTCCCAATTCAAAAATGATGAGATGATGTGTGGCAGCGAAACCAGTGTTGACTTCAAAATAGAGGAAGAGAAGTTTGGAAAGGGTGGTTTCCGCAGAGCATTTAAGGCTAGGTTTTCATCTAAAGATTTTCCTGGTGTTTGGGTGGTTAAGCGATATCTCCCTGAAACTTTGGAGCTGCTTTCCAAAACAGGGCCCTGAAGAACATACAAGGAAAATTGTGCAAATGCACACACTGGCTGCCAATTTTGCTGCCCAGTTGGGAAAAGTTAATAAAAAATGTGCTGATGAATATGGTTACATACCAGCTTATAACAAAATTTATCTTGGAATAATAAATAGCAGAGATACAACAGATAATGAGTTTGTGACAGTTGAAGAGCTAATAAGCTCAACATTTGACAAATATCTTTCAAATGATGGCACAGTTTGTGGGTCTGAGAAGACTGAGGTTTGCCAAAAAGCCCTGTTTGGCACACTTCAGTTTCCTTATTAGCAACCGCCAACTTCTGCTTACTGATATTCAGGGTGGACAACAAGTTTTTACTGACCCAGAAATCGCTTCACAATCTCTTACAACTGAAAAGGGGACCTTTTTGTTTTGCACCGGAAATTTAGCCACCAAGACAATTGCCTCATTTATTGAAAGCCACAGGTGTAATAAATATTGTCAATTGACAGGGTTAGAAAGTTTGTAAGGGGTTTTTATTGTTAAACTTACAATTGTATATTTCATTTAAGTTTCATTTTTAAGATTAAGATAACTGGTGCCTACATTGGTTAAAGCAGTGGTTCTCAAACTTTTTTGACCGCGACCCAAATCTGAGATTTATGAACATCTTGCGACCCAAGCCTCAAACAACAAAAATGTATTTTTTATTTTTGTATGAATAGTTATCAACGCTAACTGTTACTTTCCAAAATTTAGTTTGGTATGATTAACCTCCTATCATTCCCCGTGCTAACGTGTTACAATCGCCGTGTGCGTAACAGATAATTGGAAGGCTATTGTCTGCATGTTATAATGATTGGTTCATTTTGCTGCATAGCGTTGTCCAGTGAGGCTGTATTTGGCTACGGTGCTATCAAAACTCTCAGAAAACCATTTACTTATGCTGCAATACTCCAAGGTTATTAAGATAAAGCCACATAAAATGCCTATGATACAATAATTCAGTCATGACTGAGAATTAAAATACTTGAAAATTGAAATGAACAAAGTTTGTTTGGGCAGAATTGAATCACCACAGCGCGACCCATTTTGTGACCCTGCGCGACCCATGTTTGGGTCGCGACCCATACTTTGAGAACCACTGGGTTAAAGTTATCCCTGTAGTAATATTGTTCTTTTGTTCAGAATTCATTTGCCTGTTTATTTGCAAAATTTCATTACCTATGCTGAAACGTGTTATAGTATTGCAACCATTCCTTTTGTACTTTTATAAGCCATGGTACTAATGTTAAACCACATGCATAGGCGCCGACTTTTAATTTTTCCCGGGTATGCCATATATATGACGTCACAAAATGACGTCATGAAATACCAAATTTATTTCCTGTCGCTACATATGATGAAACTACGTTAAAGCTTGCAGTATATAAGTTTACACACCATAGTTCCACTGCCAGGCCCTTCTGCTAGTGTTGCAATTCAACGCATGTTTGTGCGCGGTAATGCGATAAAAAAATGGGAATCACTTGCCAAAATTATGGGGAGGCGGAACAATAAAGATAAAAAAGATTTAGGTCGGACGTCACCTTACGTCGCAAATTACTATACTGTTTAACATTTATTTTCTCTGTAATAACAATTACAAAAATGCTTTGTTTTCACGCCACAAAGTCCACACACTTCTGGCCTAGCCATTACAAAAATCGTTTGTTTCGTTTACAACTTGTCGCCTATTTAACGCAGTGAATCATATGTGACGCATTATTAACTTTAAAGTTAGTGTACTTCAAAGGATGTCCCAAACTGCCAGACACTTTGGCAAGCTAACACATTAAGTACCAACTTTAGTGACGTAACAATAAGCGTTGTTGTTTTTTCGGTTGAAACTAGACAGTCGCTGTTCTTGCGTTAAAGGCAGTTAGAACAAAGATTGGATTGTATTCTCAAAATTTAGTTCACAAACGCTAAACTATTTTATCACTTGGTTGTTAACGTATAACCCGGGGCAGCGACGTTCCCCCTTCTTCCGTAAGCGAGTGTCAACACCTTCATTTTATTTTTTTACCACCCTTTAATGTTCAAATTCCAATGCTTTTTGAAGACGTTGCAATTGTCGTGATTGTAATGAATGCTGATAATTCATGCGTTGTGAAACAATAACCGCGATTGAAATCAATTGTGTACGGTACATATTGGTTCGTATCATGATTCTCGGGTATGCGGCATACCCGAGGTTTTCGTCCGGGTATGCCTGGCATACCAGTGTCCGGCGCCTATGACCACATGTGTTACCTTGTCATATCCGAATACCTCATGTCTTCACATATCACACCACGTCATTGTGTTACTTTGAAAACGTGTTCACTTTCAATTCTTAGAAATAAAACATACACAACAATACAGGCTGGTCACGAACTACAAGTTTTCATCTTCGCCAATGCTTTGCTTTTAAAACAAAATGCATCAGTACAGTTACAATTTTCGATCAATTTTGGATTGCATCAAAGTTCTTATGTTTTCATTTAAGTAGTCCCTTGGAGCCTCCAGTACACCGGACAACTCGGCCACTTGCTCCAATTGTGTTTCTGTCACTGTATTTCCTAAATGCCATAATTCAATTTTCATAACAGTCCAGTGGGGGCTCGTGCCTAAAATTTCTGGGGGTGCTTCTCCAATTTCTAGCCTTTATTGGACAAATATAAGTTGGCAATATATAGAAAAGTCACATTTTTAGTTTTCTAGACTCTGCAATCTTTGAAAATTACAACACCCTCACTTAAATTTAAAACATATTATTAAACCTTATGCTTCTATTTTACAACCAAAATGAATCATAAAGCTATAGTTTAAGCAAAATAATTGATAGCTTCTTCCTTTATTTCCAAATGACAACCAAGAAACTGTGTTTTTTTCTATTTAGTGCTAGCACTGCAAGTGCAAGTCTTTTTGGAAATAATGGTGTTCCTTAGAAAAGTTTGCATCCTTTTCAAGAACCGTTTTGCCTTTGAGAGACTCACGGAAATTGTTGGCTAACTGGCTTTTACTTTAAAAGTTTCAGTAACTTTTCTAACAACAGGATATGTTTGGTGGTCACTACTATCCCCTGTAGAATGTTCATTCTTAAGAAACATTTCCTGTGAAGCAATTTAGCAGCTACTGTTTAAAGAAACATAAAATGTCCATTATATCAATACACAAGATTGCACTTGGTTGCAAATACTGTCCACATGGTGTGTTAAGAAACCAAAACTCGAAATTGTCATCACTCAGGTATTTCAAAATTCCTGTTGCTTGTGCAATTGTTTGTACTGCATTTAATATTGAATTTCAGTGAGGCATTTAACTTCACAGTCACAAAGCTATTTTTTCTTTGTTAACAAAACTAAAACTGAGTAGTAGTTCTTGTGGTTGCTTATTCCTGCATGACATATTTGGAATAGCAGATGTTATATCCCAGTTTTCTTAACTTTTTATTCAGGTTTTTATTATAAGGTTAATCGTGACTTTTCAAAGTGTTAGATGAACTTTTTTTCTATTTCAAGGTGGTAGATACACTTTTTAATTCAATGATAACTGCAAAAACTGAAGCCCAATTACAGTCATCTTAAAAATTCACGACTAACCTTCAAACAAATAAATTAAAACATGGCAAAAAAATGTTTAACTGTACTCACTGTCGAACTTAGAATATAGCAAACGGGTTTGGTTTTGGAGCTCAATATAGACCCGGAGCCGGAACAGACAACACAACTACAGCGGCCGGTTTACACGCTGCGTGATTGGTGGAGCTGCGCGAGTCGCAGCATCCAGTCGCCTATTTCGCCCGGCATGTAGCTTTTCCAAGTGCGCAAGTGCAAAACGTCACGATTCGTCATGAAACTGGAGCTGCAGTTCCACCATAGATAACATATTAATGCCATAATGGTAAGCACTTTTTTCCAAGGAATGCAGCCTGACTACCATGAATAAAAATGTACGCATTATGACGTCACATACCGTTGTAAACAAACTGGCGCCAGTTTGTGTTCTTGGTTTTAGGTAGGTAAGTTATATTGTGTACGCTCTCAAAAGGAGTTTGAGGTACTTATTAAACATTAAATGCGTATAAACACTCCCATATAAAAGATTCAATGTTAGGGTTGATTCTGATGAAGTTTTGCTCCTACTCGTGAACTTCACTGTCCTGTTTTTTTAATATATATACTCGAACTATTTTATTCAACATCGAATTTTTAACACAGTTGGGAGACCCAGCCATATTGCGACTTAAATGACTAACAAAACGGAACTGTTCTCCCTTTTTAAATGGAAACTTTTTCTGAGAAATGAAGACCACAAAGCTG
This sequence comes from Phallusia mammillata, assembly GCF_965637545.1. Classification (NCBI taxonomy): domain Eukaryota; kingdom Metazoa; phylum Chordata; class Ascidiacea; order Phlebobranchia; family Ascidiidae; genus Phallusia; species Phallusia mammillata. Next base: position 17,056,362 of record NC_137253.1, read on the forward strand.
TGCAAATGCCTTTTTATTTTTGGTATAAACTCCACCCAGAACCTACTACACCATACACAATGTTTTGATCATGCATTAATATCCTAACATAAAACACAGTTTACTGGCTAGTTTGAAGCAAACATGTTTGCGATTTTCTTAAAAAAGCATTTAATCATACAATTGTAATTACAGAAGCCATATTTTTGTTTTAAACAAAAAAATCCATGTTTCACATTCTCTTTCACATTTCTGTTTTGTAACATTTTACTGTTTGTGCCAGTGCATTGCAAAAGGCTGTTTTATTCATAAATTAAACACACATAAAATATGAGTCCTTTAGTTATATGAAGTACAAGCCTGTGACTATCATTAAAAAGGCAAATTAGGTAATCATATTGATTTTGAAATTGTATTGTAAATGAATCAATAAACAAACATCAGTTTTTCAAAAACTTCAGAAAGAAAATAAGGAATATTCATTTTTATTATAATATTAAACTGAAAGTATACAATTTGATTGAAATAGTTACAGTAAAATTTGACCGTAGTGAGAAGGTTTTTACCAACAAAAATACCAAAAACACATTTGCTGAAAGATGTGACAGGTTTGTCAATTAGAACAAAAACCTCAAGTTATTGGTATATTTAGCTCCTGATGTTAATTAAACCTTAACTGAGTCTTCCTCACAAAATGTAAAAATAACCCAATAGTACCAAGAAAAAAATCTGCACTCAGCATGCATAAAAACAGCTTCCATTATATAAACTATCTTCAAATGTCATTTGTGGTAAATATCATACAAAAAAAAAAAAAATGTTTGTACTACTGTATTCGACAACCAAGTTCTAATTGGTTGGAGAAATGATTAATTTATCAATGGGTAATAACCAACACCCAGACAATATGCAATCTTTATTCTGACTGCCTGTAGAATGTAGACCAGTGGTTCTTAACCTTTTTTTCTTTTTTTTGCACCCCCCTGGGTTTCTTAATTATAATATATAGAATAGATCTAACCAACCTTAATGATTCAGCATCCCCGCACCCCCTAGGAACAGTTCTCACACCCCTTGGGGGTACGAGAACCCTTGGTTAAGAACCCCTGATGTAGACATTGCTAAAGAAATACTAAACCTTTTCAACAAAAATAAAACTACCATGGCAACAGATTTACATATTGTATGAGCAATAAATTTTGTACATTGGAAGAAAATTTAGTATAGCCATATACACTGCAAAAATACCTGCGCACAATTATCAGCCCGATAACACAGGCGTGCATGCTGGAGATTTTATGTGAGAGTGGGTTGCACAGAAAGAAAGTGTACTGCAAGTCTGCAACCAACAAAATCTGTATTAGAAAATAGAAAAAAAATGTTTTTAAGTATTTCTAGAAGTTGCACTTTTTTCAGTCATAAACACCATGCACTCACTGGATGACAATAGTAACTGACCAAATTTCTTGTTGATGCTATCATCTTGTGTAAACATCACCTCATTGCAAGAAGCATCTTTTACTTGTTTATGAGATCTGTTTATAAATTCAGAATCAATATTGATGTAAAAACCTGAACTTTCTAAATTAGTAAAATTAGTAACTAAAAGTTAAGTTTTTATGAGGAACACAGTATGTACTATTTTGAGTGAGTATTCATTTTTTAAGGCAGGGGTCTTTGGTTAACTGGACATTTTTAATGAAGCAAAATCCTTTCAAAAATTAGGGTTTTTTTCTGTTAACTTGTGAAGTTTCTGTTATTTATGTCTGTTCTTAATCTGACACAAAAATATGTTTGTGTTCTGCCATCTGATACCTACCTCACACTTATTGGTTGATTTCTTGTCCCTGATTTCAACACCATTTTGTTGCTTTTGTAATTGGCAGGCAAAATTGTTAAAGTTGAGCAATATGTTCCCAATGGTGATGGTCATGGCATGTCAGTCAGGAAAAAAGGTTTCGCCCATCAGAACCAAATGCTTTCACCAGTGGCTGACTTGATGCTGTAGACTTAAAGGGCACATGACCTGTATTATACTATTTTAGTATACTATAAAATATTTTAAAATTTTTGTAAACTATAGTACAGTGTAGCTGTTCTTTATAGGCTACAGTCTTTCTAAAAAAACAAACAAAAATACATTGTGTGATATTAAACAGGTTGCAGACGATGTTCGCGACTTTGCGCAAAATAAATTACAATTCAAAATGTTATCCGTAAAGTTTTTTTAACAAAAATAGTTGGTGCAGACTGCAGACTACATGTCACATTATAACAAGAAGCAACAAAACCGGTATCACCACGCGCCAAATTGAAACCAACTACCATGACGGAAACAATCACCTGGCTATAGTTACCGTAGTCAGGCTGCATTCCTTGGAAAAAAGTGCTTACCTGCCATAATTTGTTTTTAAATGAAAACAATGCCGATCAAGGCGGAAATTATACTTATAAAAATTATACTTTGGAATAAAAAAATAAGTATCATAGCACGAGCCGCCCCTGTAACAGTCATACAAAATAGTTCCAACATGTGCCTGCAAGTGGTACTGTAAACTGGTTTTGTACCATAACAGTCTGCTGTTATAGGCAATCCAATTCTAATATGGATGCGTCAAGTAAAATTTGTGACAAAAAAATTTGTCCTATCATTTCGGCAGTTCCAAGCACTTTTTTGACAGGAAAATCAATATCTTTTAATAGTTTCCATAACGCGCCGCTTGTGAGTAGCTCGCTTTCACTCCCATTTTGCTGTGCACTCAACAAGGGTCTGACTTAATGTGACCCAGTAAAGTAGGCCTAACATATTTCCATCCACAAAAAGGAGGACACATTGTTGAAAAGAACACGAAAAAATACTTTAATTAAGGGCCTCGCAAAAATAAAAGCCTCAAAAATTAGACGGTATAGAATAGTTTGGATAAAGTTTAACGTTTATCACATCACAACATTAAAATAAGATTGTATTCAAAAAATGTAATATTCACGTGTATTCTGCAAAAAATAGCTGAAGATGTATATTTGGTTGTTTTCAAAGGCATAATTGTCACACATGTATTTGGTAAATCAGAAATTCTTTAAGAAGGACATTTGGGCACTTTTTCTTGTCCTCGGGGGACAACTTGGTTTTTGTTAAGAAGGAGGACATGTCCTCCAAAAAGAGGACGTATGGTAGGCCTCTGCAGTTTTTACGACATTTTGCACTAAAATTAAGTGCGACAATTATTATTCATGTTTCTCCGTTTCGGATTTGATTTTTGTGCAATTTAAAACTGCATTTAAGCTGTTTCTGATAACAGGTTATATCCAGTTTTTAACACTTTCTTTACCCACATTTCATGTTTTTTATTATCATAAGATGACCTTTTATTGGAAAGTTTTTTTTGGGCGGAGGATATTTTTTTCGTCAAAATAATTGCGCGGAATAAAAATTTTCTGCGCGGATTGATGGACTTTTGATTGACAGGTGGATTTAACGATTAAAGGCCCGTTTACACTATGCGTGATCGCTCAAACCTGAGTAAGTTTGTTTGTTTCATTTTTTCTGTCTGGTTTCGCGCTTGACTGATTTCGGTCGTTCAAGTCTCGTAGAAATGAGCGAGCGATCGCCTGCCGAGCGTTTTTCTGCGTATCAGGCAGCTTGAACCTGCGCAAACGGTTTGTATTATTGCTGTGTGCGGGGTTGTGATTTGAAAAAGTTGATTCATTTGCCAAAAATAAATGATAGTACGCTATTTGTCTCAAATTTAATTATTTATTACATCGTTATGATTGTATGTTGTGTTTTTTGTGTTTAAATATTGTAATTAAGTGCATTTAAAATGTACATTCTATCCAACACATTTTGCTCTTACATTTTTTTCTTATGAAGTAATTTAAGAATGCCAATCTGCCCTAAATTATTGTTTGTCACATAGAAAACATTATTTTATGTAACTTGCCTAGCCGGTAGTCACTTTAATGTCATAACTACGTCCTAAAAGTGCTGATAAAATGTACTTTTAAAGACTACGTTAGCGAATTAGAAATGTTATTGCAAGCGTGACGATCGGTAAGTTGCGCTTGACTGATTTACGTGAATTATTCGCGAAAAAAGGCTAGTGACGACATAGAACTTCATTGTGCAACGTAAATCTAAAATTTTACAGAAAGTTTATTGAAGTTATCTATGGAATTGCGCCACCTACCAAACCGGGCGCCAGCCAAATTCCAGTGTTAGTAGTTCTACCAGGCGTTTATGGTGCTCAGCCTCACTCAGCAATCATTCTTACCATGAACCCAAATTGCTGAGTCAGCACTATAAACGCCTATGTTCCGTTGCGCCACCTATCGAACAATTTTCAACCAGGCGCCAGCCAAATTCCAGTGTTAGTAGCTCTACCTAAACGCCTATGCTCCGTTGCGCCACTTACCAAACCGGGCGCAAGCCAAAGTTCAGTGTTATTAGTTCTACCTGTGTTCGGAGCACCACCAGTAGCTCTACCTCATTGATTGACGTTTAGTCGTAAAAGTGTTGTTTTTTAAACTGCTTTTGCTATACACAGGGTAGTCGAACGTATTCGCTGCTCTGTTCTGATATAAAATAAAGCGAGGTTCAATATGGTTCGCTTAAAACATAGGTTAGTATGTTTTGTTATTTTTTTGTCACAGGTAAACTTGCACGTGCTTTTTTTTCAAAAACATTTTTTGCACACCGGTTTTGTTTTTGAGTTGCACGCGAAATTTTTTAACTAAAGACGTTTAACTCCTGCCTTTGACGTTTGCTTTGCGCCTGGTGAACTGGATCTTGTACGCGGATTTTGCACGAGGGACAAGGTGGCACTAAAACGCTGAATCACAGAAGATCGATGGATGTCGCGGAAACCGCTGAAGGCTGGATGTCGGGTTAAATTGCTGACGGTTAGTGCTTTTTAGGTTGGTGTGAGGTTTTATAATAGTATTTGAATAAAAAATGTCTGTGCCTAAAATTGATTCAGCGATTTTCCTGAGATTTACCAAAAGTGCTTGCGCGGGAAGTCTCCTTTGGCCGCAAAATGTTACTATTATAAAACCTCACCCCAACCTTAGTAGCATTGACTGTCAGCAGTTTAACCCAATCTTCAGAGGTTTCTGCCATCTACCGTGTTGTCCCCTATTTTGCATTTTAGTGCCACCCGTGGCCACCTGACATGTTGGTCCTGCACACATGAGATCTCGTTTGGAACTGCCATATTCTGCACTCTGCAGACTGGGTCACAAGTATTGCTTTTCAGTTCCTCAAACACAGTGGTTCTCAACCTTATACTGATAGCATACCACCTGACAACATTTTCTATTGCTGCGTTCTACCTAAACCCTGCTGTAAAGGATAAAACAAGAGAAAGGCCTATTCTTCTTGACTAGGACATCATATTTCTAAAACCAGCAAGTTTAGCAATTCCAAAATAATATCCAATACACAAGTTTTGCTAAAAGCTACTTGTGTACCACCTTAAAAGCCTGCATACAACTAGTGGTACGCGTACCACCAAACATTGAAAAGTTGTTTGCAACATGATTGTATTCATAAATCAATGCTTTAATAGTAATGTTCTCTCTCACAGGTATATTGCATTGGAAGTAGTTATGTCCAAGGCATTTTTAAAAAGGAACATGAAACCCAAAGTTATAACAGGTGCAATAAGAATGCATCTTAATAACTTATATGGAGAGTTGGGTTCAGCATCCATTTACCCCAACTTAAGTGGTGAGAAATAAAATTTGTATGTTTTACCATCTTTTTTCATAAAATGTAAAATCAGTTTTGATTTACAGTGAGATATTTAAATGCACACACAAATACTATAATATTGCGTGTGCGTCGAAGATTCGCTGAAATCTTGCTCACTGTGTTGCCTTTTGTAACTGCTACAGAAAGTACGGAGTTTAAGAATACCGACCACAAAATATTTTTCAGAACACTTTATGTCAGTGGTACAATCAGGAGTGCACAGAAATTTTTAATAAGGTATGTCACTTGTTTTCATTACTTAGTTTCCTTTTGTGCTAAAGTGTTTTTTTTTACAGAAATAACCCATTGGTTTTGTAAAAGCTTTGGAAAGTCATGTTTTTTAATCCTTTTGTGACATTGCAAACGTACAAAGCAATGCAAGGATGTATTAATTGAATTGAAGTCATTGACACAAGCTAAAGGTTTGATTCGTGGATGATGAAAACATGAACATGCTATATCGTCCTGTTTAGTTTATAGTTCACTCCTTTTGCTGTCCTTACTGCAGTGTATTACCTAAGTTTTAGACCAGGGGTGGGCAACCTACGGCGAGCAACTTTTGAGCGGCCTGCGACTCATATTTAATTTTGATCGGCCGGACGAAATGTATGTGTTAAAGCCCATTTTCATAACAAATAGTTGTTACGTTAAACATTGATGGTTATTATGGGTCCCCTTCCCTGAAGGGGACACATATTGTTTTTGTCCGTATTTTTTTTTTCTGTTTTCTGTCTAACGCTGGCTTGTGAGACGCGTTTGGTCAAGAAAGAGTGCTCCAAATTTATTCAAATTTACAGAGATGTTAGTTAATAATCCAAATTTGATCCTCCTGAAGTTTGACGCCGATTGACCCAGCGGTTCACCCACAGGCCCCCAAAACGTAAATTTTTTGAAACGGCTGTACTGACTAAAGTATCGCATCTTGGAGTTTCATGCTTTGTTGTTTGGTGCAATGTAAAGTTTTTTAAAGAATTTTGTATCTTTTTTTCGGATTCACCCATTTTTTACCCTTTAAACCCCGAAATAATCGGTTTTAGTTTTAAGGCAGAAATACATGCCCTATGGTGCAGAAATATTTGAAAAAGTTAACAATTGTTTAAGCAGGGTATTCGTTTAGTATTTAAAATTTTGCCAGTTACCTTTACAACCCATAATATGTGTACGCTATCAGTCAGATATAAGTCCCAAGGGAGGAATTCACTGGTTTACGATTAAGGCGGCAGAGCGGGAGTGCTCAGCTTGACGTCTGGACAGAGGTTTTACGAGACAGTCGTTTGGGTGATTACAAATCAGCTGTGTTTTGTGCAGCAATGCTGTGTCGTTTTATTGAGTTATCACGCGCATTTTCAGTATTGGCGCAGGTTTTACACCTAAGACGTAATTCGAACTCGATAAACGTACTTCGGTTTCGTTTCTGTCAGGCAAAACATCGTTGATCAACATAAATATGAAATTTAATAAACTTAATTTTTTCGAACGCCTCGATAAATGGTCTTTAAATTCTCGTTGTCAGCTTCGCCGTCTCATAACCACGGGTCACTAAAGGTCAACTTGTAGGCATTACAACACCATTACGAATTTTTCGTCGTAACGTATCTTCTTTATTTTTGACAAATCAATTCAAGAATCAGTACTTAAGTCATGTATAAATTAGTCTAAACGGTATTGTTGAACACTAACGTCTGCATGCTATTAAAAACAGTGTCAAAAGGTCATTAAACGGTGGTTTTTGCGAAACAAAGTTAAGTGAAAAACAAGTTGTTATGTATACCTTTGTAGCAAACGACTTTTTTTATATAGTGTCTAATACAACAGTGAAGGCTTTCTAGGAAAATTTGTGTTTAAAAACTGAACTTGAACCACAATATCAAGGTCAAAGCAAGAGATTAAATTGAATGTATTTTCCGTATTCTTTTTTCACCGATTTTTTTGTAATTATATGACAATATTGATGCTAAAAGAATACGGAAAAGAACTTTTAAAGTTAAGTTTATGCTTTGTGAAAAATTTGTCCTTAAAAATATAAAAATAACCGCCACATATAGGTTTACCGTAAATCCGCATAAACACGCGTGTGGGGACCCATTCGTTTTTGCTTGCAAAAACAATCATGTATGTAGATAAAATTGTGTATAGTGTAGTAAATTGGTAAATATCGTATAGAATATATAAAATGGAAGTATATCAGAAAGTCACTTTTCTAGTTAGTTTATTACTTAGTAGACATTGTTACATACAAAGACAAAATCATTGTGTGTTTGACTTTGCCTACACTGCTATGTTTTTGCATGACCATCGTTGCGGCCTCTGCAATATGTCACTACTTTTTGGCCCATGCATGCAAAAAGGTTGCCCACCTATAGTTTCAATAGTGCAAAAACTTCGCTTAAAGTTTTTTAGACACATTTAAATTCAAATGCACCTTCTTTTTGATAATGTATAAATAATATATAAATGTTCTCATGTATAATGTATAAATTAACTCCGTAAAGCAACACAAAGTTGGTAACACATAATCAAATTTATTTTTACAATGATTGTTTAACTATGTTTGTTTTATTTGGGATGTTGTTTTAAAATAGAAAAAAAACAGCTTTGGCATCTATTGCAGTGATGTAATATAAATTTACGCTTTTGAGCAGTTAAAACTAGTTCCATTGAGATTCAGATAATAATCAAAGACGGAAATAGTATGCAGTTTAAAGATTGTGTGGTGGACAAAAGAGTTGAAAAAAGTTATAATCAAGAAGTCAGTTATGGCAATGTTTACAATGCCATTGTCAGTGCTCAATTAAAACAGGACATTGGTTAACATTCACAATTACTTAAGAAAAGAATTTCACAAATAGTATCCTTCCTAAAAAAAGTTGAGGTACACCTATTTATTCCCCCACCGCACAATATTTTAAGACAGTTGTTTTAAAGGGGAAACATTTATAAAAACTAAGAAATGAAAGGTATATACAGGCAAGTGATAAAAATATTATTAGCAGATTAATGGATAAATTTTGAGACGAACTTTTTATCTGCAACTGGTTTCAAAAACCCTTTTTATTCAGAACACAACCTGTTTTTAACATTTATGACATCAACACTATGTTAATTCAAGAAAATAAAGTCTCTCCCATTATTTACAATGGATTATTCCATTGCTGCTTAAGGTTTCCGAGAAAGTTGATGATGTTCTTGTTTTTTTATTTATTATTATGGGAACCCTTCCCTGAAGGGGACACATATTGCTTTTACTCAAATTGTTTGGTTTTTTTGCTTTGTTTTTTTCTTCCAAAGTCCCCCTAAAAATGGGTTATTTTCTTCCCAAAGTTTGTCCGACTCGTTTTTCTTTTAAATTTGTTTGTTGGATGTGGCTGAAACTTATACAGATGGTAGATAAAGTTATGTAGATGTGCATCCCACTTTGTTTGTCCAAATGACCCTAGAATTTACCCCGCTAGCCCCCTAAAATGGGTGAGTTTGTAAACAGTGTAAGAATTGGCTGAAATTTGGATAGCTTGTAGAGTATGCCATTTATAGTTGTCGATTGTTGTGTTCAACCCTGTAGCCCTAACATTTACCCCACAAGCCCCCTAAGTGTAAAACGTATTTGTATGTTACTGGACCACACAAACGAAAGATTTCTGTTGCTCAATAGTGTTGCAAGGGCAACCAGTTGTATGTTACTCGTTTGTGACTTTGTGGATTGCTAGGTGAAAGTTTTTGTGCCATGGCAGTTAGGGGGTTGTTGACAGCCCTATGACGTCAGAAACATTAACGGTTGTTGCTCAAAACACCTCTAGTAGGCGAAATTTTAAGCATTGTCGGATTTGGCTGAAATTTTGCAGTACTATTGATTGAGTCATTGAGGTTTCCTATTTTTTTAGTTTGTGTGTCGGACCCCATTAGTTACCCTACTAGCCCCCTAAAATGGGTCAGTTTTTTAAACAGTGTCGGGATGGGATAAAATTTGGGTAGTATGTGGACTATGCTATTTGTAGGTTTCAATTGATGTGTTTTACCTTGTAGCCCCAACATTTACTCAACTAGCCCCCTAAAATAAATGAACTTTTTAAAAATGTCCTCAAATGTTATGTTTTGCCCTGTAGCACCACAACTTAACCACCTAATTCCTAAAATGGGTGACCCTTTTCACAATGTTCGAATTGAATGAAAACCAGACTCGTTTCTTTGAAAAGGAACGTTAAATAGGACATATATACTTCAAACAATATCTGGGGTGAATCTAAATTTATATAGTTTGTGCTCTACATAGTATTATTATTTAAGCCCAGTGCCGATCACTGCGTTTTACTTTACAACACTAAACGTTCACATGGTTATCTCTTGAAATGCATTATTTACAACTTTGCATGTGTGGGGACCCATGAGTTTCTGCTTGCAGAAACAACTAAGGTTATAAAAGACAGTGGATGGTATGGGACCCAATATAAAATAAGCATAGGAAATATATCAATGTTTTAAAATAGGTTATAGTGTATATGCAAGGGCAATATGTGCTAAGCCACCCTTCTAGTTACTATTTTTCTTCTGTAAAGTTTGTCCACCCTTTTTTGCCGTGAAATATTTCTTGGATTTCATGAAACTTTTATTGGGTGGTAGATATTGTCATGTAGATGTGCCATTTGTTTCGTTTGATTTGATAGCCCCAGTATTTTGCGCCGTTAAAGTGTAAAACCATTTTTTATGATGCAACATACCAGAAACGCAAAGTTCCTGTCAAAACACCCCTGGTGGTCAAAATTTTAAACAATGGCAGATTGGCGTAAAATGGTTAGATATAAAATTTTCCATTTATGGATGTCAGTTGTTGTGTTTTACTCTATAGCAGGGGTGGCCAAACTGCGGCTCCCGAGCCGCATGCGGCTCTTTGAGCCTGTGATTGCGGCTCTTTAATGTTGAACATGCAATAACTGCAAAGTTTAGCCAAAAAAAAAAACGTTGTTGAGAAATAACTGCAAAACAAAAAAGATAAACAGGAAAATATAACTTTTAAAACAGAATGGGAGGAGGAGTTTCCATTTATTGATAATAGAGGTAAACCTGTGTATCTTGTATGTCCAGCTTCGCTCAATCATTACAAAACTAGTAACTTGAAACGTCATTACGAGCCTAAACACAAAAACTTTCCCATCATATCAGCCTAAGTTCACACACATTGCAGCCCAGGTGGAGGCACACAGTGTCACCACACATCAATCTTTATTTGATAGCGTGGACTTCACTGTGAGTGAATAAATTCGTTTATGATTTTTTGTCTTGCGGCTCATTTAAAACTAAGTTTTGTGATATGCGGCTCGAGTATGAAGCAAGTCTGGCCACCCCTGCTCTATAGTTCCACTGTTTACCCCTACTTTGTTTCAAAATAGGACAAACTTTAAACAATGTCTAAATTTAATAAGACTTGGATAACTTTAAAAGTAATGTATGTGCATCCGTACTAAAATCTTGTTAAAATCATTGAGCAAGCACAGTCCGTAAAGTTAACTGACTTGTTTTGATCGTAGATTTGTAATGGTAAAGTGTGTTAAAAAATAATTACTTGTGATAAGATAAGTTATGTGAGAAGTGCAAATTTGCATTAATGAACATCTCCATTAATGGAGATAAAACTCGCAATAAATCAGGCAGTGGCAATGCCAAAAATGTGACAAAAACCTTTCTTCTGAAAGAGACAATGAAACTAAAGAAGCGACTGAAAACATGTGTTATTAAACAATTCAAATATAATATCAGTTGCTGCAAAAGCTATTGTCGCATCGTCGTGTAAGTTTAATTAAAGCAAATACGAACCAAGGCTTCCTACTCCAATCCGGTTTTTGTTTTGATGGCGATCACCAAAAAAAACACTTTAACAATCTATTCGTTTCATTATTGCCCTTCTTGGCCATTAAATTTGTGTGTTAATGTTGCAAGTTGCAACATATAAAATTGGAATGCGACTGAAACCTGTTACAAATCAAATTTATGTCGAAGCCGGGTGTAGAAATAAGCTTAATATCGGTATGACATAAAAGTGTAAGCAGCCCCCGCTTGTGTAAATGTGGAAAAAGTGATAAAAAATCAACTTTCAGCAACCTCGTAGCCCTAGCCTACAGTATAGTATGGTGTTCAAAAATAACGAATATCGCCCAATCATTGTGTTATCTTCGGTGTTTTGTTATAATAATCAAATGAGATTGTATGACAAAAAGAAAAACATGAAGCGCAAAAGGAGGATAATATGCTAATGTGCCTAAATTCGTCTTTGACACTTCGAAGCTGACACAGACACAAAAACTTATTGCTGTGTAGGCTAAACGTTCATTTCTATTCATGCAATAAATCACTAAAAAACCTACACCAAAAAGACTTGTTGCCACCATAAAGCCTCGTAAAAACGCAAAAAGGATTTGCAAATGCAAATTGCAATGAAACAACTCGTTTAAAAGGGGTTGATTACAGAGTTCTACACTCAGGTAATCACGAGGGAGATGCAACTTTAAATGTGTAATAAGTAAAATCGAGTTTGTGTAAAAAGTTTAATTAACCAAAATACATTAAATAAGCAGCCATGCAAAATGATAACAAATGAGAATTAAAAAAATATATCATAAAAATAGGCCAGTTTTTTATTGTGTCACAACAAATTATTCGGGAAAACATATCGCACAATAAGTAAAATGTCATTACACAGAAATAAACGGTTTAGTTGTGCCAACTTCACTATTCCTTTTTAAACAGTATTGTGGGAAATGTTTTGTTTGCACAACTTTAAAGATTTGATCTCTAGTAGAAATTACCTCTTTTTCAGAAACAAAACTTTAACTCAATCAGGATGCCGTGCTAATATTTTAGCGTTGGTTTCAGTCGGAGAACTTTTTCTTCACCCATCTCCAAAGCTTTAATGAGATCATACACCTTTCTTCCCGTCGCCTTGAGCATCCGTGTTCTTTGTCGTCCCGGAGATCGTTTACCGTCAATTGGACCAGCGGAACAGATTTCTTCGAGCTGTTTTTTCCTCAAAACGTGTCCCAGAAATTTCAGTGGGCGCTTGACAAGGTTCCATATCATTTCTCGTTTTGAATCGCCTTGGTGTAGGCTAGAACCGACGTATTTGAGCGTTTTGCTGTCCGTGGGATTTTAAACATACGTCTCAGGAATCACATCTCTCTCGCTCTAGACTTGTTTTCACTCTCCACGTTGATCGTCCAGCTTTCACACTCATACAGCAAGGTTGACCAAACATAGCATCTCAGCATTTTCAGTCTAGTTGTTATTGAAACGCTCCTCGAGGTGAACAGTTTCTCCATATTTTTCAATGTTGCTTTTGCGGTGCCGATTCGACGTTGGATCTCTCTGTCAGATTTCGCATCACAGGTAACCATATTTCCAAGACCTACCGTACCGTATAGTCTTCTCTGCAAAAAAAAAACAGTATCGGTAGTTGACATGTTGCTGAAATAACTAATAGACATTGTGTTGCTTACTGTTATACGTTTTATCAATTGAAATTTAATAATGTTATCGACTTATCTTATTATTAGACGTCTTGGTATTGCTAACCTGCGTTTAGATCAAGCAATAATCTTATTTCATAATTTTTTGAACCTTAAATTTATTATGAGTAAAAGATTTGAAAGTGGAGCTAGCAAGAGCAAGAAAAAGAAATTTGAAAATGATATGCTCTATTTGATCACTGTAACTATTTCTTATGTCCTCGTAAATAAACTTTACAATTTTGTAACGGTTGTTTGATCAAAGATATTAAAATTAAAAGCAAAACTGCCTTAACTAAATTTTTATTATTTTAACTAAAATTTTGCACCCATGAATGTGGAAAATGAAAAGAACGAAGAGTTTAATACACTCATACTTTAACATTAGGCAATTACATGCGATGTTGTTTAGAGCAGTGGTTCTCAACCTGTACCCCAGGGGGTCCGCGAGTTGGTTTTGGGGGGTTGTGGAGGCAAACATTCTTAGTACCATTAACCAACAGTAAAATATTTTACGTTTCAAAGCGGTTTTTACAATCCTGCATACAAGTGCAAACTGTTTATCAAACTTCTGGATAAGGAAAACTTACTTTTTGTGTGATTGTTACCTCCATTGTGACATTACAACACACAAACAATCGAACTTATAGTGCTTTGTTTCAAGCATTGTACACCAGTCCAAAAAATATATATCTCTTTGTTGTGTTGACCGCTACAGTACATAAGTTTATTGAGATTTAGGGACTGTGATGTCCCAAAAAGCGAAAGTATAATAACGTATAACGCAGGAAACGTAAAACATAACAAGACTAAATAACATTGGGGCTCCGCTGGCGTATAAAATTTATGAAAGGGGTCTGTGACTACAAAAAGGTTGGAAACTATTGGTTTAGAGAGAAATTCTGAGATCAAAAATAGGGAGGGGCCTCACAAATGGAATAGCCTAGGGCCTCTCATGGTCTAAATCCGGCCCTGTATGTGCGGAAGCGCTTGTGAGAGATCGCACTCCCACAAAAAGAGTGTCAGTACAAACATATTTATGCGACTGACCACAGAGAATAGCTGCAGCTCGGGACCCGTTGTTTCGCTGTATTTCAACCAAGAATTAAAAGCTCTTTTGTTACGAAACGCCATTTGTTGGTCAAGTTTTGCCCTATAGGTGAAAGATTGTGAATCGATTTTAGCAAAAGTACTATATTTTTTTTCAGAATATTTTTCTGATCACACGGAATGCGTTTAGTTAGGCTATAGTTCTTTTGTATTGGTGTTAAAGACATGGGGTGCACAACCTACTGTCGTCAGGCGGCGGCGACAAATTTATGGCGCCTTGATCATGTGTATTGCGATTTTGGTGATGCAAAATTATTACAAAATGGGCTAGTTCAATCTCACATAAAAAAAAACCGGTTAGATTTTACAAACCAGTAGATGGAATGATATGAGATGAAGCTTTAATTTTTACTTCAATAAAATAAGGGTTGTGCACCCTTGGCATAACCAAACTTTTTTTGTTGTCGCGTTTTGCAGTATTGGATGACAGCTATGTCGACAAAAGAAGGCACTGTTGTTAGACCATAAATATTGTATGCCTGTGTCTTCATTGTCAATGCAGAGTGCCACTGTCAGGCGGTGTGGTATATTCAATACGCTTTTACGTTAAGCACGTTGTTAGGATACATTTTAAAGAATAGCCTGTAGTTAGATTCAAGGAGATATTATTGTTTATTTTTACAAGCTTGGCAAAGAACTATGTCCAATTCAACAAAGTTTAGATTTACATATGTGTTAGAATGTGTCTTGTGTTTATTTGTTGTGACAGGTAAGTAACTAGGTATGGTAAATTCTAAAATACCTGAACAAATCGCCATAAGCATCGTTTGTTCAGCATGTGTTTTAATAGCCACAATGTAGGCCTACTCGTAAACACAAACCATAGCCCGAAGGCTAAAATATTTTGACGTCAGAAACATTGTTGAGTTGGTGCCTGAAAACTATTTCTGAATGCTTTTGTAATTTCTTTTCCCGAAAAAGTGACCTCCTATTTAAATAAATTATTAATTTATATGTATCCCAACCTTGCATTTCGAAAAAAATGTGATTGCGTGCAATCGTAGCAAAGTGTCAGAAAACGTAAACATTTTTAACGAATAGTTTAAAAAAAATGCTTTATGTTTAAGTCATTGGATGTGGAAGTCGTCTTTGTCAGTCAGGTTATCCTGGCATTCCTGCAATAAGATGTGCCGAGGTCGGTTGTTGTTGGGATTTAGTAAATCGTCGGTGCAAAGAAGGTAGCCTACCTATCTGTTATTCTCTGGTGGTGTGTTATTCAGACGCCAATAAAATTACTGTTGTTGCCCGTATTTTTTTCAAATCAACATATTTTTTTATAGCAATCACCGAATCTGTCAAAAACATTCCAAATCCGGATGAACCAGGTAACACTTTTCGATGTAGGCTAACTTGTAGCAGATTTTGGTATTTTTGCAGAAAAAGACAAATACGTTTTTTAAAACTTTGTCGACCATTTTTCAGAACGTCTTCGATGTCCAAATGTGTACATTGGAGCTCCCAGAACCCTTTGCGAACAATCTACGTCAGAATGTTATTACGACGAAGAAAACAACGGGTGTTTCTTAGGTATTATTGAAATTTTAAAACGTGTTCCAAATTTTGAAATTTGTCCATAATAATCTTAAACAACAATCTTACAAATTCAAATTGCAGGACTCCAGGGAAAATCTGGATTAGGCCCCACTACAACAGTTCCTACTCTTGTTGAGGCAACAGGTAGCGTTTTTCTAACCAATTTGCGCTAAAAAATGTAGGCCTACTCGTAAACACAAACCATAGCCCGAAGGCTAAAATATTTTGACGTCAGAAACATTGTTGAGTTGGTGCCTGAAAACTATTTCTGAATGCTTTTGTAATTTCTTTTCCCGAAAAAGTGACCTCCTATTTAAATAAATTATTAATTTATATGTATCCCAACCTTGCATTTCGAAAAAAATGTGATTGCGTGCAATCGTAGCAAAGTGTCAGAAAACGTAAACATTTTTAACGAATAGTTAAAAAAAATGCTTTATGTTTAAGTCATTGGATGTGGAAGTCGTCTTTGTCAGTCAGGTTATCCTGGCATTCCTGCAATAAGATGTGCCGAGGTCGGTTGTTGTTGGGATTTAGTAAATCGTCGGTGCAAAGAAGGTAGCCTACCTATCTGTTATTCTCTGGTGGTGTGTTATTCAGACGCCAATAAAATTACTGTTGTTGCCCGTATTTTTTTCAAATCAACATATTTTTTTATAGCAATCACCGAATCTGTCAAAAACATTCCAAATCCGGATGAACCAGGTAACACTTTTCGATGTAGGCTAACTTGTAGCAGATTTTGGTATTTTTGCAGAAAAAGACAAATACGTTTTTTTAAACTTTGTCGACCATTTTTCAGAACGTCTTCGATGTCCAAATGTGTACATTGGAGCTCCCAGAACCCTTTGCGAACAATCTACGTCAGAATGTTATTACGACGAAGAAAACAACGGGTGTTTCTTAGGTATTATTGAAATTTTAAAACGTGTTCCAAATTTTGAAATTTGTCCATAATAATCTTAAACAACAATCTTACAAATTCAAATTGCAGGATTCCAGGGAAAATCTGGATTAGGCCCCACTACAACAGTTCCTACTCTTGTTGAGGCAACAGGTAGCGTTTTTCTAACCAATTTGCGCTAAAAAAATTTGGGCCATTAAATTGCGATGGTTGTGGGTTTGTTTGCACACAACCATCTTCTTTTATAAAACAATATTTGCATGCTGGACAGTTGGGCAAAATAAAAGCATGAAACATATCTGTTTCTAACAATTGATCTATAATAATAACCAATACATTTCCTCGTTTTGAAGCATCTACTAAAAAACCTTTTCAATCGAAAACGGACTCTGACCAACCTGGTAAATTTGTATTCATTTTTTTTCTTGTTTTTGCCTACCACAACTTCTGCACATAAAGTTTGCTTTATATTGTATAACTAACATTGTAGAACGTCGTCAATGCCCCAACGTGTACCTGGGAGCTCCTAGAAGCGTATGCGAAAATGCTGAAGAAGTGTGTTACTATGACGAAGAAAACAACGGCTGTTTCCAAGGTTTCTGCTTCTTTTTTGACATGCATTTTTTCGTTAGGCTAGCCTACCCCCTAGGTTTTTTAGCCATTGAATGCAAGGTGATAACTAAAACGTTTGTTGCAAAAACATTACCTTGTTATTTAAAATTACAGGAATTAGCGGAAGATCCGGATCGAATTTTGCTACAATCCCCAATCTTATCTTAACAGGTAAAAGTATCTTTTAACTGTGGGCTACACTAATATTTCATCACAAGGGGTATCAGTTGAATTTATATGCTGACCCATGAGTCCAACATTATTACAGCGACCTTGTAGATTTTGAATTGTATTACCCTTGTAAAAATGTTTAACGTAACAGGAATTTAAGTCTCATCGCCCTACGTTAACTTATAACATTGATATTTACACTGGAACCTCCGAATATAAAACCGTCTACTCAGCTACAAAAAGGATGTTTGCATGTTATATTTAGATCCGTTTTATTGTTCGGCTATGAAGTGACGTTACTGACAACAGGAATAGCCCGCGGCAAAGACCTATTCAAAATGTTTTCAACGAACCACGTTCAAATTTACATTTAATCTGGTAGTCACATCTTACTCAATAAGTCATAACAATATTATGCTGACTGAGATAAACATACTACGATTTATGCTGACTGATGTTAAAATTTCCCTTCCAACTTTGAGCCGCGAGATCGTCAACTTAAATATTGGACCCTTTGTTTCGCGTTTGTGTAGGCTACACGATAGGAATTTTGAAGTATAACATCATTATTATTTATGTTTGATCAACTAAAGTGGGCGAAGTATGTGGTAGCAATTTCTGCAAGTCAAACTATCCAGGAATTCCACGAGCAACATGTGCTAAAGCTGGCTGCTGCTGGCATGATATCGCCAAAGAATGCAAAATATTCGGTTAGTCCTTTTCAATTAAGTTTGAAATTCTTTTTGTAACATTATTCTGTTTTCTTTTTAACACACCACAGAAAAAAAAGTGTGTCTTTCCTCATATCCGGGTGCTCCAAGGAGTTTTTGTGAAGGTGTTGGGTGTGTGTACGATGGAAATACAAACACCTGTTACGCTGGTAATTTAATAATTCTCCATAACCAATACAATTTCATAAAATTTTATTACTGTACAAGTTTAATAGTAAACCCAAATGTTAAAAACTTGCACTTAACGGTTTCGGTTAATGTCATAATTAACATTTAGTAACCAGGCGTTCTGGATCGGATGGGGCCCAAACCACAGCGACAACTTGGACAACTAGTTCAGGTAGTTTTTTTGAATTGTTGTTTGCTGACTTGTGTATAATCTTAAACAATTAATTGCAACCAATAGCGTGTAAAAGCACACCCTATTTCAAATGTATAAAATTGGGCCTAATTTTTTGTGATTGATTTGGCATCTTCATTATCATATCTTGCATGTTTAGAGTATTGTAAACCCGCATACGAACATTCAATTACTGATAACATGTTACTCGTTACGCTATTTCGCAGACCAGATTTTCAATAAATTATAACTTATGAACATTTTGTCGCCCAGCTAACTCTAAACATTAAAAAACGTAAATAATCCATATAATCTGATTTATTACTGGAGGTTTTGCAAACGTCGAGGAAAGAGTCGGAAACGAGATTCTGAACACGCAAAACGGTAAGACATTGTTTGTTGGTTACTTTGCTCACGTTTTATGATCACAGGATGGAAGCAATCAGATCATAAATAGCTACTTCCATACAGAAATGCTTATACACCAGATAATACCATTAAACATACAGGACCTTATTCGACTATGTTGGTGTTTCGTAACTTGTGCCTGTTAGGTTTAATTGATATTTTGAAATCCTAATCCTAATATAAATTTTTTTTAGGCATTTACTGCCCATCGTTACCCAATGTCGACGATGGCGTATTTCAGTGTTCGTCGACAGACAAAATGACAAACGGGACTGAATGCCAATTATTTTGTGATCCTGGTTTCTATGTGGCTGGTTTGGCAAAAGTGATCTGTAATAAAGATAGCACTTGGTCTCCTGAAGTGTTTCCGCACTGTCAAGGTTAGATTTTTTGCTTGAACAGTGATTCTACCACCCCTAACAAAATAAATCGGTTTAGATTCTGAAAGTATAACAAAAGAAATCGGTCAAATTCTGACTTATTTAGAAATTGAATGTCCGCCGTTGCAACTTCCTGCAAAAACAATTGGAAACATACCTTGGTGTTCAAATAAGTGGAAATTTAATTCAACTTGTGTTTTTGAATGCCCGGGTGGATTTTACAACAGCGGAGTAGAAACAAAAACATGTCTTAGCAATGGAAGGTGGAGTCATGGACATTTTCAATGTTTACGTAAGAACTTCAAATTTAAGAAGGATTCAAATTTAATTGCTTAACGAACTTTTAGCTCAGCCGTCATGTTCAAAACTGACATCACATACTGATGGAAGTATGCTTCGAGTGAACTGCTCCAATAATTATTTGGTGGGATCAGTCTGTCAATTTTATTGCGTCGGAAAATATCACCTAAGTGGTGAAGAATTAATTACATGCAACCAAACATCATGGAGCGATGACATTCCATCTTGTATTCGTAAGTTAGAAAATTTCTGTTTGCAAAAAAACAAAAATAACTGTTTTATTTGCAGCCAATTTGTACACCCCTTTGAACTACAGCTACAGTATTAATCTGCGAAACAACAGGAATGAGCCATCATCTGATTCTCGAATTCAAATAGCCAGTTTTAAACAAAGATATCTTCCTATGGGGCCGTGCTCTTATCAAACAGTTGTAACGGTAGACGTAAATACGCTCAAGGTACAAGTTATTGGTACACTGTTAACTTTCTTACAGCCATTTGTTAATTAACAATTATTATCTCTCTTTAAACAGACACTTACGTTTGTTCTTCATTATGATCGTCCTTCGCTGAACCACTTGCAGCTTCTCGACCTGCAGACAGGAGGTTTTTCTGTGAAAGGACAAGATAAAAACTTGATAGGGTAAGAGCTTTGTGACAATTTAATCCATCAAAATATATCTGAGTCAGGGAAAACTCAGGCATTTAATTTTTATGTTATTACAAAAATAATCCTTATTTGAATATATTTCAGTACTTGTGCTTAGTAATGTGCTGCCAGGCGGTATATTGTCTAACACAGTGTAACACACACACACACAGGCTCTCAATCTTTTTAAGGCGAGTATTTTAAAACAAGTTTCAGGGTCCGGTGCTTTCATAGAATCTGAATTAAAAAAGAGTTAAAAACAGGTTAACGTCATCCCTGCAAAAGTAAAGGGAAATAAAATATGTACTGCGGAAAGAAAGTTTAGTTGTTGATCCGCCACATGCTTAAACAGTTTGAAAACCACTGGCCACTGCTCATGTAACGCTTTGATTTCCTGCAGGGTTGGGTAACGAGTCATATTAGTCAAGTTTCAAGTCAAGGCAAGTCAAGTCAGTAGGGGATCGAGTCTCAAGTCAAGCAAAGTCAAATGAGGTTCGAGTCTCAAGTCAAGTCATGAGGGTTTCGAGTCAAGGCAAGTCCTAAAAAGATTTTGAAAGCGAGTTTTTGAAGGTTTAGATAGCTATTCTTTTGATTGGTTCATCGCGACCTTTTTACCTTAAAACGGACACTACTTCATTATACAGCGAACAAAACCCATCAACGGCGTCCCGTCTTTGAGTGAGTCAACTTTAACGACATACATTAATCGACGCTATTAAACAGCATGGACATGAACGTCAAACCTTTGTAGTTTTTAAAAAACCTAAATTTCAATTTTAATGCATGCGCTAGAGCAGTGGTCGGCAACCGCCGGTCCGTAAGGAGTTTGTTACCGGGCCGTATACGTATTTAGACCAGATGCTTTAAAACATTTTGCCCGTGCTTGTCGGTAATTAAAAATTAAATTGTGCGTTTTTTATTCCTGAATGTTTGTAGTTTTTTGAAGGCCGCTCCGCAAAAAGGCTGCCGACCCCTGCGCTAGAGCGTTTGCTCAGTTATATAAGCCCCAAAAGCGAATACTCGGTCTGAACATGTACTGTATTCGCTTAAACCAAGCGGGCACTACACAACATCAAAATTTACAAAATTGCCAGCGAAGGAAGGTTTTGCATGTAGCAGCGACTTAGTTAAAATTAAGCAAAAATAACTACGCATTACAAAGTAAACTGCTGCTGCTGTTGTTTGGTTAAAGCTAACAGGTTATCTGTTAAGAAACTTCCATTTTTTATTAAAATAAGTCAAGTCTCATATGGTGTGACGTGTCCAAGTCAAGTCTTTGAAAAAGATGACTCCCCATCACTGATTTCCTGTAATGTTACATCATAGTCGGTAACATTGGTGATTAAAAAACTGTATATTATGAATCGCTATTAAGCTATAGAAGAGCCACGCAGTTTTCCCGCCCTGTTATGCCCCAGTGCTACAATGGAACTTTAAATTTTCAAACTTTGGCAACTAACAAATAAGCTTTACTGAATCACGGCTCATTATTGGTTTTAGTTTTACCTTTTTTATTCTTCACTTTTCAAACTTCACTTTTCAAAAGTGAAGCTGTAATACTGGAACAAGTATTAATGATATTTAAAACGTTCAACTGGCGGTTGAATAATACTTACATGCCCACGGTACTAAAAATTGTCGATAGTAAAACATTTTAGGTCAATCATTTTTTTGTTACAATCAGTTTTGCCTAAGATGCCTCGCTTTTCTTTTAGCATGAATCCAAGTTTCAAGAAACGATTTTTCCGCCACAAACACGTTGCTACAATCCACATCGAGCTACAGAAAAATACTGTACATTATCTACTTCAGAGAGAAGGTCGCTCGAAACATATTGAAGATGGCAAGTTTACGTATCAGAATCAAACAGCAAATGTATTTCTTGGTATGAATCGCCAAGTAAATGAAATCATTTCTTTCGCCTCTGGTCTGTGTACTGTCAATATTGCATTGGACCAATAAAACAATCTGGTCACAGGACAAGAAGAAAAAAGATGGTAACCTTTTCTATAGCATTTTTACGAAAGTTTCTCGAAGAAGTGCACTAATTGTTGCACACAATAGCATTTAGATTTTTTTTAATTTGGAAACTTCTCCCAATTGTATCTCAAAATTTACAAGTATCTTTTTTTCCAAATCTTGGGACTTGAATGATGGCACGCGAGGTGCGCTATCTTGTAGCTTTATGTAATTTGTTCTGACGCGGTTGGTTTCTCCGTAAGGAAATTTAGCATTTGCTCTGACTGGGTTATTTGTAGGTCGACATAATTTCTAAGGTTCCAAATTTCAAGGAGACTTTAGCGCCAAGTTATCGTATAATTCGTATTTCTTCCCTGGCCCGTAGGCTTATAGCATTACGCCAGAACCCATCAATGGTTTTGTGTAAAATTACTGATATTCGTTTTTTTTTTGTTCAGCCAAAGTGTCCTTTAGGTGTGTCGATGTAGGATTCAGCAAATTGATGGTTTTAATGCAAGTGCATGCCAAGGGCGCAAAGTTCTTAAGGGTAAATCACACTAAACATCGGCTCCATTAAGGGATTTGCTTGTTGCATTTAGAAATGCGTTTGAGGCGAGCGTTAGTTGGGACTCTGCCCCCCTAGATATTTTTACTTAATATTCCTACCACAACAATACAGATGACACTTATTTTTTTATTCTTAAGCATAATTTTTGTGAGTATAATTTCCGCTTTGACCGGCATTTTTTTCATTTTTCAAAAAAAAATTATGGCATTAATATGTTATCTATGGTGAAACTGCAGCTCCAGTTTCATGACTAATCGTGACGTTTCATGACGTTTTGCACTTGTGCGCATGCGTAGTTCAGTGTTGTCTGTTCCGGGTTTGCTGTGCAACAAAACCAAACCCGTTTGCTATATTCTTAAGTTCGACAGTGAGTACAGTTAGATAATTATTTTGCCATCTTTTAATTTATTTGTTTAAAGGTTAGTCGTGGTTTTTTAAGGTAACTGTAAGTGGGCTTCAGTTTTTGCAGTGATCATTGAATTAAAAAGTGTGTCTACCACCTTGTAAAAGAAAAAAAGGTCATCTAACCGGTTGAAAAGTCACGATAAACCTTTATAATAAAAACCTGAATAAAAAGTTAAGAAAAATGTGATAAAACATCTGCTACTCCAAATATGTCACGCAGGAATAAGCATCCGCAAGAACTACTCAGTTTTAGTTTTGAATACTAACAAAGAAAAAATAGCTTTGTGACTGTGAAGTTAAATGCCTTACTGAACTCCAGGCAATATTAAAAGCAGAACAAACAACTACACAAGCAACATGAATTTTGAAATACCTTAGTGATGACAATTTCAATTTTTGGTTTCTTATCACACCATGTGGACAGTATTTGCAACCAAGTGCAATCATTTGTATTGATATAATGGACATGTACTGTTTCTCTAAACAGTAGCTGCTAAATTGCTTCACAGGAAATGTTTCTTAAAAATGAACATTCTACAGGGGAGATAGTAGTGACCACCAAGCATATCCTGTTGTTAGAAAAGTTATTGAAACTTTTAAAAGAAAAGCCAGTTAGCCAGCAATTTCCATGAGTCTCTCAAAGGCAAAACGGTTCTTGTCAACACTGAAAAGGATGCAAACTTGTCTAAGGAACACCATTATTTCCAAAAAGACATGCACTTGCAGTGATAGCACTAAATAGAAAAAAACAGTTTCTCTAGTTGTCATTTGGAAATCAAGGAAGAAGCTATCGATTATTTTGCTCAAACTATAACTTTCTGATTCATTTTGGTTGTAAAATAGAAGCACAAGGTTTAATAACATGGCAATAATATGTTTAATAATATAATAATTTAAGTGAGAGTGTAGTTTTCAAAGCTTGGGGAGTTTTGCACTTAAAAAAAGGAATTATAAGCTATTTGCCACCAGATAAAGCAGCAAGTATAGCAGTTAAGAAACTTAAAAACAATTAATAGTTGTACACAAAAATTAAGAAAAGATGTTGAATAAAATAAACAAGTTCTGACACAAATGTAATGTGGTTGTTAAATTTGTCAGTTATGATACAAATAAAAAGCTTTATGGCTAGTTTTTTTTGTGGCAATTATAATCTGTGACGTGTAATGGAATAAATGCTGACTGTGGCTATAAGTTACCTAAATTATACATGACCATATTAATGACTGAATTGCAAGTGTGTTAGTTAGTAGTCATTGTTATGTTTTACTTTAATGTTGTCCAACTGAAATACTTCGACCTTTTTCGACTCATTTATTAATAAGTTTTTTTCTACATACTGTTGTTGTGTTTTACCGTATTTACAACCGCTTCGTTTTGAGTCTGTGTCACGTGTGTTTTTGTGCCACATTATTGCTGCATGTTATTGAGTTTGGTCCGTCGCTGTGCAAGTAAACAAAATTCCCCAATGACACCGTCTGCTGTTTACACTCGTGTACATTATTGCGAAACAAACATTACGTCACAATGGAGTTGCCAATTAAGATTTGTATTACTTGTTTTTTTACACAAAACAATGGCTAGAAAACTAGAAATGTAGCTTTTCTATATATTGCAAACTTATATTTGTTCAATAAAGGCTAAAATTTGTTGCAGCAGCCCCAGAAATTTTAGGCACGAGTCGCCACTGCTGCCGACCCGCTACACGTTTACTCTTTTCCCCTATAAGTATGGTTCCTCTGTACGACGTCACACAAGAGTGAATGTGTTCCAATCCGCAGCCATGCTCTCATCTATAGTAGCTTTTAAATCATTCACAGTTTCAAGCTAGAATATAATTTTCTACATTATGATTCCCGCACGTCCCTCTTCACACTGAAAATGTTTAGAAACCACTCTTTTCTACTTTGTTTCAGTCAAAATAAAGTTCAAAAAAGCAACTTTAGGACATAGGCTATAACTGTGTATCTAAACACTGACAACACCAAATAAAAAACTGTTTTACACTTGATCACCACTCACCAGTAACTAAAATGAAACATCACATTAAAAAACTTGGGTTACTAAGTTATGTGGAATTCCATCTCTCTAAGACAGTGCTCCGCAACCTTTTTTTACGCACGTCGCACCACACGAGCTTTAAATTGTCAGCGGCACACTCGACCTAAAAAAGATGTACGAGACAGCACCAAACACAATATGGATTTAGTGAGATATGTGGCATTGTTTACATGAGCACAATCGCGGTATGTTAGGCTCAATATTTAACAGAGTGACTCGAAGTTCGTCAAGGTTTTTGAAGCAAGATCGTTTGTCATGTTTTATCAACAACAAAGAAGAAAAGCTTTGTTCGCACAAGTAAGTTGTGCAGAAATGGAGCAAAATTTCCGTAGCTGCGTTCGAAATTTTTCGAACGACTAAAAAAGCATTAAGCCAGGAGTCTCAAACTTCTTTGAGGGCCAAAATCATTTTTTTAAGTTAGTCAAGGGCCACACTATTGGAATTGTTAGTAAACGTAACATGAACAAAAATAGTATGTGCCTAAAAATGTTGTGCAAATATGCCATTTAAATGTCCACAAAAGATGTGTAATGCAAAACATACAGTGTAACAGAGGTAAAAACCAGTGCAATAAACTAGTACGTGTGAAAACAATGGCATACAATGACGAAACAATTGAAACATTTGACGCAACAATTGGAATTGCCGATTCTCAAATTGAGGGACTATTTCCACCATACGATTAAAACGTCTGATTGTTTCTTGTAATCGGTGGGTGGTGTGACAGGGTATTTAACCATAGGTAAATACCTAAAACTTAAAAGTTAGTTCGCGGGCAGCATAAAAACCCTCGAGGCCCCTGCATTTAGCCAATATAAAGTATATTATGACGTAATAAAACATGAGTGTGTGAGTAGTTTAGCTTGGTGTTGTGAACTGTATCATTTGCTATAATGTTAAAACACACAAAAACAAAAATTTAAAAAGCTACGGTTTTGGAGCGGCACACCCAGCATCGTCTTGCGGCACACCAGTGTGCCGCGGCACAGCCGTTGCGGAGCACTGCGCTAAGAAAGTACAAAAGTAATTTTATGCAAACCAGTCGCCTTTACTATGAAATACACTTAAATCCGCTTAGCCCAAATTTCGCCCAGTGGCCCACACTCAGCCGGAGTAACTCACTCTAAGGCTGCTTATTAGCCCCTATTTAGTCGTAGCCTAGGGTTGCCATTCGTCCGGATTTTCCCTGACATGTCAGGGAATTTAGTGTTTAAATCTGCGTCAGGGAGAAATGTCAAAATGTACCTAAAAGTCCGGAATTCAAGAAAAATTATTTGTATATATTATAAAATTAATGTACCAACGGAGAAAGTTTCTAGTAGATAGCTACAACCGCGTCTATACCATGAAACGATAAGAGGTAAACTGGCGGCGCGCAGGTTAACGTACCTGTTACTGTTTGATGTGTGTGCGCGCGTAACAATACCTGTTTGTTACTAGATATTTAACAATATGCGTTAAATACACAAATAAAAATCCGCGTCTCAAGAAAACACAGCATTCGAAGCTATATCAGAACGTGGGAACTTTCATTTAACTGTATACCTATTATGCAGGGAACAAACTCACAACTAAAAGTCGAATGCGTAAGACATAAAAACATTTTTACAGAGGCATTTTTCTTCAAATTTGAAAAGGTCCTTGTGACTCCCATCGTTTAATTTTTTTGGTTGAAAAAAAAACTTAACTAAACAGAAGCGTGTGCAGAAAGTTAATTGACAAGGATCAGAGTATCGTATGTAACGTTTTCTCGTGTCGCTGTCCGTGTGACTTCCCAATATTCTAATTTATTCCGGAATGAAGTGTTTGGATCGCAAAAATGGTCAACGCAGCGGTTCTCAGACTGGGGTCCGCGGTCCTTTAGGGCATTTTGCGGGGACCTCGAAAAGGTGGAAATAATTCTATATCCTTATTTGGCGTCAGTTTGTGCAACTGGATAAGTTGAAAACAAAGTTCAAGTGAGAATCGACCGTCTCCATTGTTAAACAATAGGCTTTATTGCATGACAACTAACAAAAATGCAATTGTTCGCGCACAATTGTAATGTTTTTGTCCTGTCTGTGATGTCAGATTTGGATCATTGTTATGCGCAATTTTGCATAACTAGCTAAAATCCTGCAATCAACTTTCGTTTTTCTGAAATACACATTCAGACTTACGTCAACACATTTAGACTTAAAGTTTGAGAAAAACTGGGTTCACGCAACCGAGATAAATTTTGTCAGGGATTGTGTTTCATAAAATATGGCAACCCTATCGTAGCCTCTATTATGGCCAAGTTTAGTCCCTTAAGCGGACGCTTTGCCCCCGTTATGGTCATGTTTAATCCCCTAAAATGAAAGCGTTTAGCCCCTGTTTAGTCCTCCAAGCGTTCTAAAAATTCGTAGTTGTTTCGAGACAGGAACAAAAAAGAAGCTCCTCTTTAAATGCGTTTGAATGGGTATACTTAACAAATACCATTAACAGGGAACACGATGTCACATCAGTAGAGTCATCCAGTTGAATCGAAAATAAGCCAAATGTAGCAGACTTAATCTCTTGTATAACTTGATCTTTTATATCTAAAGCCATGTCTTCTATCCTTCTCTGGACTGTATTATTTGACAATGAAACGGCAGCAACTTTTTTTTATCTTCATTTCCAAGCACAAGTTCAACTATGTTTAAAGCACAAGGTTTTATCAAATCTTCACCATGCAATTGCAACATAGTAAGAAGCTTCAACTGCATTTGTGTTTGTTTCATAGTATGTCCCACTTGAATCTAGTTTCATCTTTTTCAAGGCACAAGCGTAACGCTCAAAAAGCTTCTACTTTTATCCTTATATTGTGAGTGTACATTTTGTAAATGCTGTTTTAACTTTGTTGGTTTCAAAGAATCATTTGACAGAACTTTATTACATAGTACACATTGAGGTATCTCCTCTCCATTTTGATTGATGTATGTGAATCCATATTCAAGAAATGAATTGTTGCATTTTCTCTTTTTGACACTCATGTTAAGTAAAACCTACGGTAAAACTCCTTTTAAACACTGCTAAGATAAATTTTGCTTAATTGTTGTGATCACTGGCACAAGACTTATTGGAGGCTTTACACTTAACAATCCTTACTTTAGGTAGCCTAAATGAAATTCAAACTGCTTTTCGATTGGCCAATTACCAACGATCTAACACTAAGTATTGCTAACACGCGGGATTTTATAGCCCACATAACCTTCAAGAATATATCGAAAAATCAAGCATTGTCTAAATCAGGTGTCCGCAAATAGTGGGTCGCGACCCAAATTTGGGTCGCGAGACCTTCCAGTCTGGGTCGCGAAATATTTTAAATTTCCCATGAATATAAGCATCGCATCTACACTTCTACAGTATTAATGAATTTCGGCTTTTTTCAACCTTTTAATCATTATTGCATTGTTATGTATGACTACGTAACTGTGACATACAGTCCATGTAACAATGCAAAAAGTTAGGCGCACCTATGCAAGCATGCGTTTTCTTATTAGCTAGTGTGTTCTCAACACAGAGCCCACAGTTCTCATTTGTTAGAATAAATACGTTAGTTTACCTCCTGTTTTATGTAAAAATAGCAACTGACAATAGCATAACAGCAGCCTTAATATTAATATTTAGTTGATTAGTATTTTCCACAGACTTGATGCTTGGGTCGCGAGAATTTAGAGCAATTTGTTTAGGGTCGCGCCAAAAAGTATTTGCGGACCCCTGGTCTAAATTACATGATATCACACAAACAAAATTACGTCACAATTAGCTCAATCAAGTGACCTAGACTTGCACAGTAATTCGTAAACAAGTGCAAAGCTCTGTATTTTTTTAATTTCTCGAAATTTCTTCGTACAACCACTTTCTGCATTGCTGCCTTAAATCGATTATTCGAGAACTTCCTTTTCTCAGCTCATATGCAGCAACAGTGTGCCATGCCCCCTCCTCAAGAAATTTTGACCGGCTGTTTTAGTATTGAATCTTGCAATTCCAGACAAAACTGTAAACAGCAATGTGCGCTATTTTTTTTAATGAGCGTAACGCATTGGTGCTCGTCACACATCTCAATAAACAATGCATGCCGATCTAGGTCACTTGGCTTCCAACTGCGCGTATGACGTTACAATGGATTTTATAATAGCTTTGTTATGTCACACTCATAGAAGTGAAGATAATTCCCAACTTGATTAAGGAGCAACCACTGTTAGAAACAACTGTGTCGAGGTAGCAACTTAGGTTACTATTGTTTAAAATGAAGCGAGGTAATAAAATAAACGCATATTTTTGGCCAAAACGTAAAATGGCCTCGGAAAATTCAGAAACAGAAATAGCCTCGACAAGCCAGGGTAACAAATCTCCCAAGACTTTTGAATTACTTTCGGATGCTATTTCGCCATTAGATATTGGACATGCCATTGATACACCAGTTATTGATGACAGGAAGCGATTGGAATTACTTGACAATGTTTGGTCTCCATCTGACAGTTTTGTATGGCCTTTTTCCGAACGCAAAGAAGGTGAAAAAACTCGAAAAAAATATCTTGGAAAGTAGCACATCAGCGGGTTTTACGATTGCTTTGCATTTTCACAATTAAAGAAAGGACTTTTCTGCAAGTATTGTGTTATATTTGCTCCTCAGGAGATTCGCGGAGTCAAATTAAATCGATTAGTCAAAACTCCTTTGCAAAAATATACACATTTAACTGGAAAAGATGGTTATTTGACGTCTCATCTTGCGCAGTGCTCCGCAACGGCTGTGCCGCGGCACACTAGTGTGCCGCAAGACGATGCTGGGTGTGCCGCTCCAAAACCGTAGCTTTTTAAATTTTTGTTTTTGTGTGTTTTAACATTATAGCAAATGATACAGTTCACAACACTAAGCTAAACTACTCACACACTCATGTTTTATTACGTCATAATATACTTTATATTGGCTAAATGCAGGGGCCTCGAGGGTTTTTATGCTGCCCGCGAACTAACTTTTAAGTTTTAGTTATTTACCTATGGTTAAATACCCTGTCACACCACCCACCGATTACAAGAAACAATCAGACGTTTTAATCGTATGGTGGAAATAGTCCCTCATTTTGAGAATCGGCAATTCCAATTGTTGCGTCAAATGTTTCAATTGTTTCGTCATTGTATGCCATTGTTTTCACACGTACTAGTTTATTGCACTGGTTTTTACCTCTGCTACACTGTATATTTTGCATTACACATTTTTTAGGGACATTTAAATGGCATATTTGCACAACATTTTTAGGCACATACTATTTTTGTTCATGTTACGTTTACTAACAATTCCAATGTGGCCCTTGACTAACTTAAAAAAATGATTTTGGCCCTCAAAGAAGTTTGAGACTCCTGGCTTAATGCTTTTTTAGTCGTTCGAAAAATTTCGAACGCAGCTACGGAAATTTTGCTCCATTTCTGCACAACTTACTTGTGCGAACAAAGCTTTTCTTCTTTGTTGTTGATAAAACATGACAAACGATCTTGCTTCAAAAACCTTGACGAACTTCGAGTCACTCTGTTAAATATTGAGCCTAACATACCGCGATTGTGCTCATGTAAACAATGCCACATATCTCACTAAATCCATATTGTGTTTGGTGCTGTCTCGTACATCTTTTTTAGGTCGAGTGTGCCGCTGACAATTTAAAGCTCGTGTGGTGCGACGTGCGTAAAAAAAGGTTGCGGAGCACTGATCTTGCGCATGGCTTTCACAGTGAATGTATACGACAAGCAACAGAACTACGCCTGCGCATAAAAAATGGGATTGGCAACGTTTCCCAACAAGCGAATTCGGCTTTTGAAACGCAGCGACAAAAAAACAGAGATGCTCTGAAGAAAATTATACGAGCAGTGAAACATATAGGAAGACTGGGGTTGGCGTTCCGTGGCCACAGAGACAGCGGCAAATTGGCACTTGACTCAGAAAACCTTTACTCTCAAGGAAACTTTCGAGCTCTCCTTCAGCTTATGGTCCAATCTGGCGACACGGTTCTCGAACGCCATATAAATGAAGCTTCTCGCAATGCGCAGTATATTTCCCCCATTGCTCAAAATGAGCTGATTGAAGCCATCGATATCACAATGCGTAAGGTTGTAGTGAGGGAGGTATGTGAGTCCAACTTTTTTGCAATTCTAGCGGACGAAACCACCGACTTCTCGCAGCAGGAACAACTGAGCTTGTGTCTCCGCTGCGTTCGCGACTTCCGCATTTGCGAGAGATTCCTATGTTTTGCCGAGGCACCAGATTTAACTGGAAAAGGATTGGCAAAACAGATTATTGGTATACTTCTAGACTCCGGAGTGGACATTTCTTTTATGGTGGCCCAGGGTTATGACGGCGCAGCAGCTATGTCTGGGCAACATAATGGCGTGCAAAAGTATGTCCGAGACAAATGTCCAAATTCTGTTTACGTACATTGTGCGGCACACAACCCGAATCTCTGTCTGGCCAAAGCTTCAAATGTGCCAGCAATATCTGCGGCACTAGCCACTATTCAATCTACAGCCGTATTCTTTTCTGATTCCAATAAAAGGATGGCCTCTCTGCAATCGTTTATACGATCTGTTTGTCCCCCAGTCAGAAAATATCTCGGAGTTATCCCCGGGCCAAACTAGGGATTTGGGTCTTTGTTCGAATTAGCAGTGGTTTATCTTAGATTAACTCAGATGAGTGTTCTTACACATTTTTCTTATTTGAGGTTGTGGAGACGATGTTTTAACAAGTAGGCCTAAACAATATTTTAATTCATGTTATTGCAAACTATGTTAATCTTGTGGAAAACTGTTTCTATGATTATCTGCGATAACCCATGGGTAAATCGTGGAAGTACCGATGGTATTTTCGGAATCTTGTGTTATTGCCAAATCAATCACTTTACATCAAATTTACTGTTTAAATTTGTATCTACCCTACATAACTTATACCCTATAGCAGTGTTTTTCAACCTTTTTTGAGCCACGGAACACTTTATACATTAAAATATGTTTGCGGAACACCAAACGAAATTTTGATGCAATGAAACAACTATAGGCTCAGGGTGACACTAAAACGCTAAATCGCACATCACGTAATCACTAAAACGGATGAAAACGCTTATATAGCGCTATTAGAGTCGGGGGAAGTTTTACGAAAACTAGTATTGTACCTAAATACAATATTCGCCTAGCACTGACTGTTCCGTGATTCATCGTTTTCCGCGCAAGCAATTATGCTGAACATCAGAAAATTTGTTGAATCTCGTGTCGACTGAAACAGCGTTTAAATGTTATATTATTTTTAAAGATCACCCAAAGCTAAATTGCACCAACGGTCAGCAATTTACCCGCGATTCAGCTATTTCATTATTAGACAACGAGTCTTAATATTACACAACAATAAATGAAGCCAATCACTACAGAACATTCCAATCGGGGATGGCGGATAATTATTTTCATAAAAGAAAACCTATTTCCGCCTATTGTATTAATCCAGTGATTTTCGACCGGTGTTTGACATAAAACACTATTTAAACCATAGAAGTCTTTAACAGGCCTGTCAAACTCGCGGCCCACGAACAGTCAACAACAATTGTAGTATTTTGTCAGATTTTTATCCAATTATACTAAGTTTTTCTTTCTTTTCAAGTTCAAAGCTATTATTTAAACTGACGTTTACCGAAATTAAATTTATACATACAAATTCATATGTTATGAATAGAAACGATAGTAATTAAACCGTTCCTTAAAGTTTCAGTCAAGGGTGTACAACCCGCGGCCGTACGGCCACATTAAAATATATGCACTGGCAGACGTGATGTAATTAAAACTCCTTTGCCAAAATTTTTGATTTTCAAACTGCCCTAAACAGATTTTGTGTTACTGAAAGAGTATTACCAGGCTAGTAGCCATATGCGACAGACTTTTTGTAGGCCTATTGTGTGCAAACAATGCGAAAAAAACAGGTACAAAAAGTGTCACAATATAGATTATGACATAATAATAGAGTTAAAACTGCTGGTCTTCACATTGTGGAGCTTAATCTGTACATTAAGTTGGAAATTAATCTGGGCTTTTGGGGCGTCAATAGACGGTATATATATGATATAAATCTTTTCCTTGTAATTTTTTAACAAAAACCAGTAGATAATTTGCGGCCGTTGGTGAAATAAGGATCTGCAATGCGGTCGTCGTAGCGAAAAGGTTGTTTCAGTGTATAAAACTAGATTAAAAATCACATGCGGCCCTCGGCATAATTCCCAAACTGCAATGTGGCCCGCGAACCTCACGAGTTTGACACCCCTGGTCTAAAACATTAGAATCCAATATTCAAACCAGCAAATTTTTCGCGGAACACCTGACGATCTTTCACGGAACAC
Source organism: Phallusia mammillata (assembly GCF_965637545.1). Lineage (NCBI taxonomy): Eukaryota > Metazoa > Chordata > Ascidiacea > Phlebobranchia > Ascidiidae > Phallusia > Phallusia mammillata. The sequence continues at coordinate 17,090,080 of NC_137253.1, forward strand.
TAGTGTTCCGCGGAACACCGGTTGAAAATCACTGCCCTATAGGCCTACATAAAACGCGTGGGCATATAAATTATCAATAGAGCGTTTTTTACACTCGCTGTACACATTTTTTTTGTTGTTGAAACATACAATGCACAAACTATGCGAAATATTTTAAAATTATTGGCTGGTTTCGTCACTGTGAGTCCAGTTATTCCCGCGTTTTATCTTTTTAAAAGAGTTTGGCAAGGGACCAGACTTGATTTTGCTACAACGATTTAGGTTTTGGCGGGTGTCGCGTGTTTAGGTGGATTTAAGTTGTTTAAAGTCCGTTAGTGCATAAAATAGTTAGTGTATTTGTTTAGACTCTAGGTATTAATTAAAGTTTGTGGAATACATTGCTTCATGAAACAAGCCATAAGGCAGCAGGTTTGTGGAATGTATAATGACATATGTAAAAGTCTTCTAGATGTAGGCCACGTTAACTGCTAGCAACACTATATTTACATTTTTCCAACTTACTCTGTATATGTTACATCTTATTTGCCAGTAATTGCCGATTTCTGTTGATTCCCGGATTTCCTCGGTACAATTTGTGTTGTAATCTATTGCGTTGTGTGACGTAATAATCGACTACCAGTTTTTTGTGATAACGCAACGTGATTTAGTTCTTCGTTGCTGACTTCCGTGGAGCACGGTGCTGCGTCGGTTTTATTAGATAAGCCGTTTATTGTCGTGTTGACGATTATTGGTGAGTCACTTTGTATATATATGTGTTTAATGACTCCAAAACGTGAATTACTACAATAAATGCGAACTTAACTGCAATGACTTAAAATGTCATTTCGCTTTGTAATATTTGTACTGTACGTGTAGTTGGGTTCATTCATCCAACCATAATTTTTTTTCTTAGGAGTATTGCAATTCACATCTTACGAGGATGCAACAATTGACAAAATCGAAAATGAAGTTAAAGTTTCTCTGGCTGGTGTTGGGGATTGGAATGGGAGGCGCCAGGAGAGAAGAAAAAAGAAATTGAAAATTCAACAAATGAGAGTGACAGCAACACCAGTACGGACACCATACCATGTGAAGACTGCGATGACATGGAATGAAATCCAGGTTTGGGGCAAAGGTTGCATCTGGCAAAATGGCAAAATACTGCCTAAACGACATTTGCCCCAACCTGCCGTTTAAACTGTTCGTTTGTTTATTATATTCGTTCCCCAACTTACCCTGTTTGCCCCCTGTTACCCTGCCTAAGTGCGCGTAAGTACAATGACAATAAATAATTGTAGCGGGTATTTTGCATTTGGTGTAAAGCAGGGATACGTTTGGCCAGGCTACTTCCACGTTAGGCCCATATATAAGGCCCTACCTAGGGAAATCAGCGATAATCTAACATGGGCCCGATGTTACCTTTCCTGTCTCCCGCCAGTGATAAATCTATGGGGTATCTCCGATCAGCAAGTTATGGGCCATACTAAACTCGAAGATATTTCGAATAAGTCCCGCACAAAAATTTCCGACTGGGCCAGAAAGCGCTCACACAAGACTGCAGCAACACTGTCAGACACGATGGGTCGAAAAGCAGACTTCTGTTTTAATATTCAGAGAGCTTTACCCTGCTGTTGTCGCAGCATTAGATTCTTTGACTTCGTGTCCTCGCAACGGAGGTAAAGCGCTGATGTTAATGAGAGCTATCAGTGAGCAATCATTGTTAGTTGCTCTTGAGGTTACTGCAAGAGTATTGGAAGTTACTAAACCATTAGCAATGCTCCTCCAAACTGTCTCTTTGGATTTGCATAAGGCTTCAGCATCTGTAAACAACTGCGTTGAAACATTGCAGCAGATGCGAGAAGATGACACATTTTCAATGTTATTTTCGAAGGCCGAGGCACGCCATGGCGGTCCTATAACACTGCCCCGAATTATTGGACGCCAAGTTCACAGAGGAAACGCACCGGCCGATTCTCCAGCGTCGTACTACAAGCGAAATGTTTTTTACCCCTTCATTGATACTGCCATATCACAGCTTCGTGAACGGTTTAATGAACACTCTGCCAAGGCACTGTCCATGCAGTCTCTTCTTCCGAAGTTCTGTGTAAACGAACCGTTCGGGCGGATCGAAGCTGCTGTTGAAGAGTTTGGTCGATTCCTTCCAGGACCGAAAGATACAGTAGAAGTTGAGTTTTTGCGATGGAAAAACCACTGGAAGCGCCAAGAAGTCAAACCAACAAATACAATTGTTGCGTTGAAAGCAGCAAGTGAACTGCAGACGTTTCCCTGCATTTCGAAATTGCTGCAAATATTTGCGACTTTTCCAGTCACAACCGCAACAAGTGAGCGTTCATTCAGTACATTAAAGTACATCAAAAATTACCTGCGTTCTACTATGGGTGAACCTCGATTGAATGGCCTTGCCTCTTTATTTATTCACCGCGATATTAAATTGAATTACGACGACGTAATTGTGGAATTTTCGAAAAAAATAGACGTTTAGACTTCATGTAGAATTGTAGATAGTGTATATTCCCTGTGTCGTATTACGTAAGTGTATATTTTCTCTTTCTTCCATTCTTCATTCGTTTCCGTGAAAAAAAACATACCAAGTGTTACATGTATACGATCGAATCGTGACTATAACGTTCGTCACTTACAGCAAGAGTAAGGGCTTCACAGGGCCTTATGCTAACCAGCATTTAGTTGATATTGTGAGTTTAGTAGGCACAACAGGTGCTAACAGAGAGGTCTACACAGTCTACTGCCAGGAGGCGCATTACATTTTTACCGATAAACGTTACAGCAAATTGTTTCAAACAAATATTATTTCAAAAATTTACTTTTTATGATTTTGACAAACGTTGCATTCTATGTTTGTTGGGCTTTGAGTTTGAACTGATGTGGTTGCTCGTATTAGTGACGTCACATGAAATGACGTCATAAGTCCGCCCTATAACCCTACGGGAAGTGCGAAAGAGAAATAAGTTTGAGGTAAAGCTTGTTACCGTTGTATTGAAAAAGTATGGCTCGTCACCATACGTAGTAAATAATGTGTCCCCTGTGGCATATGAAATGCCCAACCTTGCTCTCGAGATTACAAAAAGTACGAACACACGCCCGAAAACGCAATGCATTCAAATAGCAGAATGTTTAAGCTGATTCGTCCCTTGTCCCTGGTGTTTGTTTGCACGTCGAATTATATCTGCAAGTTAAGTTAGCTGAGTCTCACAGTTCTTGTACATACTTGTATAAATCGCCCCCTTTTGAAGTAAAATCGCCAAAATTGTCACCATCGAAATCGCCCCCGTTGATAGACGAGATCGCCCCCGCTGAAGGTTTAGACCAGTGCTCCGCAACCGCTGTGTCGCGGCACACTGGTGTGCCGCAAGTCGATGCTGGGTGTGCCGCCCCAAATCCGTAGCTTTTTACATTTTTGTTTTTGTGTATTTTAACATTATAGTAAATGATACAGTTTACAACACCAAACTAAAGCTACACTACTGACTAAACCAGTGTTTCTCATACTGGGGTCCGCGTTCCTTTAGGGGTCCGTGAGTCAATTTTTGGGGGACCGCGAAAAGGTTGAAGTAATTCTATAATCTTATTTGGCGTCAGTTTTGTGCCATTGAATCAGTTCAATCAAAGTAGAATTGAGAATCGACTTTCTCCATTGCTAACCAATAGCCTTTTTTGTATAACAAGTAACAAAAATGCATGGTTCGCACACAGCCGTAAAGTTTTTTTTGTCTTGTCTGTGATGTCAAATGCTGTCTTTGCGACATTTTTAGGCGCAATTTTGCGTAACTAGCTAAAATCCCGCGATCAACTTCCGTTTTTTTCTGAAATGACTAAACACTCATGTTTTATCACGTCGTAATATACTTTATATACTTTATATTGGCCTAATGCAGGGGTCTCAGACACGCGACCCGGTGTGGCCCTTTAAGAGGGTTTTATTGCGTCTCGTGAACTATCTTTTGAATTTTGGGTGTTTACCTATGGTTGTATACCCTATTACAGGGCTTCCCAAACTTTTTTGATCGCGACCCCTTTTAATCTCTTTAAATTTTTCGCGACCCTTCACGGATAATATGATAGACAATGCGAAAAAACCTTTGTTGTATTTATTGAAACGCCGAATTCGAGCGAAAACTAAAAACAACCTACCGGTACTCGGAGTCTACTACTTTACACGTTCAAACACCGATAACTTTTACGTGCTTTAGCCTTAGTTTCTGACAGATTGTTTTGCAAATGGGCACTTGTCACAATTTCTTCGTGTGGTTTGAACGTTTGCTGTGCGTCGAGAACATACGCACGTTCGTAAAGGACGATTTACCGAGTCGGCAAGTTTCACAACGATTTAGGTTTTAAGTAAGTTGTTAGGGCGGAAAATAAAGTAAAAGCAATACAAGTTTCAAATCGTGTATTGTTGACGCCTAAACTGAGCTCACCTTGAACCAAGTTTAGGCCGTTGCAGTGCTTTGAAAACAGATATTTAACACTGCTTAAAAATCGGAAATTTATTGCATATTTTTATCAGAGAAAGTTATTGCGCCAAACAATGCTTAAACGCTTATAACTCTATATATCATGTTTATGCTGCATTAAAATGCCTGGGTATTTTAAAACAATTGCAATTGTTGCGTTTCAACCGACGTCTGTTCGATCAATAGCGTCAGTACAAGCGCGTTTGCGCTTGGCTGAAAACGTTTTAAAACCGACGTAACTTGAACAAAGATGCGATTTTGACGTTATACAAAGATAAAGGCCGGGGGTGTGCGGCACCCTCACACCCCCGTACTCCGCGCCAGTGTATTGATTACTTTTTGCAGAAATTGGTACAGCTCTCTGCGACCCCTCAAGTTTGTTAAGCGACCCCTTCCGGGGTCGCGACCCCCAGTTTGGGAAGCCCTGCCCTATTAGACCACCGATTACAACAAACAATCATTCTTTATTAGTAATGGCTAGAAATGAATGCGACGTTTTAATCGTATAATCATTATACGATTAAAACGTCGCATTCATTTTTAGATTATACTATACTACTACTATAATGGAAATAGCCCATCTTTTTGAGAATCAGCAATGGTTTATCCCCGTGTCTAGTTTGATAGTGGCTGTACGTGTTACATTCGGGTGATGTTAGGATATCGAATATTGATACTTTCGCGAACATATGCTTGGAGTTAATTGACAAGATGATATGCATAACGATTTTTCATGTCGCTATTTATCTCAGTTTACCTTTTAAGTAAACAGGGTGCATGAGTTCGTCACAACAACCAAACAAGGTTGAAGAGCACTGGGCTAGGCTACTGAATTCTCAAGTGATTATTCCGAAATCGGATTGTCACACTTCTGAAACTTACATGGCCCGTAACACACGAAATACAACATACTATTCCCCTTATAGGCCATACGACCAAAAAATCTGGACATCACAAAGCCTGTTAAATTTTTATTTGCCAGATGGCAAAACATATTTGACGTAACAAAGAATACTGTGCCGCTGTGCGCATTGCTACCAATCTTTGTTAGCAGCTAAAACGTATGGTCAAAAGCACATAATGAATAAAGGATGTAACTTGTTGGGGTTCGACCAAAGGCTGAAGAATGTCATAGGGGTTCGGCCGTGATAAAAAGGTTAAGAACCACTGGTCTAGGCACAGGGCTACTCAAACTTTCTTGCTCTGCGACCCTTTTTTAAAACAGAAATTTTTACGCGACCCCTTGATGGGTATAGGCCAGGGGTGCACAACCTTTTCGCTATGACGGCCGCATCACAGATCTTTATTTCACCAGCGGACGCTTATTGCCTGCTTGCTTGTGTTTTAAAATTACTGATGTTAAGAAATACTTTATTACAAATACATATACTGTCTATGGGCCCTAAAAAGCCTAAATTAATTTCTAACGTCATACACAAATTGACAGTCTTAGCTTTTACGACGTCGTGACGCTTGTGGTATCTGCTTTTTCGCATTGTTTGCACACAATAGACATATGGCTACTATAGGCTGGTATACTCTTTTAAGTTCCACACAAAGTGTTTAGAGCAGTTTTAAAATCAAATTTTTTGGCAAAAGAGTTTTTATTTACATCACGGCCACCAGTACATATATTCTAATAAACATGTTCACGGCGCACAAACTCGTCTCTGTACGGCCGCAAGGTCGTGCACCCCTGGTAGCCTCTACACGGGAATGATGTGTGAACAATAAATGTACGCACGTATCCCATTTATTGTGACTGACATAATAACGAAAATTGTTTCGCGACCCCAATATTATATTCCGCGACCCCAAAAAATCCCACTTACTTTTATCAGTGACAAACATAGTGTGTTTTGCTCTGTATCTACTTGTAGATACAGTAAGTACCATGCACTCTTAAACACCTGCAAATGTTGTCATTTACAGACAAAACTAATTGACAAAACGTAATTTTAGCATTTAAAAATGGGATGTTTGGAAATCAGGTAATTGCAGTGATGGGGAGACTCGAGTCAATGACTCGACTCGAGTCACCTTTTTAAAAGACTTGACTTGACTCAAGTCTCAGTTGTGAAAAGACTCGACTTGACTTGGACTCGTCTTAGTAGAGACTCGACTCGGACTCGTTATTTCTTTTCAAACTTTCCATCTAGTTTTCAACTATTATTTTTTCACTGTATAGCCTACTTTGCAGGTTCGCGAGCCGAATGTTTGACATACTTGCTGTAGTGTATGAGACAAAATTGAATCAAGCCAAGTCGAAAAATAGAGAAATCAACTGTGGTCCTTTGTCAAAACGCAAGAAAAGTTTGAGGGCAATCAAGCGTAAATAATGCGGGAATGAAATTCTCGGATACAATACATGTACCATTGTACATCATCATAATTACAACTTTCAAGCATAGGCACGGCGGCACGCCGTCACAGTAAATTATGTGGACTTTGGATTAGATAAGACGTAGAAAACGGACATGACGACGAAGTTTCAAACTGAAAGCTATAGTTTCTATTTAGTAAGTGCTCCAGTCGCATTTAAATCAGGGTGTCGAACTGGACCTAAACCTGGCTGAACGCTGAACCTGTCCAATGGTTTAAGTGGTTTTATCCATTCATTCATTAAACCCGAACCTTAAGTTACATTTTCTTAAAATTCCAAACCGGAGTTAAAATCGTTTGCTTTAGTGTCGATCCTGAACCGGAATCAAACCGGTAAAAATAAAGCCCATATTTTTTATCATTGCGCATAAGAAAATTAATGGCTTTATAGAACAACGGAATATAGAATATGCAAAATAACATAAAGTGTGATGCAGTACACAGTCAAAATAGCTTTGTTTGATACATCCTGTAGATTAATACAGACCGGTAGATTTTGTAAACCAGTTTGAACCGGGTAATTTGCCCAAACCGGAACAAAACTTGAACCCAAAAATATTTTTGAAAAAAGCCTAAACCTCTAAAAACAAAATAAAGTGAACCCGACCAAACATAAATGCGTGAACTAGCAGTTCGGCTCCCTGATATGAATATTAATTTTGCTTCTGTTGCCTGGTACGTGTTTTTAAATTTAATTATAGTCTCCTTTTTTACCGAATTAAACTACGGTGGGTTGACACTAAAACGCTGAATATTGCGGGACGTCGTGGAAACCGCTAAATAGCTGACAGTTAGTGCTATTAGGGTTGGGTTGAGGTTTTATAATAGTATAAAAATAAAAAATGTTCCTGCCTAAAACTTATTCAGCTATTTCCTGACATTAGGCAAAAATGCTATTGCGGGACATCTCAGGTGCGGAATGTTTCACTCAAAAACTAAAAACGTTACAACGCCCAAAAATTTTTACACAGGACATTTTAAAAATTCGTGTCCAAAAATGTCAAAAAATTGATGTACCTAAGTAACATAAAAAGATTTGCTACAAAATATTTCTTACCAGTACTAATAAGGTCAGGAAATTATTTTCTCTCTGCCAAAATAAGGTTGTAATTTGCAACATTTCTGTCATTCCGTATTACTTTAAATTGCTAAAATCGACCAGTCTGCAGATTGTGGCAGCTGCATGCATGATTTAAAACAATGTTTTTTGCATGCAAATTTTTAAGGTTACATGCAGAAATTTTGTACCAAAAGCATTTAATGGTTGTGCATTGACCTCTATTGCTTGCTTTGCACACTGCTGAAATTGGTCTTGCCAAACTTAAGGGTCTTGATGCCGAGATGCCTGAGATCTTATCGGAAACTGCCATGTTCTGCAGACTTAAAACTCATGACATTTAAACCCATAATTCAAACCAGATTTATTTTCAATTTTTTGCAGTTTTGAATTCTGCATGATCCTGAGTTTGTACTGGTTTAAATTTTTAGCATTCTGTCTTTTCTAGATCAAATATATTTAATGTTTTGCTTGTGTTCCGGGCCAGATGTTGTGCGCGATGCTTGCATAGGTGTAATACTCTTGGTATATATATATATATATTATTTACCTCTATTATTAATATGCAAGACTATCACTTAAGTTTTTTTTAGTCTTAAATTTGTTAACTTTTTTAGTATTCAATTAACCTGTTGTTAAAATACAATTGTGGAGTTTTTCAAGTTGTTGACTTTGGTGGTTCTTCATTTGATGAAATACACTTTTGGACAGGAAAATTAAATACATGTTGATAAACCAACAATGTATGAAGATGATGGTGAGTAAAATTGTGAAACACTTTTAACAACAACCCACTTACATGAAAGTTTAGAATCACAGCACTTGATAAAGGAAATGACCCAAGAGTTTCATCTTTGCAACACGTTGCAAACTATTTAAAATTATTTTGTAACTTTTAGTTTGATTCACCCATTTTACATTATTTTATCCACAAATATTGTTGAAACATACAAGGTTTAATATAGAGGAAAGTTATAATGTTGTGGAATGTGAAATTGTGGTGTAAAAAAATTAACCCCAATCAATCAGCTCATTGATTACCATTACAGCCAGTGGCGTATCCTAGGGGGGTTTGGGGTCGGTTTACAACATAAAAACACAGGCAACTTTATGCCAAATTTGCTTTGGACAACACAAAATCGGGAAAAAGTTCCATCTGGTTACGTATATTTTTTTCGCTATCGTGTGGAGATTACATTTTTCCGCATGTGCATGTGTGCACCTGTAGCCCAACTATGGTAGATAAATTAGCCAGTGATTTATAACTACGTACAACAATGTACTTAAGTACTCGGTAATCGGTATCGAAGGTATATACATGTGGTACTCGTACTCGGTATCGGTACTCGCTTCAAAACCTGGTATCGTCCCATCACTAATAAATAATGGCGGTCCAACATAAATACGTTTGTTTAAGCCGAATGTATGTCAGCAAAACAAAAGATTGTATTAGGCACTAAATCTATGATCACTTTGTATGGCAAGGAACCATTTTTTTGGCACATGTGCACAGTGGCGTATCCAAGGGGGGGGTTTTGGGGGTCCGGACCCCCCCCTTTTCAAAAAGTTGTGCGTACATTAAATAGGCCAAAATCGTTCCGTTTACCACTGCGTGATAACAGGGAGTCGTTATCTCAAAGACGCTAGCCTTCAATCTCTTGTAGTCGCTTGTTATCTAATCGCCAATTGTGACGTAACAAGGGTTTAATAAGGAGGTTTATGCGCTAACAATCGGAAAGTTACGTTCCGGCTAGTACGCTGGTAGCAGTTTTTTGCTTAGTGGTAACTGCACTAAGTGCAACATATCAAACTATTTTTGCATTTGAACAATGTAAAAGTGTTAAAAACGTGTAATGTTGTGTTGCTTTGATCCGCCAAACACGTAATAGTTTGTCAAAAACATAAGATCGATGTAAATCGAGTTATGTTATTAGGGTAATTTGTTACTTGCCAGGCACAATTTATGCCTTCTGCAGTTACCACCTTTAGTGCATTCGTGACTTTGCGCAACTTAACAGTAGGATTACCGCTTCAGCAAGAGATTTAGTTCTTTAGAAATTGGACCCTGTTTTTTTAAGCAACGATTTTGATTACCTGACAGTCACGCTTATTTTGCAGCTGCAGTGTGGCTGAGTAAGCTAGATAGCAGCGGCGAAATCAGAAAACTACAAAGCTGTCGCTAAAATTGCCTGTTCTTCCTGTCAATTAGATGGGTAGAGAAACCGCCAATTTTGGAAAAAGTGCTTTGCCGCATAACGCGTCGTTTTGAACGACGTGTGACGTCATAATGACGTCATTAGGGATTTCCCCCCAAAAAATTGTTGGACCCCCCCCTTTAATAATTTCTGGATACGCCCCTGCATGTGCACAATCTGACCTCGCTTAAGATTTTGGAAGAACTTGTAGCCTTGACTCCCGTAGTCCCCCGAAAAATCGCTATGTGGACCCCAGTTTAAAAAAACAATGTATAGGTAAAAAAACAAGTCGACATAAGGACCATTTACAAAAAGTTAAGTGGCATTTGGAACTTTTCAAATACATGAACTTATGAACCATCTTAAAGTCAAAGATAAGACAGAAACTTCATTTATAACTTTGTTACAATGAATAAGCCAAAAAAACACAAGCCACATAAATTACTTTGTTTTCGAAATTTTGCAAACCAAACTTACAGCAGTTAGCAAACTGTCTGTATACTAATAAAACACTTTCAAATTGGTGCTAAGACTTTCCATGGCTTTGTACCTTTATTGCACTGCATTTGTTGCCTTTGATTTGGTCTTTTTTGTCATTTACCAGTCTTTTGTTGGTGTGCAACTAGGTTTAAATAGAGCTCACCCACTTGCTGACCGGTCATGTAACCTAAAACCTTATTGAAATTAAGTTTAATTTTCTGCCCCAAACTGCTTGAATTACCACATAATGATTTGATAACCTCTTTTTCTTACTTTGTAGCATTTTTCTTTAGACCTGGATCCTAATTTGTACTTTTAGCCATGCATGTATACTTTTTGGCAAAAATTCCTCCAAAAGTGGGCCCCCAAAGCAATTTTATACAACTTTGGTTTGAGTGCAATACATAGTTTTTTATTACCCCATTCCTATAGAACCGTTTGGGGTAAAAACGAACAACAAGATATCTGAAAAAATTTAGAAGCTAGCCAAGTGGAGTCTTTTTTGTTTAATAGGTCATAGTTATGACACAACACACAACAAAGGTCATTGACACCAAACTTTTTCTAAAAGTTTCCAAAGGTTGTTGAAGACTTTTTAACATACACATTTTACTACTGTTGTTTCAACCTGCAGAACATTGTCTAGAAACAAAATCTGAGAATGGTTTGTGGCTTATTTTTTAGGCAGAGAACAAATACATCCTATGAAAAAGAAAGCATTTAAAAAAAAATTTGGTTTAGCTGTGAGGGTATTGTTTTTTTTTTACCCCAACTTCAGCAAATTTTTTTTTTACCCCATTTGACTATAGGTGTTAAAACAGTTAATGCCTTAAACTAAGACTAAGACACTATACAAACCAAGCTGATCCTCAGAACCTGTGTTGATTGTTTTTTCATCAATGTTGATTGTTGTGTTTAACCCTATAACTCCAACATTTACTCCTACAGCCACCTAAAATAAGTAAATTAAAAAAAGCTTAGAATTAAATGAAATTTGCAAAGTTGTAGCTTGTATAATTTACTATTTATAGGTGTCTATTTTTTGTTTTACCCCATTATGCCACTCCTTTTCTTTGAAAAAGAATGGTAAATAGGACATACTTCAAACAATATCTAGGCTGAATCTGATTTGTATAGTTTGTACTCTACTACATAGTATTATTATTTAAATCCAGTATCGATCACTGTTTTTGCATTACAACACCCGACTTTCTCATGGTTATCTCTTGAAATGCATTATTTTTAACTTTGCATGTGGGGACCCATGAGTTTCTGTCTGCAGAAACAACTAAGGTTATAAAAGAAGATGGCTAATATGGGACGTAGGGATGTTCAAAGTAGAACATCGAATCCTTTGGATTCGACTCCAGTTAGATTCGAATCCATTTTTGCCGTTTATAACGGGTAATTGGAACCGATATAAGAGTAAACCCTTACGTTTTTGCATCGACGCCCTGTCATTGTACCAGTTGCAAAAGACGGCAAGTGACTCGTCGCCGTCAAATCAGGGAGCGCTATACAACACCTTAACGCCAAGTCACGAGTCAGTATAACAACGGCCTAACGATGGTTGTGCATTGGAAGCATAATTAACGATTAACGCACTTGATACGCATCTCATCACGCCATTACGTTTATGCCATTAAACGACGTACCGGTGACTTTTTGCAACGTCTTCTGTTTTCCGACTTTGGCAACAAGAAACGTTTAATGGTCATGGCGTTAGGCAGCGATTTAAAACATGGGATTGTCTGTTAATATCACAATAACAATGAAGGAACCCTAAACATATGACGATTTGGTCAAACATAAAAATGTAGTGAGTAAACGCTGCAAAGTTCACGTTTTGTGTTGCAAAATCGCAGGTAGTTTAATTGGGATTTGAAAATTAACCACCCAATGTCTCAACTTTGTTTGCTAGGCTGCCTGTTTTTGCATTTGCTTTAGGTTACCAAACGTTATATATTTGTACACTAGGGCAGTGGTCAGTGATGGGGAGACTCGAGTCACCTTTTTAAAAGACTTGACTTGACTCAAGTCTCAGTTGTGAAAAGACTCGACTTGACTTGGACTCGTCTTAGTAGAGACTCGACTCGGACAACAAAACGGAAATTTCTTATAATTAATAACCTGTTCAGTTGGCTTCAACCAAACAACAGCAGCAGTTTACTGTGCAAAGTTATTTTTGCTTAATATTACCGTAACGTGAAAGTCGCTGCTACATGCACAAACTTTCTTACGCTGGCATTAAGCGTTGTACTTATTGCTTGGGTTAAGGTAATTGAATGCAGTACATGTCAAAGCCAAGTATTTGCTTTTATAAGCGCTTATATTATTGAACAAACGCTCTAGCGCATGCAGTTAAATATGAATTTTTGGTTTTGAAAAACTCCTTTGAACAGATTGATGTTCTTTTCCACGCTGTTTAATGAGTGTCAATTAACGTGTTTCATTAAAGTTGACCCTACTCTAAGAAAGGTATGTTGATGAGATATGTTCACTGTAATGAAGCGGTGTCCGTTTTTAAGGTAAAAAAGTCGCGATGAACCATTCAAATAGATTAACTATCTTAACCTTTAACCTTTCCTTGCAAAAACTTTTTGGGACATGCCTTGACTCGAACCGCTAATGACTTGACTCGACTTGGGACTCGAACCTCATTTGACTTGACTCGACTTGAGACTCAAACCCCTTGTGACTCGACTTGACTTGGGACTCGAACCCCTATTGACTTGGCTTGAGACTCGACTGATAGGACTCATTACCCAACCCTGGCAGTGGTTCTCAACCTTTTTAGTTTGCGGACTGGTAAACTTTCAAAACAAATTTTGCGGACCGGTGGGGATTTCAAATCAACCCAAAAGTAATCACGACAAAAATATGCAATTTAAAAGAAGTATAAAATTTCAGTTTAATGAGAAGTTTGCCGCTGTCTGTTTGATATCATAGTAGTTAAACGCAGTTCTAATGAAATTTCTGCAAGAAAGTAGTGCGTTGACTTCAACACAATTCCTCTGCCTTCAACATCTTGCATTTTGCAATTAAGACATAAAATTGTAATACATTTGGCAGACCGACAGGAAAGTTAATGTGGGCCGGCACCAGTCCACAGCATGCTTACAACATAGTTTCTTCTACTGAAGGCAATAAAAATCACTGAATAAAATTGTTATAATTATTTTTTAACCTTGTGCTAATTTTTCTGGCTTTGTGGATTTTGGGCATTTAGTTTCAATGCAGTTGTGCAAAGTTTTTTCCCAGTGTTTTTTTTGTTTTGGTTGGTTCTTTTTTACATTATAAATGAAGAATATGTTTTTCTACTTTAGTTGTTGTCAAGATTAATGATTGTACAGTCAAAAAAAATATAAGAATTGGATTCGATATTCTATATTCGAAACAATTATTCTAGAATACCCAGCTATTCTACTTTGAACATCCCTAATGGGACGAAACATAAAATAAGCATAGGAAATATATTAATGTTTTAAAGTAGGTTGTAGTGTATGTCAAAATGCAATGACAAAATGTGCTAAGCCACCTTCCTGGTAAAATATCTTCTCAATTTGTCAGTCTCTGTAATACCGTCCGAAATGGAAGCTGATTGTGCTTACCTTTGCAATTTTGAGCTCCAGAAAGTGCCAAAGTTGCAAGTTTGATTGGTCTCAGGCTTGTTTTTTTCAGGTTTGGTTCTGTTTAATATTTAGGACAAAGCATCTTGTATTTGAACCGGAAAGTGAAATAGGGAATGAAACAACTACCAGTTGTTCAACCTGTAAATTACAAGTATTTTAGTGGCCAAGCACATTTAAATGCAGGGTTGCCATTCAGTCCTTATTTTAAGATTTGTCCTCATTTTGAAGGTCTTAGAAAAAGTTTTTGTCCTTAATTCTGAAAAGTGTCCTTGTTTTTGATTTGAGTCTTTATTTTGTCTTATTTTCAACAATTACAAAACTTCTATCATTTTCCTCTGGCATCCGGTGTTGCGTAACATAGCAAAACATGTTTTTGTGTCGAGATTTTGTGATATCATAAAAAATATGGCATGTGATATGCCATGGCTTGTATTATTTGCAAAGATTTGTGCAAAAACTTTTCATTATTCGTTGTCCTTACACTTAAATGGGAAATTACCTAACACAAGATAAATCGTAAAGCATCATTATCAAATTACCAAACTTTAATGTGGAGCCCTTAAAAATTTCTGATGTTTTTGCTAATACATACGAATCCAGTTAATCGCATCATCGATTTGCCAAGGGCATTTGATGCGATTAACCGGATTATGCGATAATCCGGTTGCTATGTAAACAGTACAAGCCGTTAACAAAAGTGCTCATTTTCACTTCAGCGAAAACAAAGTTGCAGTGACATTCAACTATGGCAACGGAGCAGTATTTTCTCTCTTTCGTTGAAAAAAGTACTTTCAAGTCAAAACTAGATTTATTACTCTTAGCGCAATACATGATGTCATGCTTCCTAGCTGTCGTGGCTATGGTGCAATCGCCCAAGTGTGTTGAAGAAACAGTAGAAATGCACACACACCCCTTAATTGGCGCACACGCCACAGTTCGCTTGATTTGTGCTTTCTCTTGCAGTCAGGTATATTTGAAAAGATATGTTACATCGCATCGTAGCCAAGTGGTCCAACATTTAAATTTGGGAACTTCCCTATGACGAGGGTTTATGACGTTTTATTCTTGTTTTCGGTAGCTTCCCTTATAAATGTGCTAGGCCTCTTGCTTAATATACACGTAAAATTGCCTGTTGTTTCTGACCTATTTCGTTTTCTAGTTCAAACCAACGCGTTAAGCGACAAAGTGCTAGGTGCATATTTGTAAGCAAGCCCAAACCCGAAAGTAAATGACCGAAACTTGGTCAAACTTAAAACTTCGGCACATTCTACAGCGCTTTGGTGCAATGGCGAGCGGCATCACTTTCTATTATTATCACCCGTTATCCAATTGACAAAAAGAATAATTGATTTTAGCAAACCTTTAAAGACTCAGATTGTGGCGCTACTTTCTAGCTTACTCAGCAAAACTGCAGCTGCAAGATTAGCGTGACTGTCACGTGATCAACGTGTGATCATTGCTTCAAAAAATTAAACCAGCAACAAATACTAGAGGAATAAATGCCTTTCTTATTCGCTGATCTAACTGATAAGTTGCCGATTTAATCTCCTAATAACTTTTTGAAAAATATTTTATGGTCGAGACGTCATTTTCAACTTTGAAATTAGATGCGTTATTTGGTGTAGAATGCAAACATGCATCTACGTCTTTTTCGCATACATTACTTCCAGAGGATTTTATTATCATTATGTCAGTTTTTATTCGAAAAACTTAGTCTGTTCGACTTTCACATAGAGATCATCAATCCGGTTAATCGCATATTTTGTTGAAAATCGCTGTGAATATCCGGTTTATTCGATAAACCGGTTTGCGATTAACCGGACGATTTTCTCAAGAAACGATTGGCGACAGTTTGGGATTTTTAATTGTGATGCAATTAAACGGATTATGTGATTAACTGGTGTGCGATTAACCGGATTCGTCTGTAAAAGAATCTGTACCTTTTCATCAAAACTTGAAATCCACAACTTTGCATCTGCAGAAAATCAGTAACACATAGGATACACAGTAACACATAGGACACACAGTCATAAAGTTCACATCTGACATATAGTGGTTTGGTAAAATGCACTCTTACGTTTATTGTATTTCTTTCATAGCTATGGGACTTCAGGCTGCCGATGATGAGGACATTTCTCCTGAACTGTGGCAAGAGGCATGCTGGATTGTCATCAGGTATTGAAATTAAAAGCTGTTTACCATATATTGACTTGAAATAGTTTAAAAGTAGTAGCAGTGCATGGTGTTTTGCACTTGACAGGGACTGCCTACAGAGCTTCTGTTTTTTTTCTCAACCATTTGTTTGTCAATGTATTTTGGGCAAGATATGTTTGACCAACTTAAGATGAAACTATTACATATGAGATAGATATGACTAATAAATCTTGTCTCACTAATTTTATTTTACACTCACCAACTCATTGTTGGCAATATATACAACTTTTTCCAGGCCTTGTATACTAATGGTAAATCAACTTGTACCTAATGGGCTTTTTTGTCCTGAAAAGACATTGGGAGATGGTTGTTGCAATAGGATTTTGACCATGCACTTTGTAAAACCTTATAATTTGTTTTTGCCGTGTACATAGGCGCCGACTTTAAATTTTTCCCGGGTATGCCATATTTTATGACGTCACAAAATGACGTCATGAAATACCAAATTAATTTCCTGTCGCCATGTAGGGTGAGACTACGTTAAAGCTTGCAGTATGCGAGTTTACACGCCAGAATTCCACCGCCAGGCCCTTCTGCTACTGTTGTAAATCAATGCATGTTTGTGCCCGGTAACACTGCGTTGTACATTTAAAAAATGGGACCCACTTGCCGAAATTACAGGGAGGCGGAATAAAGATAAAAAAGATTTAGCTCGGACGCAATCTTACGTCACGAATTACTTTTATGTGTAAACATTTATTTTCTCTACAATAACTATTATAAAAAAGAGCAAACACTTCTGGCCTAGCCATTACAAAAATCGTTTTTTTTTACATTTTAAAGTCGCTTGTTTCGTTTACAACGTGCCGCATATTTAACGCAGTGAATTGTTTGTGACGCATAATTAATTTTAAAGTTTAGTGTACTTGAAACGGTGTCCTAAACTGCCAGAAACTTTCGACAAGATAACACGTTAATTTTTGTAAAAGTTCCAACCTTACGTTTGTGACGTAACAATAAGCGTTGTTGTATTTTCTGTTGAAATTAGACAGCCGTTGTTCCTGCGGTAGAGGCATAGTTTACAAACGCTAAACTTTTTATTACGTGGTTGTTGACGTAATAGCCGGCGCAGTGTCAGCGCCAATACCTTTGATGTGCTTTTTACCACCCTTTAATGTTTAAATTCCAATGCTTCCTAAAGGCGTTACAATTGTCACAATTGTAATAAATGCGAACAATTCATGGGTTGTGAAACAATAAACGCGATTGAAATCAATTGTGTAAGTTACGTATTGGTCTGTATCAGAAAAATTTCCATGAAGGAATAACGCATGACTAACGTTGGTCCGATTCTCGGGTATGCCGCATACCCCAGGTTTGCGTTCGGGTATGCGTGGCATACGTGGCATACCCGGCATACCCGTGTTCGGCGCCTATGGCCGTGTACAATGCGAATGTGTTGTAATAAATGGTTATCTCAGGATGTAAAGCAGCAACTACTTGACGAAACATTTTTAACCATTGCTAAATCAATGACAAACGTTACAGTAACGTTTTGCAATTGCCAACTAAATATTATTTCAAACATATCGTTTTTTCCAAATTATGATGAATTTTTGCATTCTGTGGGTAGTTTGTTAGGCTTTGAGTACTTGCGATTGCACTCATTAGTGGCGTAACATAAAGTGATGTCATATTTTTCGTAAAACTCGACGCCTATACCTGTACGTACCTGTTTTTCTACATTTGTTTTTAAAAGTATGCATTCATTGACTGACCCTCTCTTATTCAAATGTATAGAATTCACATGCTGCTGGGTTGTTTTCTAGCATAACAGATAAATTATAGCACAACAATTACTGACAACAAATGTAGTACAAAATACATGCTTTTGATTCCCTTTATAAATTAAGTTGGGCAGATTTTATATTTGTTGTAGGTGTAGTGCAGGGGTGGCCAGCCGATGAAAGCCTAACAGTCACTTTTTTACTGTGTTACCGTAAAGAGCCACATTAGACTTATAGGCACACATGTTCCTCCCTCGCACACAGATACCTCTGCCAGTAGTATTCTTATTGTCCCACATCAACAGAATAATGACACTTGTACGGACCAAAGGGCAGTCATTTTCAGCAATCAATGGTTTACACCAGTGGTTCCCAACCTATGGGTCGCGACCCAAAGTTGGGTCGCCTGAACATTCTGTTGGGTCGCCTGTTTTAGTGACAATTACAGCATCTACTTTTTGACGCCTCGTAGTGTTACTTTTATATTACCCAGGGCTTTAAACTGTTGCCCAATAATAACTTCATCACAACTTGTCGTGATGATGGTTAAAACTGTTTGTGATGTCATAAAGTGATGTGTTAGCTCACAGTAGAGCGTTGTCTGGCTAATAATGCCTCGATTCAGCTCCAAGTTCAGAATAAATGGAAATGTTTGGTCGTAAAAAACAACAGCGTTTGTTCGTTATAAGGTTATTGACTTACAGACAAAAATGCAACTAAAATAGCATGTCCATGGGTCATATGTCACTTGCAGTGGCGTGTGCAGCATATCAACCTGTTTTGCATTTTAAAAATGTAAAATGAGTAAAAAGTGGAAAAACATAAAAACGTTTAATGTTGTATTGTTTCGACCCGCCAAACACGTAATAGTTTGTCACGAACATTAGATCGACGTTTATTGAATTTATGCCTTCTACAGTCACCAACTTTAGTGCGTTCTTGACATTGTGCAACTTAACAGAAGCATTATCGCTTTGGGAAATTTTCCACAGATCTAATGATGTCATTAGGGAAATTCCCAAAATAAAATGTTGGACCCCCCCCCTTTAAAAATTTCTGGATACGCCCCTGGTCACTTGTGTTTCTGGGCTGCGTTATGGAAGTGTTTGCAGATTGTTTTTGGGGGGTTGTTCATAGCCTTATGACTAGGGCGATTATTTTTTGACCTACAAATTGAAAATTTTGACAAATTTTGAGTTTAAAAAAACTTTTTTTTGACAAATTTTTGACCTATGAAGAATTCAAGTGGTTAAATGACGCATTATTGTACGAAAAGTTAAAATATGGCTGTAGGCTAATCCAGGGGTCCGCAATACAAGTCTGTGGAAAATACTAATCAATTAAATATCAATATTAAGACTGCTATTATGCTATTGTCAGTTGCTATTTTTACATAAAACAGGAGGTAAACTAACGTATTTATTCTAACAAATGAGAACTGTGGGCTCTGTGTTGAGAACACAGCTAATAAGAAAACGCATGCTTGCATAGGTGCGCCTAACTTTTTGCATTGTTACATAGACTGTATGTCACAGTTACGTAGTCATACGTAACAATGCAATAATGATTAAAAGGTTGAAAAAAGCTGAAATTCATTAATACTGTAGAAGTGTAGATGCAATGCTTATATTCATGGGAAATTTAAAATATTTCGCGACCCAGACTGGAAGGTCTCGGGACCCAAATTTGGGTCACGGCCCACTATTTGCGGACCCCTGGGCTAATCTAACTAGAGCGAAAAATGTGCAAAAGTCTAACAGAAGGGCAAAAATCTGAATGCATACCTAGCTTATTCTGAAAAGGGAAATGAGCTAATCATAAATCACTGCCAAAAAACTGCAGCTAAGACACAACGAAAATTGTTCAATACATTTGTCTAAATGAAAGATACACAAAGTATCTAAAGCAAAACCGAAGCAAGAGCTGCACCTAACTTACAGCTGCCGTAAAATGACTTGGGACCTACCAAAATTTTGCATGTTTTGAGGTGTGTTGAGCATCACACCATGTCAACCTAATTATTTCTATCACTTGATGGTTTATGATTCACAAGAAGTAGACAATGGGCCATTTACAACAGTATAAAGTAGGCTACAAGGTGTAAAATGAAACGTTCACTGACATGCAACCTCTACAACACCACGACAATGCAGATTCTATAAACAATTTTAACTTTGTAAAAAATTTTGACTTTGTAAACAATTTTGACTTTTTTTGACCTATTCTAAAAATTTTGACAAAATTTTGACTTTTTTTTATTTTTTTTATTATTATTATTTTTTTTTAGTCAAAAAATAATCGCCTTACTTACGACGTCACAAGTCATTACGGTTGTTGATTAAAACTCTTCCTAGTGGTCAAAATTTTAAACATTGGCCGATTTGGACGAAATTTTACAGAATTGTTGATTGGGTCATTGCGGTTTCATATTTTTAACATTAGGGTGAAGAAACCCATTAATCACCCCACTAGCCCCCTAAAATGGGTTATTTATTTAAACAGGACCAGAATTGACTGACATTTGGATAGCTTGTAGAGTTTGCCATTTACAAATGATGATTGTTGTGTTTGACCTTGCAGCCCCAATATTTACCCCTAAATGGTGTCGGAATTGGCTGAAATTTGGATAGTTTGTAGAATATGGCATATATAGGTGTCCATTGTTGTGTTAAACCCTGTAGCCCCAATATTTACCCCACTATCCCCCTAAAATGGATCATTTTTATGGGTCCCCTTCCCTGAAGGGGACACATATTGATTTTACTCGAATTGTTTTTTTTTCTTCCTTTTTTTTTTCTTCCCAAAGTTTGTCCGACTCGTTTTTCCATCAAATGTTTGATGGATTTGGCTGAAATTTACACATATGGTAGATATATTCATGTAGATGTGCATCCCACTTTGTTTTTGTTGATAACCCCAGTATTTACCCTGCTAGCCCCCTAAAATGGGTGTTTTTACCCAAAGTTTGTCTGACTCGTTTTTCCATCAAATGTTTGATGGACTTGGCTGAAATTTACACAGATGGTAGATATATTCATGTAGATGTGCATCCCACTTTGTTTTTGTTGATAACCCTAGTATTTACCCTGCTAGCCCCCTAAAATGGGTGATTTTTTAAACAGTGTCAGAATTGGCTGAAATTTGGATTTCTTGTATAGTATGCCATTTATAGGTGTCGATTGTTGTGTTCAACCCTGTAGTCCTAACATTAGCCCCACAAGCCCCTAAAGTGTAAAATGTATTTGTATGTTACTGGGCACCACAAACGAAAGATTTCTTTGGCGCAATAGTGTTACAAGGGCAACCAGTTGTATGTTGCCCGTTGGTGGGTTGCTTGGTGGTCGTTTTTGCGCCATGGCAGTTAGGGGCTTGTTAACAGCCCTATGACGTCAGAAACATTAACAGTTGTTGCTCAAAACACCTCTAGTGGTCGAAATTTTAAACATTGGCGGATTGGGCTGAAATTTTGCAGTACTATTGATTGAGTCATTGTGGTTTTTATATATTTTTGAGTTTGTGTGTCGAACCCAATTAGTTACCCTACTAGCCCCCTAATGGGTCAGTTTTTTAAAACGTTAAATAGGACATACTTCAAACAATATCTGGGGTGAATCTAATTTTATAGTTTGTATTCTACATAGCATTATTATTTAGGCCCAGTTCCGATCACTGTGTTTTACCTTACAACACCCGACTTTCTCATGATTATCTCTTGAATTGCATTATTTTCAACTTTGCATGTGTGGGGACCCATGAGTTTTTGCCTGCAGAAACGACTAAAGTTATAAAAGACGGTGACTAATATGGGACCCAATACAAAATAAGCATAGGAAATATACTTATGTTTTGAAATAGGTTATAGTGTATGTGCAAGGGCAATATATGCTAAGCCACCCTTCTAGTTTAAACAGTGTTAGAATTGACTGAAATTAGGATAGTTTGTAGAATATGACATATATAGGTGTCGATTGTTTTGTTAAACCCTGTAGCAGCAATATTTACCCCACTAGCCCCCTAAAATGGGTGATGGGAGTTTTTTAAACAGGGCCGCAATTATATGAAATTTGGTTAGCTTGTAGAATGTGCCATTTATAGGTGACGATTTTTGTGTTTTACTTCTTTGTTCTAAAATAGAACATTAATTGTTTTAAACAGGAAAACTTTAAACAATTTCTGATTTAAATCCAATTTGTATAGCATGATTATATAAGCCAAGTACCGATCTCAGTGTTTTACTATACAACACCAAACTTTCTTATGGTTATCTCTTTAATTGCATTATTTACAACTTTGCATGTGTGGGGACCCATGCGTTTCTGCCTTCAGAAACAACTGAGGTTATAAAAGACGGTGACTAATATAGGACCCAATATAAAATAAGTGTAGGAATTATATTACCGTTTTATAATATGTTTTAGCGTATGGGCAATTGCAAAATATGCTAAGCTACCCTTCTAGTTTTTTTCTGCCATTTTGATGGCTAACTATGCAAAAACTGTTCACTTAAAAGATCTTGTCCCAGCTGAGAAACTTTGGGTCTTTTCATCTAATGCACATGCGCCCCTAACTTAGGCGTTGATTTTGGAAAAATGCAAGGTGGTGAAACTAAATTCATTGCAATGTCACTAATACATTCAACACCAACAATCGCCCAAATCCAAAACCAAGAGACAAACTGCCTTAAAATATACCGTTAGTCATAACCCCAAAAACGGATTGAAACAGTATTAACTTTGGAACACATTGTTGTAAATATTGCTGTTGCTTTGTGTCTTATTCGCATTGTATGCAACAATGAGCAATCATTCATTGTTCAACAATTGAATATTCGTCATCATAATCAAGTTATTCCCTACATAATGTTGCAGTTTCAAGGTTTTTGGCTATACCGATAGTAAGTCTGTTTAAAAGCAAAATTGTTATAGGTTTATTTCAAATTCAAAATATCCACAGAGGCCCCAAACTTTGACAACAACGTAAGAGCCACATGCGGCTCGGTTGGCCACCCCTGATGTAGTGCATTAATAGTTGGGTTCAATCCAGTGGCGTATCCAAGGGGGGGTTTGGGGGTCCGGACCCCCCCCCCCCCCTTTTCAAAAAGTTGTGCGTAAATTAAATAGGCCAAAATCGTTCCGTTTACCACTGCGTGATAACAGGGAGTCGTTATCTCAAAGACGCGAGCCTTCAATCTCTTGTATTCGCTTGTTATCTAATCGCCAATTGTGACATAACAAGGGTTTAATAAGGAGGTTTATGCGCTAACAATCGGAAAGTTACGTTCCGGCTAGGACGCTGGTAGCAGTTTCTTGCTAAGTGGTAACTGCACTAAGTGCAACATATCAAACTGTTTTTGCATTTGAACAATGTAAAAGTGTTAAAAACGTGTAATGTTGTGTTGCTTTGATCCGCCAAACACGTAATAGTTTGCTAAAAACATTAGATCGATGTAAATCGAGTTATGTTATTAGGGTAATTTGTTACTTTCCAGGCACAATTTATGCCTTCTGCAGTTACCACCTTTAGTGCATTCGTGACTTTGCGCAACTTAACAGTAGGATTACCGCTTCAGCAAGAAATTTAGTTATTTAGAAATTGGACCCTGTTTTTTAAGCAACGATTTTGATTACCTGACAGTCACGCTTATTTTGCAGCTGCAGTTTGGCTGAGTAAGCTAGATAGCAGCGGCGAAATCAGAAAACTAGAAAGCTTTCGCTAAAATTACCTGTTCTTCCTGTCAATTAGATGGGTAGAGAAACCGCCAAATTTGGAAAAAGTGCTTTGCCGCATAACGCGTCGTTTTGAATGACGTGTGACGTCATTAGGGATTTCCCCCCAAAAAAATTGTTGGACCCCCCCTTTAAAAATTTCTGGATACGCCCCTGGTTCAATCTAAAATGGGCAGTAGTGATGTATACATAAAAAAGACATAATTTTGCAGGTACCGGAATCAGAAACAATTATGTCATAAAAAACTGTTACTTTATAATTTTTACACTATTTAAAAATGGTGATGTGGTGACTTACACACAATTTTGTGGTTAAAGAAGGTTTCATGAATTCTATACAATATATATGTGTTTAAAGCTCATACTTTGATGAAAAGGGCCTGGTTCGCCAACAGTTAGATTCCTTTGATGAATTCATTCAAATGTCAGTGCAGCGAATTGTGGAAGATGCCCCAACAATAGAACTTCAAGCAGAGGCACAACATACTTCCACAGAAATAACTACTCCTGTGAGAAGCTGTAAAAATGATATCTAAAATAAAGTACTTTTTCTTAATACTTTTTCTCTTTTTTTTAGACAAAATATCTTATTAAATTTGAGCAAATTTATCTGTCAAAGCCAACTCATTGGGAAAAAGACGGTGCACCAAGTCCTATGATGCCAAATGAAGCTAGGTCTAAAAAGTTATATTTAAAAAATGCTTTACTTGTTTGTTGTAATTATGAGTCCCATTCCCTGAAGAGGACACATCTTGATTTCACTATTTTTTTGACCTTTTTTTTTCCCCAGTAAAGTTTGTCTATGCACTTTTGGCAGGAAATCTTTGATGGATTTGGATGAATCTATTATAGATGGTAGATATAGTTATGCAGATGTGCCATCTGCTTCGTTTGACTTGATAACCCCAGTATTTACCAACGTTTTTGTATGTTGCTGGGCACTACAAACGAAAGGTTTCTTTGGTGTAATAGTATAATTAGGGCAGCATAACATATGGTACTTTTGTTTGTGCATTATTTGGTGGATGTTTTCGCATAGGCCAGTTAGAGGGGTGTTAACAGCCTTATGACGTCAAAAGCTTTAACAAATGTGCTAATAACACCTCTAGTACTACGAATTTTAACATTGGTCGATTTAGAAAATTGTTTTCAGGGCTGTAAGTCATTGTGGATTTTGATATTAAATGATAAACAATGTCCGAATCGGGTTAAAGTTGGACAGCTTATAGAGCAGTGTTTCTCAACCTTTTTTCTTGTACTGTCCCTTTTACGTGTTTGTTATTTATAAACACCCCCCCCCCCACCTCAACACTGACAAAAATAAAAACGATTTTTTTTCAACCCTGTTGCCCCAACACTTACCCCACTAGCCCCCATAATGGTTGAATTTTTTAAACAATGTCTGAATTAAAATGAAATTTAGGCAGATTGTGGAGTGTGCTATTTATAGGTGTAGAATGTTGTGTTTCACCATGTAGCCACAACATTTAGCCCACTTAGCCTATTTTCTCACCATTTAAGCTTTTTTTTCTTAAATAAAACACAAAATAGAAAAACCTTCAAAAATGTATGGATGGAATGAAATTTGATTAGTTTGTACTCCATACAGCATATTTATTTATGCACAGTGCTGATTTGACCTTACAACACCAAACTTTCTCATAGTTATCTCTTGAAATATATACATTATTTAGAACAGGGGCCCGCGGGCCGCATCCGGCCTGCAAGTAACTTTTGAGCGGCATGCGACCTGCATTTTATTTTGTTTGGCCGGATGGAATGTGTGTGTTAAATCCCATTTTTGTACCAAAGAGTTGTTACATAAACGTTAATAGTTATTAGTTTATTACCAGGAATAGGCAATGTTGCGTACAAAGACAAAAATCTTTGTATGTTTGACTTTGCCTAACACTGATATGTTATTGCATGACGATCGCTGCGGCCCGCCTCCACAATATATCACTACTTTTTGGCCCGCGCATGCAAAAAGGTTGCCCATCTTTGATTTAGAACTTTGCATGTGTGGGGACCCATGACTTTCAGCTTGCAGAGACAACCCAGGTTATAAAGAAGTGGATGATATAGGGCTGAATATAAAAATTAGTTTGTAAAATATATTAATTATGGGTCCCCTTCCCTGAAGGGGTCACATATTGTTTTTGTCCGTATTTTTTTTTTCTTTTTTTCTTTTTTCTGTCTAACGCTGGTTTGTGAGACACGTTTGTTCAAGAAAGAGTACTTCAAATTTATTCAAATTTACAGAGATGTTAGTTTATAATCCAAATTTGATCCTCCTGAAGTTTGACCCCGATTGACCCAGCGGTTCACCCACAGGCCCCTAAAACGTAAAAATTTTAAAACGGCTGGAGTAACTGGAGTACAGCGTCTTGGAGTTTCATGCTTTGTTGTTTGGTGCAATGTAAGGTTTTTTAAAGAATTTTGTATCTTTTTTTCGGATTCACTGATTTTTCACCATTTAAACCCCGAAATATTTGGTTTTAGTTTTAGGCAAGAAATACAAGCCCTATGGTTCAGAAATTTTTAAAAATTTTAACAATTGTTTAAGCAGGGTATTCGTTTAGTATTTAAAATTTTGCCAGTTACCTTTATAACCCATAATATGTGTACGCTAGTCAGATATAAGTCCCAAGGGAGGAATTCACTGGTTTACGATTAAGGCGACAGAGCGGGAGTGCTCGGCTTGACGTCCGGACAGACGTTATACGAGACGGTCGTTTCGGTGATTAGAAATCAGCTGTTTTTTGTACAGCAATGCTGTGTCGTTTTATTGAGTTATCACCCGCATTTTCAGTTTTGCCGAAGGTTTTACACCTAAGACGTAATTTAAACTCGATAAACGTAGTTCGGTTTCATTTATGTCAGGCAAAACGTCGTTGATCAACATAAATATGAAAAAATAAACTTAACTTTTTCGAACTCCATGATAAATGCTCTTTAAATTCGCGTTTTGGCCGTCGCATAACCACGGGTCACTATAGGTCAACTTGTACGCTTACAACACAGTTAAGAATTTTTCGTCATAACGTATCTTCTTTATTTTTGACAAATCAATTCAAGAATTAGTACTAACGTCATGTATAAATTAGACTAAACGGTATTGTTGAACACTAAGGACTGCATGCTGTTAAAAAAAGTGTCATAAAGGTCATTAAACGGTCGTTTTTGTGAAACAAAGTTTAGTGAAAAACAAGTTGTTATGTATACCTTTGTAGCAAACGACTTTTTTTATATAGTGTCTAATGTAACAGTTTGGGCTTTCTATTAAAACTTGTGTTTAAAAACTGAACTTGAACGACAATATCAAGGTCAAAGCAAGAGATTAAATTGAAAGTATTTTCCCCGTTCTTTTTTCACTGATTTTATGTAATTATATGACAATAATGACGCAAAAAGAATGCGGACAAAAACATTGAAAGTTAAGTTAATGCTTTGTGAAAAATTTGTCCTTAAGAATCTAAAAATAACCGCAACATAGGTTTACCGTAAATCCGCACAAACGCGCGTGTGGGGACCCATTCGTTTTTGCTTGCAAAAACAATCATATATGCAGATAAAATTGTGTATAGTATAGTAAATTGATAAATATCGTATAGAATGTATGAAATGGAAGTCACTTTTCTAGTGTTTTAAAATAGGTTATAGTGTTATGCAATGACGTTAGCCACCCTTCAAGTTTATGGATTAATCTTCAGACCTGAATGAAAGCATTTGATTTTTTTGGCATCTATTGTGTTTGCGTTAGTAGTTAAACCAAATTGGGAAACCGTTGTTTAAACAAAAATAATAGTACAAGTATACAACTGTGTTTTCAATATTGAAACCATTTTTACATTTGTTTAGGCTTCGAAACTTGACATATTCTGCTCCCTTATATGTTGATATTACAAAAACAATAATAAAATCTGATGGACAACATGTGGAGACCCCACATCAAAAAACTTTTATAGGAAAAATTCCAATCATGTTACGGTCAACATACTGCTTACTGAGTGGTCTTACTGATAGAGACTTAACAGAGTTAAATGAATGCCCATTGGACCCTGGTGGTTACTTCATTATCAATGGATCAGAAAAAGTATATTTTTCTTTCTAACTAGCAAATAAGTGTTTGCAGTAATGGAAACTTTTGTTTTTGTTGTGTAGGTTTTGATTGCTCAGGAAAAAATGGCTACAAATACTGTTTATGTTTTCAAAAAAAAGGATTCCAAATATGCTTTTACAAGTGAAATAAGAAGTTGCTTGGAAAATAGTTCGAGACCAACAAGTTCTATGTGGGTGAACATGTTAGCAAGAGGTGGACAGGTACAAATAAATAAATATGTTTTTCATTGAGTTCAGTTATTAAGCATATAACAAAAACGTTGTTTGGTTTCTACAGAAGTGTTTGTTTTAATTCCACTCTCTTGTAGAGGACACTTGTTTTCTTTCTATTCCTCTTACTACTTAATGTTACATGTGGTAAACAAAACAGTTATTTGTACCCAAACTAACAGTTTAGAGCAAACATTAAATCTACCTGATTCAACCCAAAATGTTGTTGTTGGACAAAAATAGCTAAAGCTATCTGTTTGTTGGAACAAACAGAACTATTGGAACTTACCCAAACAGTCTAATTTAAAATTGTCAATATATAAAGTTTTTTTTAATAGTCTTTTTTTCTTTCCCAAGTTTGACCAACTTGTTTTGCCACAAAATGTTTGATGGATTCGAATGTAACTTTCACGGATGTCTAGATAACCTCAGCGTTTCTGTTGTGTAGTGTTACAAGAGCAACCAGACATATGTTACTTGTGTTTGTGCTTTGCATAGTTAACGTTTTCACATGACAGTTAGGGGGTTGACAACAGCTTTATGAAGTCAAAAGCCATAACGATTGGTGTTTTAAACACCTGTAATGGTCAAACTTTTAAACATTGGCAGATTAGGACACAATTTTACAAGACTGTTGATTGGATCATTGTGGTTTCATATTTTATTATTTTGGGTGTAGATTAGTCGGATTAGTTGGCCCAGGAGAGGAAAAATGTACTGGTGCAAGCAATGTATTGGACCCCCTTGCTCAAACAGTAGTTAGAACCAGATTAGCCTCTACAAAAGAGAAATTGGCATGGCAAATGGTGCAGTACGCAGCCAATAATATTGAAAAGTATGATATGTACGGTGCTGTGCCTAGTTCAACCTGTACCCCCAACATTTTCTACTAGCCCCCTAAAACGGGTGAATTTTCTACATAATGTATAAATTAAATTAAATTTGGATAGCTTCTAGAAATCTACCGTATAGCTCCAACACTACCCATTAGCCTTCCTAAAAGGGTGAAGTTTTTTAAACACTTTTGGAGTTGGCTGAATTTGGATAACTTGTAGAATTTGCCATTTATAGGTGTTGATTGTTGTGTTCAACCATGTTCCCCAACATCTACCCCACTACTCCACCAACATGGGTGCTGTTCCTAAATAAAAGTTTTAAATTGAATGAATTTGAGACAGTTTGAAGAAAATGCTATGTTGAGTCTTCAATTGTTTTGTTTAACTATAGAGCCCCATGATTTACCCCACCAGGCCCTAAAATGGGTGATTTTTTAACAAAGTTGAAATTAATGGAATTTGGACAGCTTGTACTAGCTGTTGTTTTTAGGTGTCGATACTTGTGTTTTGCTGTTTACTTTTAGCTAGTTTGTACTTTTAATAGCATAATTAATTCAGCTCTTCTGATCACTGTGTTTTACCTTACAACACCAAACTTTCTGAAGGTTATCTCTTAAAATGCATTGCACCCATGAGTTTTTGCTTGTATAAACAAGGTTATAAAGGCAGTCGTTAATATGGGACTCACTTTAGGTTATAGTCTAATAAAATGGCAAATGCACTAAGCCACCCTTCTAGTTTGTTTTAATACTTGTCGTGCTAATGTTCTAAAGATGCAATATGTTGCAAACAGTTGGGTTGTTTTTGCACCTAAGTTCGGCTTCATGAGTTTCGGTGTGCAGAAACAAACAAAGGCCAGAAAAACATTAGCTAATATCCAGGGCAACGGGAATGTGTGCTAACCCACCCTTTCAGTTCCATTATAAAAGTACATGCTACCTATTCATTTCTGCTTGCATAAACAATTATGTTGGTAAATGCTTTGTAAAAATAAGGACCATTTTAAAATGTAAACTCCTTGTCTGCAAACATTCCTATTTATAACCAAAGCATCACTTGTTGTTTCTTTACCAAATGGTTCAGTGGCAAATCAATTATTAGGCATGTAAGTTACTAGTGTATAAGAAAGCAAGCTTACAAGTTTTCCCCTACAAGTTGCCTGACTTTTTCACTCTGTTTTACAGGGGGTTAAAAAAAGTGCTATTGGCCAAAGAATCACAACGATTATTCCTTACATTCGACAAGAAATACCTATCATAATTGTTTTCCGTGCACTTGGATTTGTGTCAGACAGAGATATTTTGGAACATATTATCTATGATTTTGATGATCCTGAAATGATGGAAATGGTATAAACTGTTAATTCAATACTTTTAAATCGAATTAGTAGGAGCGTAAAATATTAAAACTATTTGAAAGGTGAAACCATCACTTGATGAGGCATTTGTAATTCAAGAACAAAATGTTGCACTAAACTTCATCGGCTCTCGTGGAGCAAAGCCAGGGGTAACCAAGGAGAAGCGAATAAAGTATGCAAGGGAGATTTTGCAAAAGGAAATGTTGCCACATGTTGGCATAAGTGATTTTTGTGAAACCAAAAAGGCTTATTTCCTGGGGTAAGACAACCCTGTTTTACAATTTATGTTAATTTAGTTGTCTTTGCTATGGCAGAAATTAATGCTTTCGTTTTCGGTGCGAAAACATGTGTAAAGTCGACACGTAAACTTTAAGCACTTGACAATTTTAGCTCCATCGACCTAGTAATTATGGGGAAGGGGACACATGTTGATTTCACTCAGTTTTTTGTTTTCCTATTTTCCTGTAATAGTGTAATAAAGGCAACAGAACATATGTACATAATAATTGAGTACATAATTATCACATTGGCATTGTACATCAAATAAAATGTTTTGATTTTTGTTTGTTTTAAGGAGGGAGTTGGGTCGAGGTTGAGAAAAAGGTTTGGGAAAATAAGGTTGAGAAACACTGATATAGAATGTATAAAATTGCAATATATACATATATATATATTTATGGGTCCCCCAATTTGGATGAAACTTTCACAGATGGTAGATACAGTTGTGTAGATGTGCCATCTGCTTAGTTGACTTGATAACCCCAGTATTTACCCCGCTAGACCTAAAAATGTTTTTGTATGTTGCTGCGCACCACAAACGAAAGATTTCTGTCTTATGACGGCCTTATGACGTCAAAAGCATTGACAAATGTTGCTACTAACACCTCTATTGATCAGAATTTTAAACATTGTCCGAATTGGATAAAATTTTATATGGCTGTTGATTGGGTCATTGTGATTTCATATTTTATTCTTTTGGGTGTTGAACCCCATCAGATGCCCCACTAACCCCCTAAAATGGGTGAGTTTTTTAAACGGTGTAGGCATTAGATGAAATTTGGACAGCTTGTAGAATTTGTCATTTATGGGTGTCAATTGTTGTGTTTAACCTTGTAGGCCCAATATTTACCCCTCTAGCCCCCTAAAATGGGTGTTTTTAAACATTGTTTGAATTGGATGAAATTTGGACAGCTTATAGAGTGTGCTACTTATAGTTGTTGTTTGTAATGTTCAACCCTGTCACCCCAACATTTACCCCTCTAGCCCCCCAAAATGAATCAATTTTTTAAACAATGTCAGAATTGAATAAAATTTGAATAGCTTGTAGAGTGTGCATTTATAGGTGTAAAATGTTGTGTTTTACCCTGTTTCCCCAACATTTGCCCCACTAGCCCCCAAAATGGGTCAATTTTTTTAAACAGTGTCTGAATTAAATGAAATTTGGACAGCTTGTAGAGTGTACCATTTATAGGTGTTGATTGTTGTATTCAACCCTGTAGCTCTATCATTTACTCCACTAGCCCCCTACAGTCATGTGCAATTCGTCATTAATGCACTATTTAATGCATATCACTATTTAACACTTTTGCTCAGATAGACCATAAAGTATAAAAACCTTTAAAAATGTATGAATGGAATGAATTTAAATAGTTTGTACCCATATAGCATATTTATTTCTGCACAGTACCGATCACTGTTTTCATGGTTATCTCTTGAAATGCATTATTTACAACTTTGCAGTGTGGGGGACCCATGAGTTTCTGCTTGCAGAAGCAACCAAGGTTTTAAAGACAGTAGATGATATGGGACCCAATATAAAATAAGTGTAGGAAATATATTAATGTTTCAAAGTAGGTTATAGTGTATGTCAGTGGTTCTCAAACTTTTTTATTGTCGGGGCCAAATGGTATTTTTTAAGTGTGTAGAGAGCCACAAAAAAACGAAACCTTGAGAAAATCACTAAAGATTATTACTTTGAAAGCTAAAATAGCAATGTTTGGTGGTTTTCTGAGGTCTGGTGCGAGCCGCAAAATAAGTAGTTGGGAGCCGCATGCGGCCCCGAAAACCGAGTTTGAGAACCACTGGTGTATGTGTAATGGCAATATGTGCTAAGCCACCCTTATACTTTTTCTCTCTCCCCCCCTGCAGTCTGTCCACCCTCTTTTGCCATGAACTGTTTAATGGATTAGGATGAAACTTTCACAGATGATAGATATAGTTATGTAGATGTGCCATCTGCTTCATTTGACTTAAAAACCCCAGTATTTACCCCGCTAGCCCTCAAAGTGTAAAACGTTTTTGTATGTTTGTGCGCACCACAACTGAAAGGTTTCTGTCGTTTAATAGTATAATAAAGGCAACCTAACATGTGGTACTATGTTTGTCATGTACTTGCATTGCTAGGTGGTGCACATGGCAGAGGGGTTTTTAACAGCCTTATGACATCACAAGCATCAAGGGTCGTTGCTCAAAAGCCCCTCCATTGGTCAAATTTTTGATTATTTCCTAATTGGGACAAAATTTTACAGGACTATGAGTGGGTAATTGTGATTTGATATTTTTTTAGTTTAGCAGTAGAACCCAATCAGTTACCCTACTAGCCCCTTAAAACGGGTGAAGTTTTTAAACAATGTTCGAATAGGTTGAAAATTGAAAAGTTGGTTCATTGTGCCATTGTTAGGTGTCAATTGTTGTTTTTCAACCTGTAGCCCCAACATTACCACACCAAAAAGGGTTAATTTTTAAATGATTTTCGAATTGGATGAAATTTGGAAAGCTTGTGCAATTTGCCAGTAATGGGAGCTGATTGTTGTGTTTTAGCCTATTTTCTCACTATTTACCACTTTTCAGATAGAACTTACAATAAAAAATGTATAAATGGAATGAAATTTGGATAGTTTGTATTCCATATAGCATGTTTATTTATAGTCACATCTGTTGAAATGCATTATTTACAACTTTGCATGTGTGGGGGCCCATGCATTTGTGCCTGCAGAACGACTAAGGTTATAAAAGACAGTGCGTGATATGGGACCCAATATAAAATAATATATTTTTTCAAATAGGGTTGAGTGTATATGCAAGGACAATATGTGCTAAATCAACCTTCTAGTTTATATTTAGGAAAGCCACCTTTTCAGTTTTAACAGAAACTAATCTTGTGAAATTTCTTTTGTTATTTAACAAAAGAATGAAAATTAGGGCTTGAATTATGTTTAAAAAAATGAATTCCATGCCTTTTAATTATTTGTCTCCAAACATGAAAAGGATCATGCCTTATAAATATTGATCCTACCTTTTCTGGTAAATGATGTGTAAAGGTAGGGACCTGTTGAACAATGGTGTATGTGCATAACCATTAAATTGTTTTATTTTTGTACTTGTTCATGAATATAAATACCTGATTCAGCACATTTGAGTTCTTGTTGTAGTGACTTCCTGTTTTTGCATCAACTTAACAATGCGCTTATATTAATAGCTGGAGTTATTATTTGGAATAAATTTAAATTGCTGACTCTTAAAAAATATTTGATCATTCATGAATACTAATATCTAGGAATATTAAACTGAATTTATTCTAATACAATTCAGACTGCTGGCATTAAAAATTCAAAGTTTTCATGAATTTTCATCCATCCATGTTTTTATAGCATTGGTTCTCTGGGGTCGCGGTCCTTTAGAGGTCCGTGAAGCAAAAAAACTGGGGTATCAGTAAATCAGTAATTGAAGAACGATTGTCTCCATTGCTAAACAATAGCCTTTATTGCATGCCACTGACAAAAAAGCAATTGTTCTTGCACAATCGTAATGTGTTTTTTGTCTTATCTGTGATGTAACAAACAGATTTTGGATCATTGCGTAATTTTGCATAACTAGCTAAAATTCTGCAAATCAACTTTCCTTTTGCTAAAATACACCTTCCTGCTAAAGGACCACGAGCCCTCAAAATAATGGCAAAGGTGCCGTTTAAAAAAAGTAAAATAGTTTGAGAACCAGTGATTTAGAGAGTATTTTAATGCATGCAGCTTTTATATTAGCCTACGTCTAGTGACAATATCACATCCGAACTTTACATAGTTTTGGATATGGCAGTTTACTTTATACGTCGTTCCTGTTGGTTTAGCTATATGGTTCATCGCTTACTTTCTGCTGCACTTGGTCGCCGTGAGTTGGATGACCGGGACCATTATGGAAATAAAAGATTGGACCTGGCAGGTCCATTACTTGCCTTTTTATTCAGAGGGCTTTTTAGAAATCTTATGAAAGAAGTGCGACTGTATGCTCAAAAATTTATTGACAAGGGAAAGGTAGTCTAAACTTCTTACTGTGTGTTTGTCCAAAATGTGTATTAATTTATGGTAAAATATAGGATTTCAATTTGGAGTTGGCAATAAAAACAAGAATAATCACTGATGGGCTAAAATACTCATTGGCAACAGGAAATTGGGGAGATCAGAAGAAAGCCCATCAAGCACGTGCCGGGGTCTCTCAAGTATGTTGTTTGTTTTCAATTGGCTTAACTTGACAAAGGTTTAGCAGTACTCAGTACCAAACGTTGCTATAGTTATGCTGATTAAGAAACTTGCAAAGGAAATGTAATAAAAAAAAACTATGTATGGTTGGCTGATACACTGCCAGATTATACAAAAAAGCAATTATAATGCAGTATTTAACAAAGCCAGTTCTACAACAAGTTTACATAGGCAGTATCCACAATCATCTCTTATTAAATTAATACATGAATTGACTTTGTAGTTTTATCCCTGGCAGTTTAGTTTAGTGACCTCTAGATTATACAAATGCTTTTCGCAGAGATGAATACATACAGTTGTAGTTCTGGCCATTAGGTTAATTTTGTTCGTACACTTCATTTGTGTTAAACTGTGACATCTTATATGATATGATAAAACTTTGTATAGTCTATAGTTTGGGTCATTGTATAATCTGCTTAACAGCACTAGCCTTTAATGTCTCATCTCATGTAGAAATACAGGAGTGAAAACTATGAGTGAAAAATGTTATCATTAAATTTAAAGCATATGTATATACACATATATATATATTTTTTTAAATGCTGTAGTGTAGGAGCAAGAGTAATGTGTAAAAGCCCCCCTTCAATTACATTACTTCGAATGGAATAGACAAATGATTGTAGCTTTGTACAAAACTATGTAGGTGCTAAACAGATTGACATATGCTTCCACCTTGTCACATCTGCGACGTCTAAACTCACCAATCGGAAGGGATGGCAAGTTGGCAAAACCAAGGCAGCTACATAACTCTTTGTGGGGAATGATTTGTCCTGCAGAAACACCAGAGGTAATGCAGACAAAATGGCTAACCAAGATCCCAGTTTACCAGGCATTTAGTCTATTTCTGTTCAACCTCTTCTCTCATTTTAGTAGTCAGGGCAGTCTTGAATTTGATGTATGGGCAAGTCATAACCTTGAGGCATTCTTTTCATATTTAAATTCAAAATTTAAAACAACATTACTTATTAACAGTAAGATTTACACCGCACAGGCACTCCTCAACATACAACACGCTGCCAGTTTATAGTTTTTTATTTCTCCTGTTTACCTGGATTTATTTTGTTAACTTATGATAGGCACTATTGAAGACTGTGCTGATTAACTGGCTTTCCTGATTATTTGGATGGAACCAACTCATTTTCATGACAGATAATAAACAACAGTTTGGGATTTTCTAAACTGTCCTGTTAAAGTGGGTTTCCTGATTAACTGATTTCATCTGTGTTCTAAATATTTAGGGTCATGCTGTTGGTTTAGTAAAAAATCTTGCTTTGATGGCTTATATTTCTGTTGGTTCACAACCAAGCCCTATTCTTGAGTTTCTTGAAGAATGGTCAATGGAAAATTTGGAAGAGATCTCACCTTCGGCAATTGCAAAGTTTGTTGTTGTTTTTTCACTCTTGGATAAAATTTCACGTTGTTTTAAAGATAGGGGTTATCCTTAAACACTCTCTATCAAAAACTTATGCATGTTGTTTTATTTCAGTGCTACCAAAATTTTTGTGAATGGTTGTTGGGTAGGCATCCACCGTGATCCTGAACAGCTAATGAATACATTAAGAAAACTTAGAAGACAAATGGATATAATTGTATCTGAAGTTTCCATGGTATATCTAGGTTTTTATAGCTATTTCTCGAAATTGACACATTTTGACAAAAGTGGTACTTTGTATTGTATGTCCACGGGTGGGTGCCACTACCAAGGTTAAGAACCCATAGAATGCAACATGAACTAGCATGACAATGCTATTTCTTGGATAGATTTAAAACCCAATGTGCCATTTGTGTGGCTTGTAAACAGATAAACAAAAACCAACAAGCTAATAAATTGGGTGGTTATCAAAACTAAACGGACCATTATTAGATGGATGTGTACAGCTTGTAACTTGCACAGTTACACAAAAAAATGTTTCTGTGCAAATTCTGCCCCTAAGTGCAAATAAACTTGTGTTTTTTAACTGAATATACTGGTGGGTGAAAAATAAACTTTCAGAAAAAAGTTTCGAAAAAAGGCTAAAAAGTGTTTGATTGGGGCAGAATGTAAGTTTGCCCATTGTTTTGTTTAGCCATAGATCCCTCACAAATCCCACCCCTGGCTGTGTAATATGTGTAAAATTTAAACGAAACCAACTTAATGAAATTAAACTTTGTTAGAAGCTATAAAAATCTGTTTTGATAAATGGGGAATGTTATGCCAACAGACTTATGCCTGTTTAGATTTTGTAGGAAAATACCATTGGTTTCTATACAAATGTGAATTTGGTTCTTTAAGATTTTAATACATGTCAAACATTTATTGTTATAACTGTAAATATGGACTAACAATATTTAGAAACCTTGTTCTTGTTGTTTGTGGGACAGTTCAAAAGTAGCAACTTTTAACACTGCCTTTTTTTCAAAACAGGTGCGTGATATCAGAGAAAGAGAAATTCGTATTTATACTGATGCTGGAAGAATTTGCAGGCCTTTGTTAATTGTTGAGGAACAGAAACTTTTACTTAAAAAGCAGCACATTGACTTGTTGAAGGAGGAATATAACAATTACAGGTAAACAGTAACAAGGAATATTCTAAGTGCAATGACTGAGTATTCTAGTCTAGAATAATTGTTTTAAATCAAGACCATTGAATCTCACATCACTTTTGACTGTGCAATATTAAATATGAACGATATTAAAAGCAAACCAGTTTTTTTACACAATAAACATATTTAAAATAAAAATGCAAACAACCTAAACCAGTGGTTCCCAACCTATGGGTCGCGACCCAAAGTTGGGTCGCCTGAACATTCTGTTGGGTCGCTTGTTTTAGTGACAATTACAGCATCTACTTTTTGACGCCTCGTAGCGTTACTTTTATATTACCCAGGGCTTTAAACTGTTGCCCAATAATAACTTCATCACAACTTGTCGTGATGATGGTTAAAACTGTTTGTGATGTCATAAAGTGATGTGTTAGCTCACAGTAGAGCGTTGTCTGGCTAATAATGCCTCGATTCAAAGCTTTCCCAACTTACAGACAAAATACAACTAAAATAGCATGTCCATGGGTCGCGAGAAACCACAAAACTAAATTTTGGTAAGTATTTGGGTCGCGTTAAAAAAAGGTTGGGAACCACTGACCTAAACAAAGGAGAACTGGGGAAAACATTCACAACTGCATTGAAACAAAATGTCTAAATGGCCAAAAATTTAGAGAGACATAATGAAGTCACAAAATGACAATACAAAAATTCAATCATTTAATTCAATTGTTTTTATTGCCTTCATCAGAAGTAACTTTATTGTGAGTATACTTGGGTTGATTTCGTCGGCCTGCTTTCAGAGTATTGATATACACTCCTCAGTCAACAAATATATATTGAATGTTAACTTCAAACAAATGCCAAACAAAACAGTAGCCTACCAAACAAAGTTTGGACATTGGGTGGTAAATTTTTAAATGCTTTTTACATGGGTTGCCAAGCTGGTTAAATATGGTGAATGGCGAAAACAATTGGGGCACATTAAGCTTTCAAAAGTCATCTAATAAACAGATGCATGTAAGGAGATATGTTAATTGAGTTATGACAAAAAACTTTGCAAGGTTTGTTGCACAATAATAAAAAAATGTTGAAAAAATAAAGCACAGTTTGTTTTGTGTGCTATAATATATGTAACCCATGTGTCAATAAACTTTTTGGTTTATTTGATGGTTGTAATTGGGGTAAATTTTATAAATTTTTGCTAACTTGGCAATTATGGAGAAGGCAGCTAGATAATATGATTATTTATTCACTCGTAGGATGGGCATCTTTTTGCAAAATCTGCCTCTGTAACTTACAGAGGAAAAATTCCAAATACCATTTTAGGTAGAATTGAAGTGATAATAAAAAGCATTATGAGGACAGGGAAACATCCTTACCATCTTTTACACCAATATAAATTAATACCTTGAATACCCTTTTATACCATATGGAGATGATTTTAAAGTTAAACTTTTTTAAGCAGTTGTTTGGTGATTTAAGGAATAATGCAATATTTAAATTATTAACTTTTTTAGTTGGCAAGATCTTGTAGCAAGTGGTGTTGTTGAATACATTGACCCACTTGAGGAAGAAACGATTATGCTTGCCATGTTTCCTGAAGATCTGCAAGACAAGGGTGAGCAGTACTGTAGCACATACAGCCATTGTGAAATCCACCCAGCCATGATTCTCGGAGTATGTGCTTCAATTATCCCCTTTCCTGATCATAATCAGGTATGTTGTTCACATTGCTTTAAGTATTATACACCAGACACAGGGCTTTTTAGTTTGACGATACATGAATACAATTGAAAAGACGTTAACATTTAAATCGACAACTTGTGATTAGGAAATCTTAAAATTATTCATTCAAACAGATTTTATACTGTTGGTGAGTTTTAGGACTGTAAGAAGTTAATTGCATGCTAGCATTTATTTAAAAGCAGTTCTTTTTGTTTGTCTGGCATTGCTTGTCTATCACAACATAAGAATTGGAAATATCTAATACATGTCTACATTTTGCGAATACAATTTGAGTTGTGTTTTGGCCTCTGCCAACATAATGATGTGCAAAATCGTATACACAATTACATTTTTACAAATACAATACAAATTGTCAGTTAACTTCAAATGAGAGTTTTTTGAGAGGCAACGAACTACCAATACGACTTTCCCAAAAACGATTGTATTGCTAAGTGCGTATCATAGATTGGTCAAATGGTCCGACATGCTTTTCCACTAACAATCTAAAAAAAAGGGATTTGTCCTTGGATTGTACGGCTTCGAATGCCGTGAAAAAGTAACACTTGTAAGTCACAAAGTCCATTGTGATAGTATATTGATGTTTTAAACTAAGGCATTGTTTCGCAACAAATAAACTTGTTCGATTGGGTGTTTACACGTTAATCTTTCAATCTGTCTACTAGTGCTGCACCATGTTATGTGTAAGTTTCTCGTTATTATTATTTTTTTAATTGTATTTTTCGACAATCAGGCGGCAGTCCTAGAACTGAAATTTGCCCTTTGTCGATCACGGGGTTCAAACCCAGGACACTTCCGGGGACGAATCTCGTGATTATTCCTTGTGCATAATAATGTCTTGTCCATCTAAGAAAATAAGGAAAATAACGTCGTTTTTTCAAAAGTCTGTTTCGGATAGCGGACCAGGAACTGACATGCATGAAACCAATACATTGGATAGTTTTGCAAGCACATCTCAACATCAGGTTTTAGATAATTCTATCTTTTTGGGTGATAAGGCTCATCAACAAATATCACCACATGGATTAACGCCAGATATAACAACAACTAATAACAGAATGGATATTGGGAACTACATTGCAACAAGGTTTAGCATACCAGCTGGTTTAAAATGGGAACTTCTTCAGTAACCGTGGACACCTTCGGTTCAGTATGATTTTCCCCGCTACTCAAGAAAAGTGAAGGGAAAGGATAGATTTTCATCCTTTCAATCTGAGTGGTTAAGTGAATTTAATTGGTTGGTGTACAGTCCCGCAAAAGAAGAAAGTTTTTGTAAATATCATGTGCTATTTGCACCAAAAACCTTGGTGGCTAGATTTTTTTCGGTACTAGCAGATGAAACAAGCGATGTCAGCAATACCCGAACAGTTGTCTATCAATGTGCGCTACGTTCAAGGTCTTCCAGATGGCACTTAGGTGCTGAAAGAAAGCTTTTTAGGGTTTAGGGAGGCAGAAGATGAGACAGGGAAAGGTTTGAGTGAACAAATATTTAAGTTGCTCACACAATGTGGATTGGAATTGGATAACCTAAGGGGGCAAGGATATGGTGGTGCAGCATCAATGGCCGGTAAATTCAAAGGTGTTCAAGCTGTAATATCAAGGCAGTATCCGTTGGCTATATATGTGCATTGTGCATGTCATTAAGCCTTTTTACATGAGCGAATCGTATCGTTGATGCGCATTGTGTGATGTCACGATTTCGATTCGCTAAAGCGTAAAATTACATGGCTGCCGAGCCGAATCGCGCTCAAGGTTTTCAGCTTTGCGCAAAAGCGATCTGGTGGTTATTGTGAAGTGATATACAAACATAAAGCCGGATAATTGTTAATTTTAAGTCTTTT
The DNA here is from genome assembly GCF_965637545.1 of Phallusia mammillata. Classification (NCBI taxonomy): domain Eukaryota; kingdom Metazoa; phylum Chordata; class Ascidiacea; order Phlebobranchia; family Ascidiidae; genus Phallusia; species Phallusia mammillata. The sequence continues at coordinate 17,131,129 of NC_137253.1, forward strand.
TAGACTGTTAGTCTATTCTTTCGAAAAAAATCTAAACTAATTTGTTAGCAGCAGCTGTTTGCGTCTAGCTTAGACATACCAAATGTATAAATCTGTTTATTGTGAACAGTTAAACCCTCAGGAATAGTTGGAAGAAACATTCAAAGTGTATAGATCACTCTGACTTCATTGTCCAAATTCCTTTATATGACTGTACAAATCTATTAAATTTGTTTCTTTAGAGTCTCTTGTGGGTTATATGTATCAAAAACGACTAATTTGTATAACTTTGCACCAGTTGGATGAAAAACTTAATTAAATATGCAACTTGGAGTATGGAACGTTTGTTCAGCATAAACCTCAAATTTCCCCGTTATTTTCGGCACCAAATTAAACAAACTACATATGGTTTCAAGTTGACGTACTTGTTCACAAAAGAGTTCTCCTAAGCGTATTGGCGCCTAAGCGTATTCAAACCACCTGTGTTGAGCGTATCGACAATCGGAGAAGTCTAATACGCTTTGCCTTTTTTCTTAAAACGAGAGGCTTATTGTATAAACTGACCTTGTCGTCTTCAAGTAGTATTTCAGCAATAAGACTTTCAATGAAAACAATTCAAAAATGCATTACTTTTCTCCGTGGTAGTCCTAAACGCCGAAAGTTTTATATTGTGATCGTGTAGAAACCTCCGTTCAAATCCTACTGATGAAGAAGTGGAAGGTTTTTTTTACGATAATGTATTCCACCCTTTTTTAGGATCTGTCATTTCTCAATTATCCAGGAGATTCAATTTACATTTTCAAAATGTGGCCAAAATATCAGATCTTATTCCTGTTAGTATTAACAAATCTAACATCACTTGCCCAGAAGACGCGAAGAGTCACTTTAGCCATATTATAGACATGTATGAGAGAGATTTGTTGCATTCAGCAGACGTTGTAGCGCAAGAGATTTTCAGATGGGCTTTGAAATGGAACGACACCTTCTTTTTCTTTGCCTGCATCGACTGATGGAACTCTCCCATTGTAGGAGGAAGCCTACCCGAATATTCATGGCTTTTTAAAAAATTTCCTCACAATACCTTGCACTACTGCCTCAGTGGAGAGAACCGTTCAGACCCTAAAAGGTTAAAGACTTACCTTCGAAATAGTTGTTGTACTAAAAGACTTAGCGGAATTTCAATGATGGCTTTACATAGAGACGTGGACGTAAATTACAAACAAGTTGTTCAAAGATTTTTGGCTGAAGCTCCATGCCGATAAACATTTTATTTTTTTAGTTCCAACAAACATCTTTGTTGCGGTTATTTAGTTTGTTTTATAAATATTTTTTACCATCGCAATACATGCCGAAGAAGCGATTTACTGCTGTATCGGCGCCTTGTCCTGTTATTTGAAAGTTGTTTTTAGCTTTGATGCGAACAAACGTTTTTTCGTCGCTGTACGAGAGCTGTTATACGCAATAACGCTGATAAAAAAGGGACCTGGCATGCCGACGAACCTGCCCCCCTAGTTGTGCCCATGATAACAGCGCTAGTGGTCAGAATTTTAAACATTGGCCGATTTAGATAAAAAAAATTAGCAGTTGTGTAACTTATTTCTGTGATTGCTAAAAATTGTTTGCAGATATTTTTCATATAATTGCCCTGAATAGATTTTTGTGGATTACCTACAGACCAGGTAGATTTATGGGGATAAACAATGTATGTACATGCCAAGCTTTTGTATATTCCTTGACAACAGCACAAAAATATAAATTGTGACCTCAAGAATGATAAGCAAGTTTTGCCTTTACATCTCAGTTAAAATTATTTCAATCTGATGTATATAGAATATTGTGAGAGTCCAGTTTACAAATGTAATTATTAAATAAAAAATACAGACACACTGATGGTCCCATTGGTGAAATAAGGATGCAGTTGGAAAATGCTGTGATATAATATAAACTGAACATTTTCCATTTCACAAACAAATTTACATGAGTTGAAACCTTTATATCCATTACTTAAGATTTATAAGAAGGTTTAACTTCCAGCTTTTAATTAAATTTCAATTTAATAGTGTGCATAGCATTTGAAAAGTATTTGACTGGTCAGTTGACTAGATTTTATTTACCGGTCAAACACCCAACTCTAGATTGTACTATTTTTTATGTTTAGTCACCAAGAAACACTTACCAAAGTGCTATGGGAAAGCAAGCGATGGGAGTATACATAACCAATTTTCATGTAAGAATGGATACCCTTGCTCACGTTTTATACTATCCTCAAAAACCCCTGGTCACAACACGGTCAATGGAATATCTTCGTTTCCGTGAGCTTCCAGCAGGAATAAATGCAATTGTTGCAATTGCGTCTTATACTGGATACAATCAAGAAGATTCCATTATAATTAACAAGAGCTCTGTTGACCGTGGGTTGTTTAGGTAGAATCTGTGTAAATGAAAATGTATAATTTGAGTTACACAGGTTTTCGTTATATTGTTAGATCTGTGTTTTATCGATCCTACAAAGATTCTGAGAACAAAAGTGCATATGACCAGGAAGAAACGTTCGAAAGACCAGAAAGGTCAACATGTACAGGAATGAGGCATGCAATTTATGATAAGCTGGATGATGATGGATTGGTATCACCAGGTATATTAGCAAATATAACTTCAAGTATTTATGGTTCCTTTTTCTTCAAGAGGACACATATTCTTTCCCTTCCTTTTTGCTGTCCATCACTGGTTTGTTTCACTCGTTTGGTCACGGAAGGTACTTTAAACTTTTTCAAATTTACCCACATGGTAGTTAGTTATCCAAGTTCTTTCTCCTAAAGTTTGACCCCAAATGAACCAGTGGTTCACCCACAAAACCGTAATTTTTAGGATCAGTCTTTATTTCTGTAGTATTTTAACCAGGATCGTTGTCATTTGTTGGTTGGTGCATTATAAACTCCTTTAAAGCATTTTATGAGCTTTACTTGGATTTACCTATTTTTTCTTTTCCCACCAAATATTCATTTTATGTTTATACGTCCTTTAGATGAGAAATACCACCCTTTTGTGCTGAAAGTGTTGCTGATCCTGTGATTACCATTACTGCCTCAAATATATGTCAAATTGCTATTGCACCCTTTCTGGACACTCTGTTTACATGAGACAGGGTGGGAGTGATTAAGCGGTTTAAGATTGGGAAATGTATCTGCTTTACTCCTGCAACTGGGCAACATTTACTACTACATTTATTCTTGCTAATTATGGGTCCCCTTCCCTGAAGGGGACCCATATTGATTTTACTCAAATTGTTTTTGTTTTTTTCTTTTTTTTTCTTTTTTTTTTTTTCTTCCCAAAGTTTGTCCGACTCGTTTTTCCATCAAATTTGATGGATTTGGATGAAATTCACACAGATGGTAGATACAGTTATGTAGATGTGCGTTCCACTTTGTTTTTGTTGATAACCCCAGTATTTACCCCGCTAGCCCCCTAAAAAGGGTGAGTTTTTAAACAGTGTCGGAATTGGCTAAAATTTAGATAGCTTGGAGAGTATGCCATTTATAGGTGTCGATTGTTGTGTTTAACCCTGTAGCCCTAACATTTACCCCACAAGCCCCCAAAGTGTAAAATGTATTTGTATGTTACTGGACACCCCAAAAAAAGATTTATGTGGCGCAATAGTGTTACAAGGGCAACCAGTTGTATGTTACTCGTTTGTGACTTTATGGGTTGCTTGGTGGACGTTTTTGCACCATGGCAGTTGGCGGGTTGTTAACAGCACTATGATGTCAGAAACATTAACGGTTGTTGCTTAAAACACCTAGTGGTCGAAATTTAAAAAAAAAATTGTGCAGAACTATTGATTGAATCATTGAGGTTTCATATTTTTTAGTTTGTTTGTCGAACCCTATTAGTTACCCTACTAGCCCCCTAAAATGGGTGAGTTTATTAAACAGTGTCGGAATAGGCTAAAATTTGGGTAGCATGTGGGGTTTCGATTGATGTGTTTTACTTTGTAGCCCCAACATTTACTCAACTAGCCCCCTAAAATAAGTTAATTTAAAAAAAAACGTCCCTAAAAAATTTCCAAAGTTTATTGAACATACTATTTTAAGTCCTCAAATGTTATAATTTGCCCTGTAGTACCACAATTTAATCAACTGGTCCTGTAAAATGGGTGACCCTTTTGACAATGTTGAAATTAAATGAAAATTGGACAGCTTGTAGAATTTGCTGTTCGTAGGTGTCTTTTTTTGTTTTACACCATTACGCCACTATTTACTCCTTCTTTTCTTTGAAGAAGAACGTTGAATAGGACATACTTCAAATAATATATTACTATTTAAGTCCAGTGCTGATTACTCCGTTTTGCTTTACAACACCCAACTTTATAATGGTTATCTCTTGAAATGCATTATTTTCAACTTTGCATGTGTAAAAGACTATAGCTAATATGGGACCCAAAACAAAATAAGCATAGGAAATATATTAATGTTTTAAAATAGGTTATAGTGTATGTGCAACAACAAAATGTGCTAAGCCACCCTTCTAGTTTGCTGATACATACACTATTTCAATGCTGGGCAGTTCTGTGGTATTGATAATATTACTTTTACTTCAAAAGTAACGTTAAAAATATGAGGTTGTTAAGATGTTAGTACCGCTTGGCTGCCGCATGGTGATAGGTCATTATTGATCAAATGATGATTGTGTAGGATATAATGTATCTAAATTGCATATATATGGAGAAGCTAAAATTTTAATTAGTTGTTTGTGTAGCTTGTTCCTTGTTTAAAACTTTAGCCTGATCAGCCTAGTGATTATTTTTACAACCCTAAATATTTCTAAATGCACCATTGCGCTTTTGCTAGACACTTTAATGATGACAATGCATGCCACCAGGCAATGCTTGCGCTGTTTGAATAATGCTGTAATGTTTCCGCTCTGCCGACATATACAGTAGTTTATATGGTCGCATGTTTTCCATCGATAGTGAGCCAATGCGTTTTCAGTCTCACAGCCAACTAGAGTTTAGTTAAATGTTACATCATTTCGACTATTGTCTATCAGGAGACTTATGTTTATTAATTAAAGGGGTGCGAGTGTCTGGTGACGATGTTGTAATTGGAAAAACTGTTTTGCTTCCTGAAAATGATGATGAGTTAGAAGGTTCTACTCACAGGTTTAAGAAGCGAGATGTTTCAACATTTTTGAGGACAAGTGAAACTGGAATTGTGGATCAAGTATTACTAATACTGTTTTTTTTTACATACCTATTTGACCAACTTTGATGTATCTTTGTCATCAGGTTATGGTTAGCATCAATCAAGATGGTTACAAGTTTACAAAAATTCGAGTTCGCTCTGTAAGAATTCCGCAAATAGGAGATAAATTTGCAAGTCGACATGGACAAAAGGGAACATGTGGAATCACCTACCGTGCAGAGGTTTGTAGCTTGGGTGATTTTTGGCATAGTTTTCGGTTTAGTTAGACACACTTTTGACTTCATATTTGATGTACTATAGCAGGGGTCACTAAACTACGGCCCGCAGGCCGGATCCGGCCCCCGAGGTCATTTCATCCGGCCCGCAAACACATTTTTGGTGTGCCAAATCGTATTGATAACTTTGTAACATTCAAAAATTTATCTGCTCCTTACGAAAGTTTTCCTGTCGTGATATGTAGAATTGATATTACCCATAGTTTCATAGAATTACAACGCCCAAGATTGATCCAAATCGGTTTGTTACGTCACAAACAAGACTACAAGTGTTAATTGTGCGCAAATAATTGCCTTATTTTGTTACTTGTGATGTACAAGCATTGCTCGTAAAATGAGACCAACTGTACAATTTAACAGTCGCATTACCAGATTTTAAATAGGATTGTAGAAAGACCATCTATTGCCCCCCTATAAAAATCGCCGTTTGGAAAAGTTTGGAAAGACGTCGCTTGGGCGTGCAAACTATGCGGCCCGCGCGAATCATTATTAAACTTATCCGGCCCGCAGTGAAACCCCTGTACTATAGAAAGCAATTGGCAAGCCGGTCAATTGACAGCACTCTATTTGACCGGTCAAATACTATTTTTAATTTTAAAAATCAAATGTGGTAAATTTTCTTAGGCTTGCTATTTTGTTGTTGAAACGGGTAAATTATTTCACTTGGCGAGCAAAGGTAGAATAGAACTTGTCAAGTGTCTTGGCTATTTGTGAAAAGGTTTTAGCAAAATTAACTGCTTTAAACATAGCCTGGCCTCAGTGGTCTGTAGTTAAAAACTTTGAAGTATTTGGTTCTGAAATGCATAAAGGAGGAAAGAACACATACATAACGTGTTAATAGACCAAACATTGTTTCAGACTTGATATAGGTAAAACTATACCGTATGTGCTACTACAAATTTTGGCGCGCTACCAAAATGTTTGCACCCCTGTTTTAAACAGTGGCTGATTGGAATCAGAAATTTGCAGGACTAAAAAATATATACTTGTTTGTGCTTAACTATTGGTAGACCCATTCTAAATAATTTTGTAACATGTGTCTGTGTACAGGACATGCCATTTACTTGTGAGGGAGTGCAACCTGATCTAATTGTAAACCCACATGCAATTCCTTCAAGGATGACAATTGGCCATTTAATTGAATGCTTGCAGGTAATTATGTTTGATTGACTCAAAATTTTTTTTTTCTTACCAAAGTTTGTCCGACTCGTTTTTTTATTAAATAGTTGATGGATTTGGATGAAATTTACACAGTTTGTAGATATAGTTATGTAGATGTGCATCCCACTTTGTTTGTCCTGATAACCCCAGTATTTACCCCGCTAGCCACCTAAAATAGGTGAGTTTGTAAACACTGTCGGAATTGGCTGAAATTTGGATAGCTTGTAGAGCATAGCTTCCCAAACTGGGGGTCGCGACCCCGGAAGGGGTCGCTTAACAAACTTGAGGGGTTGCAGAGAGCTGTACCAATTTTGCACGAAGTACTCCATACACTGGCGTAGAGTACGGGGGTGCCGCACACCTCCGGCCTTGACTATTGTATTACGTCACAATGTCATTTTTGTTCAATTTACGTCGGTTTTGAAACGTTTCCAGATAAGGTTTGCGCTTGTAGTGAAGCCATTAATCGAACAAACGTCGGTTAAAATGCAACAATTGCAATTGCTTTGAAATACACAGGCATTTTAATGTAACATAAAGATGACTTATAGAGTTAAGACTGACGTTTAAGTATTGTGTGGTGCAGTAACTTTCTCTTAAAAAGTAGGTAATAAATTTACGATTTCTAAGCAGTGTTTAATGTCCCTTTGCAAAGCACTGCAACGTTCCAAACTTGGTCCAAGGTGATAAGTACCAAATTTGCAAAGCAATGTGACAGAAACTAAAGCACATAAAAGGTATCGGTGTTTGGACGTGTAAAGTAGTAGACTCCACAAACGTGTTTTTTCATAGTTTATCATATTATCGGTTTCCTATTTTTTTAGTTTGTGTGTCGGACCCCATTAGTTACCCTACTAGCCCCCTAAAATGGGTCAGTTTTTTAAACAGTGTCGGGATTGGATAAAATTTGGGTAGGATATGGACTATGCTATTTGTAGGTTTCAATTGATGTGTTTTACCTTGTAGCCCCAACATTTACTCAACTAGCCCCCTAAAATAAATGAACTAATTCCTAAAATGGGTGACCCTTTTCACAATGTTCGAATTGAATGAAAACCGGACAGCTTGTAGAATTTGCTATTTGTTTGAATTTCCTATATATTTTTCATTATGCCATTACTTACTCCTTTGTTTCTTTGAGAAAGAACGTTAAATAGGACATACTTCAAACAATATCTGGGGTGAATCTAAATTTTATATAGTTTGTACTCTACATAGTATTATCATTTAAGCCCAGAGCCGATCACTGCGTTTTACCTTACAACACTAAACGTTCACATGGTTATCTCTTGAAATGCATTATCTACAACTTTGCATGTGTGGGGACCCATGAGTTTCTGCTTGCAGAAACAACTAAGGTCGTAAAAGACAGTAGATGGTATGGGACCCAATATAAAATAAGCATAGGAAATATATCAATGTTTTAAAATAGGTTATAGTGTATATGCAAGGGCAATATGTGCTAAGCCACCCTTCTATTTTTAGCTTTACATGTGTGGGGACCCATGAGTTACTGCCTGCAGAAACAACTAAGGTTATAAAAGACGATGGTTAATATGGGACTCAACACAAAATAAGCATAGGAAATATATTTATGTTTTAAAATAGGTTGTAGCATGGGCGCAGCCTGCGGGCCACATCTGGCCTGCAAGGTAATTTTCCATGGCCCGCGGGGTCATTAGCAAATTAAAAATAGTAATATCGTGTCAAATGTGACTCAAGATTTTTTGTTTTATTTACACGTTGAATGTTCAACAAAGGAAAATGTATGAAACTTCAAACAACCCTCATATATATACGTCAAAAAATTGCAAATTCAATTATCTTGTACATTATTACTATGATAAAATAATGTGAACTTAGTCTGATCATCACAGCGTAAAGTTAAAAATCCGTTTAGTTCTCTGTGTTTAGGATAGTGATATGGAACGTTTTCGTTTATGAAGGCCAACCAACATTTCTTGACACTTGTACAGGCCGCATGTATTGTTTCAGCCGCCTAAGACAATTGTTTCTAAACCATTTTATTTACATAACATGTTTTGTAATTTTCCCGAGTACATACGTTTTGTAATGTAATTTTTTTGGCAGTCCATGATGAATACAATGCCAATTAAACACCTTAGCAAAACGTAATCTTAAGCAGCTAAAAGTAACTTTCACTTTTACTGCTACAGCTTTCAGGATTATTTTCACCTAAATATATTTACTTGATCTAAGAGCGGTTTATGACATCACAGATAAAACCAAGATATGATGGTATGGGCAAACAATTGCTTTCCTTGCCACTTGTCATGAAATAAAAAAGCCTTGATCAACGTGCAAGTAAGATTGTTAAGTCAAGGAAATATCGCTGTCTAGGGGGCCATAAACTCTAGTTTGGAGAGCTGGCCTAGGGTTTAATTTCATAGTAATGACAACACATATTTTTCTGCTATTGGTGTACTGTAGCGTGAAGTATTAAGGTCTTTAAATGCATTTTGACATTCTAGGCCACATATGGCCCGTGGCTTCTGGGTAGTTTGAAAATTGGCCCGGGACAAATTTTGAGTTGGAGATCCCTGGATTATAGTGTAAATGCAATGACAAAATGTGCTAAGCCACCCTTCTAGTTTGTTTTGTGGTTGTTTAGCTTTATGATTGTCTTACTCTGTGCATTATATAATTTAATTTCATAAAATATGCAACAGAAACTTGGTAACAATTAAAAAACAAAATAATATTTTTGCAGGGTAAAGTTTCAGCAAATAAAGGGGAAATTGGAGACGCAACCCCTTTCAATGACACAGTCAATGTTCAAAAAATATCCAATCTTTTACATGAGTATGGATATCAACAGCGAGGAAATGAGGTACATGGTAGTAAACTGGTAGCAACAGCGGCAATTGGAATAACAGTGTAGTATTATTCTTTGAACAGAAATTATTTTCCTTTTAAAGATGGTTATGTGCATCAGTGTTTATTTTTGCAATATGTTTTAGATTCTATACAATGGACACACTGGAAGAAAAATGAATACTCAAATTTTTTTTGGACCAACCTACTACCAAAGGTTAAAGCATATGGTAGATGATAAAATCCACTCTAGAGCAAGGGGCCCTGTTCAGATTTTAAATCGACAGCCGATGGAAGGACGGTCAAGGTAAGTCAAAAAAGTTCAGGATTGGGTTCGCCACACTAGAGCCGCTAGGAAAATGTGGAGCACCTGACACTAAAAGTGTTTACATGCAAATATCCATTAACAGTTTTCTTTTAGTTTTGCCAGTAAAGTTACATTGTCTACCCTCAGATACTTTAAGCCAGTTGATTTTCAACCTATGGGTCAAGACCCCCATGGGATAAACATAAAAAAGTAAATGTTTATCAGCAATAACAAAATGAAAACACTTGAAAGCAATAAAACAGTCAAACCCCTTGATTTAGACCTATTTTGTGTTTCATTATGACCATTACAATATAAAACAAATAGCTTTCAAATAGCTTTATTATGTCACTATACAGAAGATAATATAATGCAAGGGCTTGGGGTAGAAAAACCAAATAGACCAGCAAGCTTAGACCTCCTTTTCTCTTTGCCCAAAGTTAAAGTTTTTTCTAATGATTATAAAACAAAACAAAACATGGACATTTTTGAAAGGGGTCACAAGTTAGTTTTGGTTGCTAAAATGAGTTGCGGTATGAAAAAGGGTTGAAACCATTACCCTTTTTAATGTACGAACTCCAACGACTTTCTACAAGCTTCACTCTTTATCAAAGCCCTTAAATCAGACTTGCAGCTTATCATGGCAGGTGCTCACAGATATAACCATAACAATAAATTGTACTTGTTTCTGCCTACAAGAATGACGATCATTGCGCATATTGTACTTGTTGCATCACAGAAGACATCTAATCAGTGGTTGCTGCTTTACAGTGAATGTGTTAAAAAAACTGAAGGTTTTTTTGTGACTCATCGCCAGAGATGTGATATGCATAATTTTAATGTATGCTGGTTTGTTATACGCGTTTAAGAAAGAGTACTTCAAATCCAATTTTGATCCTCCAATGACTTGATGGTTTACCTATAGGCCCCCAAAACGTATTTTTTTTAAAACAGCTGTACTGACTAAAGTACATAATCTAGGAGTTTCATGCTTTGTTGGTTGGTGCAATGTAAGGTATTCCAAAGAATTTTAACTTTTCATTTGATTCACCCCTTAAACCAGGGGTACACAACCTTTTCGCTAATACGGCCACATCGCAGAACCCTACTTCACCAACGGCCGCCAATTACCTGCTTGTTTTTGTTTTAAAATTTATGATGTGAAAATAGGGCATGTCCCACATACATAAACCATCTAATGGCACCAAAAAAGCCCAGATAATTTGAAACTTGATTCACAGATTGAGCTAAACAGTCTGACGACCAATCTGAGCTATTTATGACGTCATAATCTATATTGTGACGCAAGAGGTGACTGTTTATTTGCACACAATAGGTGTATATAAAGTGTGATTCACAGGGTTACTAGGCTGAAAATATTCTTTAGTCTTACAAAATCTATTTAAAGCAGTTTGAAAGTCAAAATATTTAACAAAAGAGTTTTTTTACGTGATGGCCGCCAGTGCATATATTTTAATAAACATGTTCACGGCCGCACAAAATCGTCTATTCGGCCGCAGGTTGTGCACCCCTGCCTTAAACCCTAACTATCAGTTTTAGTTTTAGGCCAGAAATAAAAGCCCTAATGTGCTAAAATTTGAACAATTGTTTGCAGTAGGTTATTCGTTTAGTGTTTTAAATTTTGCTTTAATCAGCCAAATGGTTACCTTTACAGCCCATGTACACTGTCAGTCAGATAGAAGTCCCAAGGGAGTAATTCACTGGTTTATGATTAAGGCGGTTTATTGCAGAGTGGGAGAGCACAGCTTGACATACGGACAGAGGTTTTGGCGATTAGAAATCAGCTGTATTTGCGCAGCAATGCTATTTCGTTTTATTAAGTTATCCTTTGCATTTTTAGTTTTGGTGAAGGTTTCACACCTAAGACATGATTTAAACTCGATAAACGTGCTTCGGTTTCATATATGTCAAGCAAAACTTTGTTGATCAAACATAACAATAAAACAATTATGCTACAATAAATAAATATAAATGGTCTTTAAATTCTTGTTGTCAGTTTGCCATGGCATGACCATGGGTCACTAAAGGTCAACTTAATATACTTACTTAATATACTTACATATTACAAACACAGTTTAAGAATGATTCTTCGTCATAACGTAGCTTCTTTATTTTTGACAAATCAATTTAAGATTAAATAATTAAGTCATGAATAAACTAGGCAAAACGGTATTGTTGAATACTAAGGACTGCCTGTTATTGAAAACGTTGTCAAAAGGTCATTAAACGGTCGTACAATATCTGCACCGTGAGACAATACTACAGGTCACTGGCAAACATAGGGTCTAATACAGTGGTTCCCAACCTTTTTTGTTACATTCCTCCCTTAGCCCATTTTCGAACTATTCATTCCTCCCCATAAGACGAAAAAAATACAACATAAAAAAATTATAGCAATTTATTTCACATTACAACTCAATGCGAAATTTGCTCTTGTTTGCGCTCTGAAAGTAGTTGTATACGCGGCACAGTTTGTGACAATGCACTTAGGCTACAGCTAGAATCTACACAAGACAATGATATGTAACTAAGAATCTAGTTTCATTACATATACTGTTTACTAACTGTAAACTGTTCAGTTGTTAAGGAACTATGCAACAGCCAGACTGTCAAGAAACAAAATGCTAAAACAATGGACTTTGTTATGACAATAATCGATTAATTTAAGTGCCTGAAACGTAGCATGTGGCCGTATATACAAGTAGGCCTTATAATTAGGGATGTCTATTTCAGAATCCTTTACAACCGGTTCCAATTGTGAACTGCATACAAATTATAATGGACATCAGTGTATATACAAAAACATTCTGAAACATTTGTAATGAAAATTTTTTTTTACAGTTTTTTTGAAATTCCTCCCCTGAACTCAGAAAATTCCTAGATTATTTCAGGATTTAAGGGGTGACGATTATTTCGGGGTTAAAGGGGTAAAAAATGGGTAAATCCAATAAAAAATTGGACAATTATTTAGAATACCTTACATTGCACCAACTAACAAAGCATGAAACTCTTAAATCATGTACTTTCCAACCAACCAAGCATGAAACTCTTAGATGATGTACTTTAGTCAGTACAGCCGTTTTCAAAATTTTACGTTTTGGGGGCTTGTGGGTGAACCGCTGGGTCATTTGGGGTCAAACTTTAAGAGGATCGGGTTTTAAACAATAGCTAACATTTAAAGCACCCTTTCTTGACCAAACGCGTTTGACAAACCAGCGTTAGACAGAAACGAATATTTCGGGGTTTCAGGGTAAAAAATGGGTAAATCCTGTTAAAAGTTAGAAAGTTCTTTAGAAAACCTCACATTGCACTAACCGACAGAGCACATAACTCCTAGATGATGTACTTTAGTCAGTACAGCCGTTTTAAAAATTTTACGTTTTGGAGGATCAAATTTGGATTAATATGTAACATCTGTCCAAATTTTAATAAATTTGGAGCACTCTTTCTTGACCAAACGCGTTTAACAAACTAGAAGGGTGGCTTAGCACATATTGCCCTTGCACATACACTATGATCTATTTTAAAACATAAATATATTTCCTATGCTTATTTTGTATTGGGTCCCATATTAGCCATCGTCTTTTATAACCTTGGTCGTTTCTGCAAGCAAAAACTCATGGGTCCCCACACATGCAAAGTTTTTGATAAAATGCATTTCAATAGATAACAATGAGTAAGTTTGGTATTGTGAAGACAAACACAGTGATTGGTACTGTGCATATCTAAATATGCTATATGGAGTAAAAACTATTTAAATTAAAAAACTCATTTTAGGGGGCTAGTAGGATAACTAATTGAGGTTCAACACACACAAACTTAAAAGTAGGAAACCACAATGACTCAATCAATAGTACTGCAAAATTTCAGTCCAATCTGCCAACGTTTAAAATTTCAACCACTAGAGGTGTTTTGAGCAACAACCGTTAATGTTTCTGACGTCAAAGGGCTGTTAACAACCCACGAACTGCAATGCCACAATAACGATAATTGGCATACTTTACAAGCTATCCAAATTTTTGCCAATTCTGACATTGTTTACAAACTCACCCCTTTTAGGGGGATAGCGGGGTAAATGCTAGGGTTATCCGGACAAACAAATTGGGATGCACATCTACATAACTACATCTACCATCTGTGTAAATTTCAGCCGAATCCATCAAGCATTTGATGGCAAAACGAGTCAGACAAACTTCGGGGGGGGAAAAAACATTTTAGGAGGCTAGCGGGTTAAATACTGGAGTTTTCAACAAAAACAAAGTGGGATGCACATCTACATAACTACATCTACCATCTGTGTAAATTTCAGCTGAATCCATCAAACATTTGATAGAAAAACGAGTCGGACAAAGTTCGGGGGAAAATACCCATTTTAGGGGGCGAGCGGGGTAAATACTGGGGTTATCAACAAAAACAAAGTGGGATGCACATCTACATAACTACATCTACCATCTGTGTAAATTTCAGCCAAATCCATCAAACATTTGATGGAAAAACGAGTCGGACAAACTTCGGGGGGGAAATACCCATTTTAGGGGGCTAGCGGGGTAAATACTGGGGTTATCAACAAAAACAAAGTGGGATGCACATCTACATAACTACATCTACCATCTGTGTAAATTTCATCCAAATCCATCAAGGATTTGATGGAAAAACGAGTCGGACAAACTTTGGGGAGAAGAAAAATGAAAGAAAAAAAAAGAAAACGAAAGAAAAAAACAAAAACATTTTGAGTAAAATCAATATGTGTCCCCTTCAGGGAAGGGGACCCATAACTAGCGTTAGACAGAAGAAAAAAAATATGGACAAAAACAATATGTGTCCCCTTCACAGAAGGGCACCCGTAACTAATCAGTGGATCACACCCTGGTATGTGTATGTAGAGATGGAGGCCTGCGGTTTGGGGAAATGGAGAGAGATTGTCAAATTGCACATGGTGCTGCTCAATTTCTTCGTGAGCGATTGTTTGAAGCCTCAGATCCATATCGAGTCCATGTCTGTAATTTGTGCGGACTAATTGCCATTGCCAATTTACGTTCACATACCTTTGAATGCCGTGGATGCAAAAACAAGACTCACATTTCGCAGGTACTAAAATATTGCTAAAACAATTATTTCATGAGGTGGACACTTTTAGATTTTAGTCTTTTTTTCCCACTAGAGCGGGATGTAGATTGTTGTGTTGCACCCCTGTACTCTCACCATATACCACACTGGTCTCCTAAAATGGGAGAAATTTGTAAATTCTCTGTTTTTTAAGTGCCAATGGTTTTGTTTTATCCTTTAGCCCAACATTTACCCCACTAACCCCATGATCTGAAATTAAAAAGATGAGTTTAACAAACAAATGTTTTGGCCTGACCAGGTTATAAGCTTGAAAAATATTTGAAATGTGATAACCTTAGAATAATGTTATTGCAGGGGTGGGCATCCCTTGTTACTGTAGGGCCAATTATAAATCAAAATTGGATCGCAGGCCGCACAGTCAAAATTGGATCGCGGGCCGAACTGTGCATAACACAAAGTGATTTTGCTTTGTTTCTTACCAAATATGCTTAACTACAAGTATAATTCGTCTCTGCGGGCCGCACAACCTTTAATAAAGCCCGTGGGCTGCAGGTTGCCCACCCCTGTGTTATTGGTATGCTTTTGTGAAACGGATAAAGTGAAGTCATGTGGCTGAATTAGTTTGTAAATATAGTTTTAGGGTTTACTTTGTTACCACCTTTACCTGTGCATTTTTTTGGTTCTGTCCAAGCAAAAAAAAAGTTTAAGCATAAATCTTGGTTGATATATCCGAGGGCTGTCTTAACCTTTTACCATTGTTTATTGTTAGGTTCGACTGCCCTACGCCTGCAAGCTGCTGTTCCAGGAGTTAATGTCAATGTCGATTGCACCAAGAATGATGGTTGTTTAAATCTAAAATGTTTAAACAATAAAAATTGCTTTGGCCAAACATTTTGTTTACAAAATTGATGTCAATTTTTTGTGTAGTGGACACAGTTTTTAACTATATCATGAAATGATTACTCAGTTTTACACTGGATTGGCAGGATCTTCAGGGCAACATAAGTTTATAATTAACCAATCAAAAGCTTTGATTCAATTTTTGGGATCCAATTATTTGTGGATCGCTGCTCTAGAGTCTAGACAGCACTGTCAAGCTTAAAACACATTTTTAATTTGTACTTCTTTTACAAAGCTTCCTAGTAAACAAATTGCAGTGAATGAAAATGGAGCACTACATTTATTTAACTTCTATCTTTAATAAATAGGCCAGATGATCAGGTTTCAAAAAATTATATTCTTGGACTAGAAAGGTATCTTTCCTAATTATTTCCACTTCATATATTGTGTAGCTTTTTTTATCTAATTAATATGCCCACCATTTGCTTTACTGACATGGTTGTTTGTTGCAAGCAGAAACGAATGGGTCCCCACACATGTGTTTATGTGTAATTAGTCATGGTAAAAAGGTTTTCCAATGTGTTATTTTTAGATACCTTTTTGGAAGGACAAATTTGTAGTAAGCATCAACCCAAACTTCAAAAGGTTTTGTCCATGTCCTGTTTACATTAAATTGACATATAATTACAAAAGTAGTAAAAAAGAACATTAAAAACTCCCAATCTGAGAATTAAATCTCCAGGCTTGACCTAGATCAGTGTTCTCAACCTTTTGTGGACTGCCCCCCCCCCCCCCCCAAAGTAACTATTTGGCCTTGGAAATGGTTGGAATTCGGTAATAATTTTGGCTTCAAACAAGTCGAATAGAGTAAACAAGAATCTGTAATTGTGAAAAACCTCAATATAGGCAAATAGTGTGTGAAAAGGTCGATTAAATTTGGAATAAAGTTATTTGCAACACAGACTTAATTATGCGCATTAAAAAATGTAACTGGCTTTTAGTGGGTGTTTCTGGTGAGTATACACCTGTGCCCCCCCCAGAACACAGCTCGCGGCCCCCTGTGGGACCATGGGCCCTGGTTGAGAACCACTGACCTAGATATTGTTGTGCAAGGCCAGTTTTAAAACAGTAAAAACTTTAACTAGAAAGCCTAGACAGTATTGCACACACACTGACAAATTAGGAAGATATTTTGCAGCAGAGGTTTAGAAAACAAATTGTTCTGCTGCAACCTATCGCCGTGCAGTCGCCGCTCGATCGTTGAATGACCTTTTGACCCGGTTTTCAATAGCAGGCAGTCCTTAGTCTTCAACAACAACGTTTTTTTCCTATTTTATGTATAACTCACATACTGTTTCTCAGTGGTGGGATTCAATTCTTTAGTCACAAAAGTCATATTTTTCAGCCGGTTCTGTCACAAAAAGTCCATTGACAGTAACCAGTAATGCTAACCGGTTCGCTGATCTCATTAAGTTTTGTAAGGTGGTTATAAGAACCGGCTGAATCCCACCACTGCTGTTTCTGGAGTATGTGTCAAACATAAATAAGCCTCGTTGTGACAAAAAAATCAGTCTCATCTGTGTTATGCGAAGTGACCTCTCGTCGTACGGCAGCCAAGCTGACAATGACCGAATCTACATAGCATTATTGCAATGTAGCCATCCAAAAGACTGCCTCGAAAAGCGTCCGTTCACACGTCAAGCGTTTACCTCGATGGCGTCTGTATTTGCTCCAAACGCCACAAGAAATACCAATGTTATTGCCTCGGTTATTTATGGATCCTCGTCCTGTCTGCTTCAACTTGTTGAACGCTGTTTTCTTGACTCGAGTCTCGAACTACACGAACATTAATTTAAAACATTCTTATATTTAGGCTAAAACAGCTGAAACATAATGCCAAGTTATCCTTTCACAATTTTCCCACCATGTTGCATATTTAACAAATTTTTCGTTCAACTGGTGTAATGCTAAACAAAATACTAGTTGGTGTTTTGAGAACTTGTATTTGTTGTGCTCGCATTATATCCAGGGAGTCGAACCGCTTGTCATATGGGTTCAGGTTCGGTTCGGGTTCACTTGGTTTTGTTTTAAGGGTTCGGTTCAGGTTTTTAAAAATGTATATTTTCGGGTTCGGGTTTTGCTCCGGTTTAGGCAAATTATCCGGTCCGAACCGGTTTGCGGTTTTTAAACCGGTTCAAATTTTTATTCGTTGCAATTTAATTCTACCCATCATCTACCTGGTCTTATCAAACTGCAAAAAACATTTTGCCCGTGCACTGTTGTGTTTGAAACGCCCTACAAGTGTTATCTCGTATATTCTTCAGTGCGCTGTTTTGAGAAAAAAAATACAAAATATAAAACAGACTGCATTTTTTACTGGTTCGGTCCCGGTTCGGGTCCAACGCCAAACAAAATACGGGGTTTAACTCCGGTTCGGGTTTTTAGAAAATCGTAATTAGCGGTTCGGGTTCGGTTCGGGTTTAATGAAATTAACCGCTCAAACCGGTTCGCGGGTTCGGGTTCAGTTCCGGTTCGACTCCCTGATTATATCATTCATTGCTCTGAAGAAGCCCTACCGTTCTGGTGGGCGAAACGTTAGCAAAAATACAAGTTCTCGAAACAACAACTAGTATTTTGTTTAGCATTACACCAGTTGAACGAAAAATTTGTTAAACAAGCAAAACATGTACCTGAAAACCGTGTGAAATGTGCTTTTTATGGGCTATTTTACGTTTAATCTTTATATTGGCTGCAAACGCTGCTCTAATGCAGCGTGCAAAAGTAAAGCGTGCAATTCGAGTGATAGCATTTATCCGTTTGGTTTGCGACAAATGCCCCCGACCAGAAAGGACTTCGATGTGTTTGAATGAAAAACACATCGGTAGTTTATAACGGTATTTTTCGGTATTTCGGTCTAAGACCACTGATGTAAAGTACACATTTAAGGGAGAAGCCAAGCGTAAAATCAGTAGGCTACACTTACTCCTTTAGGAAGATCAATTCTCCGGGTTCGAAGAAGGTTCCAGTGAGAATTCTTTAGCTCTGTACACCAACAAGACGTCTGCTTGAGGTGGAAAATCTCTAGGCAAGTTCGCTCCAAAACACATTCGAATGCACCAGTTTGTAGCGTTTATCTCCATGGCGTCTATATTTACTCCAAACGCCACAAAAATACCAATGTTATTGTCTCGGTTATTTATGGATCCTCGTCCTGTCTGCTTCAACTTATTGAACGCTGTTTTCTTGACTCGAACTACACCAACATTAATTTGATACATTCTTATAGTTAAAACAGCTGAAACATAATGCCAAGTTATCCTTCCACAAATTTATTCCGAGTAATTACACAACATTTATCGTTTCACACAATTCCAAAACCTCTCTGATTTCAAGGTGGAAAATAGCGCTTTTTATACTATACAACATTAAACTTATTCCCTTGCACATAATTACGTTTGTTAATGTTACTTTTAATTGGGCAAAGTCCACATTAGCCTTTTTTCTTGCCAGAATATTCTTGAAAACATGCACGTTGACGTGAGTGGGACCGAACATGAAACTGCGAAATACAAGGCAAACTGTCTAAAAATAGATTATGACTTCACCGATACAAGCAAAACATATACCTGAAAACCGTGTGAAATGTGCGTTTTATGGACTATTTTACGCTTCATCTTTATATTGGCTGCAAACGCTGCTCTAATGCAGCGTGCAAAAGTATAACGTGCAACTCGTGTGAAATATAGCATTTATCCATTTGGTCTGCTACAAAAGCAAGAAACTTTCTAGATTATGTAGAGAAAGTCGTGTAATAGATTATGTAGAGAAAGTCGTGTAAAAGTTTGAACCTTCATACAATAAAAAGCAGTCGTTTAAATAAAGGGTAGGAATTATGCGATTCGTAAAGTTATGACGCCAAGTATTAGTTTGCAAGAAGGCAATCTCTGGATATTAACGTGAAAAGTGTATAAAAGGCAATTAACAAATTTTTAAAACTTTAGAGGAAAGTTTGATCCATTTGAAATTATCAAATTTTGTTTTTCTTTCTGTAACAAACTGAAAGTATTGCACCGAGTTTGGAGCTAAGCGGTCGTAAGCATTATATAGCCTAAACTTTCAAGCTGTACAAAAGATTTTCTGCCACCTTGCGTAGGGTTGCCATACGTCAGGCTTTTCCCTGACATGTCAGGGAATTTAGTGTTTAAATCTGCGTCAGGGAGAAATGGTAAAATGTACTTAAAAGTCAGGAATTTAAGACAACAAAATATATGCTATGAAATTAATGTACCAACGGAAAAAGTTTCTAGTAGTTAGCTACAATCGCGTCTATGCCATGAAGCGTAAAAAGGTAAACTGCCGGCGCGCATGTTACCGCACAAGCTAACTGTTTCGTTTTGCAGTGTTGGTGCGCGCGTAACAATACCTGTTTGTTACTGGTTGTTTGACAATACGCGTTAAATACACAAATAAAAATCCGCATCTCAAGAAAACACATCATTCGATGCTACGTGTGGACGTGGGAAGTTTCATTTGCTTTAACTGTGTATCTAATATGCAAGGAACTAACTAACAACATAAAGTCGAATCAGGGGCGGCTCGTGCGAGGGGGCTGCGGAGCTGCAGCACCCCCAGTATTTTTACCTGACATTCCTATTCCAAGTTGTCATACAAAACAATCTTTACATATAGTTTTTATGTTTGATCAGTGTAGCCTATACTAAGAATAATTTTTATGGCATTAATCGGCATTTTATTGAAATAAAAACAATAAAATTTTTGTATTATTTAAATTTTTTTTTTTTTAAATAATGATAATAAGTTATCTATGGCGGAGCTGCAGCTCCAGTTTCGTGACGTTTTCAGTTGTGCGCATGCGCACTTGGAAAAGCTACATGCCGGGCGAAATAGGCGAGAGGGGGCTGTGGCTCGCGCCAAAATCCATAGAAAACACAAGTTGTCGCACGCCATAGAAAACACAAGTTGTGGGGATGGGTAAGCACTTTTTTCCAAGGAATGCAGCCTGACTACGGTAACTATAGCCAGGTGATTGTTTCCGTCATGGTAGTTGGTTTCAATTTGGCGCGTGGTGATACCGGTTTTGTGGCTTCTTGTTATAATGTGACATGTAGTCTGCAGTCTGCACCAACTATTTTTGTTAAAAAAACTTTACGGATAACAGAATTGTAATTTATTTTGCGCAAAGTCGCGAACATCGTCTGCAACCTGTTTAATATCACACAATGTATTTTTGTTTGTTTTTTTAGAAAGACTGTATAAAGAACAGCTACACTGTACTATAGTTGACTAAAATTTTAAAATATCTTATAGTATACTAAAATAGTATAATACAGGTCATGTGCCCTTTAAGTCTACAGCATCAAGTCAGCCACTGGTGAAAGCATTTGGTTCTGATGGGCGAAACCTTTTTTCCTGACTGACATGCCATGGCCATCACCATTGGGAACATATTTTTCAACTTTAACAATTTTGTCTGCCAATTACAAAAGCAGCAAAATGGTGTTTAAATCAGGGGCAAGAAATCAACCAATAAGTGTGAGGTAGGTATCAGATGGCAGAACACAAACATATTTTTTGTGTCAGATTAAGAACAGACATAAATAACAGAAACTTCACAAGTTAACAGAAAAAAAACCTAATTTTTGAAAGGATTTTGCTTCATTAAAAATGTCCAGTTAACCAAAGACCCTTGCCTTAAAAAATGAATACTCACTCAAAATAGTACATACTGTGTTCCTCATAAAAACTTAACTTTTAGTTACTAATTTTACTAATTTAGAAAGTTCAGGTTTTTACATCAATATTGATTCTGAATTTATAAACAGATCTCATAAACAAGTAAAAGATGCTTCTTGCAATGAGGTGATGTTTACACAAGATGATAGCATCAACAAGAAATTTGGTCAGTTACTATTGTCATCCAGTGAGTGCATGGTGTTTATGACTGAAAAAAGTGCAACTTCTAGAAATACTTAAAAACATTTTTTTTTATTTTCTAATACAGATTTTGTTGGTTGCAGACTTGCAGTACACTTTCTTTCTGTGCAACCCACTCTCACATAAAATCTCCAGCATGCGTGCCTGTGTTATCGGGCTGATAATTGTGCGCAGGTATT
The DNA here is from genome assembly GCF_965637545.1 of Phallusia mammillata. Lineage (NCBI taxonomy): Eukaryota > Metazoa > Chordata > Ascidiacea > Phlebobranchia > Ascidiidae > Phallusia > Phallusia mammillata. The sequence goes on from NC_137253.1 coordinate 17,152,949, forward strand.
TTTGCAGTGTATATGGCTATACTAAATTTTCTTCCAATGTACAAAATTTATTGCTCATACAATATGTAAATCTGTTGCCATGGTAGTTTTATTTTTGTTGAAAAGGTTTAGTATTTCTTTAGCAATGTCTACATCAGGGGTTCTTAACCAAGGGTTCTCGTACCCCCAAGGGGTGTGAGAACTGTTCCTAGGGGGTGCGGGGATGCTGAATCATTAAGGTTGGTTAGATCTATTCTATATAATTAAAAAACCCAGGGGGTGCGAAAAAAAGGTTAAAAACCACTGGTCTACATTCTACAGGCAGTCAGAATAAAGATTACATATTGTCTGGGTGTTGGTTATTACCCAATTAATCATTTCTCCAACCAATTAGAACTTGGTTGTCGAATACAGTAGTACAAACAGTTTTTTTTCCTTGTATGATTATTTACCACAAATGACATTTGAAGATAGTTTATATAATGGAAGCTGTTTTTATGCATGCTGAGTGCAGATTTTTTTCTTGGTACTATTGGGTTATTTTTACATTTTGTGAGGAAGACTCAGTTAAGGTTTAATTAACATCAGGAGCTAAATATACCAATAACTTGAGGTTTTTGTTCTAATTGACAAACCTGCCACATCTTTCAGCAAATGTGTTTTTGGTATTTTTGTTGGTAAAAACCTTCTCACTACGGTCAAATTTTACTGTACCTATTTCAATCAAATTGTATACTTTCAGTTTAATATTGTAATAAAAATGAATATTCCTTATTTTCTTTCTGAAGTTTTTGAAAAACTGATGATTGTTTATTGATTCATTTACAATACAATTTCAAAATCAATATGATTACCTAATTTGCCTTTTTAATGACAGTCACAGGCTTGTACTCTATATAACTAAAGGACTCATATTTTATGTGTGTTTAATTTATGAATAAAACAGCCTTTTGCAATGCACTGGCACAAACAGTAAAATGTTACAAAACAGAAATGTGAAAGAGAATGTGAAACATGGATTTTTTTGTTTAAAACAAAAATATGGCTTCTGTAATTACAATTGTATGATTAAATGCTTTTTTAAGAAAATCGCAAACATGTTTGCTTCAAACTAGCCAGTAAACTGTGTTTTATGTTAGGATATTAATGCATGATCAAAACATTGTGTATGGTGTAGTAGGTTCTGGGTGGAGTTTATACCAAAAATAAAAAGGCATTTGCACAGCTTTGTGGTCTTCATTTCTCAGAAAAAGTTTCCATTTAAAAAGGGAGAACAGTTCCGTTTTGTTAGTCATTTAAGTCGCAATATGGCTGGGTCTCCCAACTGTGTTAAAAATTCGATGTTGAATAAAATAGTTCGAGTATATATATTAAAAAAACAGGACAGTGAAGTTCACGAGTAGGAGCAAAACTTCATCAGAATCAACCCTAACATTGAATCTTTTATATGGGAGTGTTTATACGCATTTAATGTTTAATAAGTACCTCAAACTCCTTTTGATAGCGTACACAATATAACTTACCTGCCTAAAACCAAAGTATATATAAAACACAAGTAGTCCAACCCATTGTTACGCGATAGAGCCGCATGGACGCCATTTTGTGTCCAAATTAATACAGCAGGTATAGGGAAAAACACATAAATTGTCTGATTTTTACAAACTGGTGGGATTTAACGCGTGTTTGATAGGCAAAATCGAATAAAACGTTTGGGTTCTAACATTTGAGCGTGATAATGCACGCTGAACGCAAATATTTAAAGTTTACATGAAAAATAAGCGGCCAAATTTACATGAAAAACAGCAATTTAGCTTTTAATATTACGGTGAAATGTTAGAACTCGAAATTTTCATTCAATTTGGCGAATCAAATTCGCGTCTATGCTCTCCAGTTTGTAAAAATCAGACAATTTATGTGTTATTTTTCTCTACCCACAGTATCATTTTGGACACAAAATGGCTACATAGGCTTTATTGCGTAACAATAGGTTGGACAACTTGTGTTTTATATAGACTTTGCCTAAAACCAAGAACACAAACTGGCGCCAGTTTGTTTACAACGGTATGTGACGTCATAATGCGTACATTTTTATTCATGGTAGTCAGGCTGCATTCCTTGGAAAAAAGTGCTTACCGTGGGGATGAAAATGGGGCGAAATTAGCGCGAATTTTGCATTGCGCCTTATGGGGCCGATTTATAAAATGATTAATTTGGATACTTTTGCGGTGTTTGATTTTGCAATTTCTGCAAAATTTTGAATAAAAATATAACTACGCTTAACTTATAATGTTTAAATGGAACTGATGAACATGAAATAGAGTTTAAATTAGGTTTTAGCGGGTAAATTTTCCAGTAGATATACATGTAGCCTACTTAAGTCCCGAAAGATAAAAAGGTTGTGATGTATATTCATCTAAAATTGGAATAAATAGTTTGACCATGGTCCTCCAAGGTCAGAAAAGTCATGACGTAATAGTGACGTCATCGTTTATTTACTGCATTTTGACGCATTTAGCACATACTGAATTTTGAAAGCTTTTGGTACTACCTTTAAAGGTGTTGCACAATCTTTCCCTCTTTTTTTAATTTTTTTGAAAGATATTTCACACTTTTTAGTGATAAAAATATTTATTGCATTAATTAAGGTCTATATACCATGTTGAATATGTGTACTGTCATATGCAACACAACCACAAGAAAAAATGCAATATAAACAAATACAACTAACATTGATGCATAAAACAACCAATATCAACAAAATTGTTAAATCTTCTTGAATCTATTCACCTGTACAGCACAAAAAGTCTCGTGAGAAATTTTGCATCCAAAGTGGCACTTTTTTAATTTATTTCAGTTTCAGCTGATACTTCCCACAATACATGTTATGTGAGGATATCACAAAAAATCCAAATGATTTCATTAAGGGCATAAAATAACATGCAAGAATTATTAGCATTTTTCAAAATTGGTGATTCCATAAAATCAAAAAAGTCAAAACTTAAGAGACACACTGCACAGTATGACATGTTTTTTTAAAGCTTCATAAACTCAAACACAGTAGTTACATGAAGTCCAATAGATCCTCTGTCAGCCTTCTAAATGTCACAAAATTACATGTAAATCAATGAATGTTATTTGTCTTTCCATCTTGTTATGCATTACTATTTTATGTCATTATTTGTGTCTGTTTTAATCAAAATTGTTGCAAAATAAAACATTGGCATTTATGTTTTACTTTTTTCTGAGTCTATATGCCTGTTGGTATTGCAAGCCAGGAGCCATGCCAAACAGCAACTTCTTACACAGGTTTGGTGCGATGGGACACTAGATAATTCTTCTTCAGTAAGGATACTTTGAAATCAACGGCTTGTTCTTTTAAAAGCCCACCCATCCACCAGTTTCTTCATTATATTGGTGCACTTAACTGGCCACCAAACCACTTTTTTTACTATTTTAAGTTGCAAGTTTATATATATGAACACTTTATTCATCTTATCATAGAACTGTTAAATGTATTGCAAATTTATGTAGGTTTGCACTTTTTCCAGTAGCAAAAAAATAAGTATACCGTTAACCTAAATAAAGACTTTAAAAAGTATAACTTTGATAAACAAACTGCTTTGGTTAACACTTATATTTCTAAGTTTTTGAAATATCTGTACAATCAACATTTTTTATCACTAAAAACGGTCGGGATCATTTATATTTACTACACTTTATTCACAAATTTGCTAGCAAACGATGCAGAAAATTTTTTTCGCTAAACTCGTGCCAATAAAACTGCTTTCCTGCAAACATTGTGCGTTGCCTGGCAACCAATGACGTCATTTTTACGTCACGCATAAATTTTCTTGTCAGCAAGGCAATTTAGAAATAAAAAATATTTAGTCGTTAAGCCAGGTTATTGAAAAAAACATCCAAAACCCTATCCTTTGCGTTGTTAAAAGCGTGCAAAGTCGCCCCATTTCACGCTCCATGAATTCTCGTGCGACAACTTGTGTTTGATAGATAGACTTTGGCTCGCGCAGCCCCTCCCGTGACGTAGCGCTAGTTGTGTTGTCTGCTTCGCGTCAGTGAGCTCCAAAGCCCAACCCGTGTACTGTATTTTTAAGTTCGGCAGTGAGTGCAGTTAAATAATTATTTTGCTATCATTAAATTTATTGTTTGACAGTTAGTCGTGACTTTTTAAGATGACTGTAAGTGGGTTTCAGTTTTTACAGTTATCATTGAATTAAATAAGTGTATCTAACACCTTGAAAAAGAAAAAAGGTCATCTAACACCTTGAAAAGTCACAATTACCCTTTATAATAAATAACTGAATTAAAAAGTTTTATAAATATGTGGGACAAAACATCTGCTACTCCAATGTCATGCAGGAATAAGCAACAACAAGAAATACTCAGTTTTTGTTCTGAATGCTACTAAAGAAAAATTAAATTTGTGACTGTGAACTTAAATGACTCACTGAAATTCAGGCAATATCAAATGCGGAACAAACAACTGCAAAAGCAACAGGAATTTTGAAATACCTGAGTGAAGACAATTTAAAGTGTGGATTTCTTAACACACCATGTGGACAGTATTTGCAACCAAGTGCAATCATGTGTATTGATATAATGGACATGTACTGTTTGTCTAAACAGTAGCTGCTAAATTGCTTGACAGGAAGTGTTTTGTAAGAATGACACCAAGCACATCTTATTGTTGACAAAGAAAAGCTAGTTACTCAAATGAAAATGTTTCTGTAGATCTGATGTTCATGATTACTTTGAAAATAATTAATCTAGAGATGATGTAAGTTAAATTACTAGGATGAAAAATCCTTTTTGCTGTTTCCATGATTCCTTCAAAGGCAAAACAGTTCTTTTAAACACTGAAAAAGATGCCATTTTTTCTGAGGAACACCAATATTTCCAAAATACTTGCACTTGCAGTGCTAGTACTAAATAGAAAAACAGTTTCTTAGTTATCATTTGGGATTAAGGAAGAAGCTATCAATTATCATGCCCAAACTATAACTTCATGATTCATTTTGGTTGTAAAAAGGAAGCACAAGATTTAATAATATGGTTTAAATTTAAGTGAGAGTGTTGTAAATTTTAAGGCTTGAAGGTTTTTGCACATAAAAAAGGAATTATAAGCTATTTGCCAGCAAGCAGCAACTATAGCAGTTAAGAAACTAAAATACAATTAATAGTCTGTACACAAAAATTCAAGAAAGATGTTTAAATGAACAAGTTCTTCAAGAAAAGATGTTTAAATGAACAAGTTCTGAAACCAATGTAATGTGGTTGTCAAATTTGTTAGTTATGATACCAATAAAAAGCTGTATGGCTAGTTTTTGTGTGTGACAATAATCTGTGAAGTGTCATAGAATATGTTGAAAACGCTGACTGTGACTAAATTTACTTAAATGAAACATGACAATTTTTGTTGTCGAACTGAAATACTTCGACCTTTTTCGACTCATTTATATCTATTTTTTCTATTACTTTTTTTTCTATATTCCTGTTGTGTTTTACCGTATTTACAACCGCTTCGTTTCGAAGCTGTGCCACGTGTGTTTTTGTTTTTCACATTATTACTACATGTTATTGTGTTTGGCCCGTCGCTGTGCAAGTAAACAAAATACACAAATTATGCCGTCTGCTGTTTACACTCGTGTACATTATTGCGTAACAAAAATTACGTCACAATGGAGTTGCTAATTAAGATTTGTATTACTTGTTTTTCTGCACAAAACAATGGCTAGAAAACTAGAAATGTAGCTTTTCAATATATTGCCAACTTATATATGTTCAGTAAAGGCTAAAATTTGTGGGGGCAGCACCCCCACAAATTTTAGGCACGAGTCGCCACTGAGTCGAATGTCGTGGGACAGAAAAACGTTTTTGTGGTATTTTATTTTCAAAATTTAGACTCCCAGTGTTGTTGTTTTTTCTATGTGAAATTGGTCCGAACGGTTTTTAGAGTGGTGAAGGTTGGCGACTCCTGATATTATGTGCTTATTGTTTTAAGGATAGTAAGTGTAATGAGCTTAGGCTAATAAACTTAACTGAACAGAAGCCTACGCAGAAAGTTAATTGGCATGGATCAGAGTATCGTATCTACCGTTTTCTCGTGTCGCTGTCCGTGTGACTTTCAAATATCAAAATCTATTCCGTTATAGAAGTGTTTGGATCGCAAAATGATTAACGCTCAAACTAGGGTCCGGGGTCCTTTAGGGGTCCGTGAGGCAATTTTGCGGGGACCGCGAAAAGGTGGAGGTAATTCTATGTTCTTATTTTGGGTCAGTTTGTGCAACTGAATAAGTTTAAATCAAAATGAAAGTGAGAATCGACCGTTTCCATTGCTACACATTAAACAAGCTTTATTGCATGACAACTAACAAAAATGCAATTGTTCGCGCACAACTGTAATGTTTTGTCTCGTCTGTGTGATGTCAGATTTGGATCATTGCTAGCTAAAATCCTGCAATCAATTTTCGTTTTTCTGAAATACACATTTAGGATTAAGGACCGCGAGCCCTCGAAATAATGGCAAAGGGACCGTTTAGAAAAAATAATGAAAAAGTTTGAGAACCACTGGGTTAACGTAACTGAGACAAATTTTGTCAGGGATTGTGTATCATAAAATATGGCAACCCTAACCTTGCGTGTATTCCGAAATATAAGCAATTGCACGTAGGGTCCAAAATTACACGACTCCCCCCTACATTCAGTGCAGCCGTTTAAAAAATAATATTTTGGGAGACGGTGATTGAACCACCTGGGTCATTCAGGGTCAAACGATTTTGAACAAATCTTGGTTTGTAGCCTATATGTTAACAATTGGATATTCTCTTCAGAGCAGGGCACCCATAATAAGATAAAAACATCGTAGAATGCAGAACAGAACATGGAAAAAAACTTACTTTGTAATTTTCAATTACAAAAAATTGAAACAAACTGATCGGGTTTTGCCTCAAAGAGAAGAAGGGTGATTTGCCGTTTGTAGGAGAACACGGACCCGATTTACTGAAAATACTGATTTTTTTGTTCTTATTAATTCAGTCTAGATTAGTCTGGTCTGTTTTGTTTTTTCCTGCTGAGTTTGTCATGCTGTTAATCAAGCATGCTATTGAAGCAACTTAAATGTTTCTGCATAGGCATCGTTTAATAAGTTAGGGTGGAGTACGGTGGCCCACAAGTGCAATTTGAGTTGAGTTGAGTTTATTTCGCTTGGTGAAAGACAACATAGCAACACAATTGCACTAAAACAATCACCAAGCCGGAAATAGCTGCGCAACGTTAAAACGTTATGAAGCGCAAAAAAGTGTCGGGCACAATTCAACAACTTTTTGGCAGACATTTATTTTTTTCAGTGCAAACATTTATTTTTCAGTGCAAACTTTTTATTTTTCAGTGCAAACATTTATTTTTCGATGCAAACATTTTATTTTCAGTGCAAACATTTATTTTTCAGTGCAAACATTTATTTTTTGATGCAAACATTTATTTTTCGATGCAAACATTTTATTTTCAGTGCAAACATTTATTTTTCAGTGCAAACATTTATTTTTCGATGCAAACATTTTATTTTCAGTGCAAACATTTATTTTTCAGTGCAAACATTTATTTTTCGATGCAAACATTTTATTTTCAGTGCAAACATTTATTTTTCAGTGCAAACATTTTATTTTTCGATGCAAACATTTTATTTTCAGTGCAAATATTTATTTTCAATGCAAATTTTTTTTTTATTGCACACTTTTTTTAAGCAAACATGTATAGCTCTATCACTCAAGACTTACACGGCGTGTCAAAATTTGCAAAATGACATAATAGGCATTGCGCAGGCTACAGTCGGAGCTTAAGGATGCCGTCAAAAACTACACGCCGGCTTAGCCCTGTTTAGTTTGTTAAGTCATCGCTTTATCAGGCTTTGTCCGGGCCAAGTGTGCTAAGCGATGGCTTAGTGCGGTGGTTCTCAACCTCTCATAGATCGTGGCCCCCTTTAAGTAACCTTTAGGACCAGTGCCCCCAATAAGTAACCCCTTAGGACCCGGTGACCCCTGTACAAAAAAAAAACGCATATAAAAAACTCACTTAAATTAAAGTCCAGGATTGTTAGGGATAGTAATAAATTTCTAAAAAACAGACAAACGGCATAAATACTAAGACATGGGCCATGTGTAGGCTACTTTAACCACGGACAGTGCTCACGTTTTACAAATTGCTATGGCCATGAAATTAGGTAAAATGCCGAATCCGAAAAATAGGCAACGGCAAATTGACCTTCTAGTTCCAGAATCGTTAAAGTTAATTGTTGCCAATAAATTCAGTCTTAATCACATCAAATAAAGTATATATATAAAAATACGAATAAACATCCACATGTGATAAATCCAAACTTGACTTAAGTCAAGGCATTTGTAACATATCCTTAATTCTGTGCATTGCAAAAGAAAGGGGGTTACGCCACGATGGAAAAATGACTAAATGTCTCTTGGCAAATGTTTCTACTGAACCGACACGCGTGGCCCCGAGGGCCCCGGTTGAGGATCACTAACGTAGTTCATTGAACAGGGGCTAAGTCTAAGCGGATTAAGTCTGGGCTTACCGAGCTAAACAAGGTCAACTAATCGCTTAACAAAATTAACACGTGCTAAGCAGTGATGGGATTCAAATTTTTTGTCACCTGGTTCTATCACAAAAGTCACGTTTTTAGGCGGTTCTGTTACAAAAAGTCCATTGACAGTAACCAGTAATTCTGACCGGTTCGCTGATGTCATAAAATTTCGTGAGACAGTTCTATAATAGAACCGGTGCGAACCGTTTGAATCCCACCACTGGGGCTAAGTAAGGGCTATGTGGACAGATTGGGAGCGGGCTAAGCTGGCTGTGCGAGCGAAGCGGGAGTACAGTTTAGGCGTAAACGGGAGGAAGAAGTCTCAATAAAGCCATATGCAGCAATGGTTTCTAAAGGACTACTTACTAATAGGGCGCAAATAAAAGCGATTTTTTTATTTGAATTTTCGGGACTTGAGTTAAATATATGTGTCGGTTTCCCTACTTCACTTTGACAAAATGAAGCAAAATACTTGACATTGGCATTATAAAGCAAAATACTTCGATGTGACGGACAATTTATTTTTTATTTTTTTGAGAAGTTAACACAAGCAGTAGTTGAGGTATTGGACCTTTATTTTAAACCAGTGGTTCCCAAACGGGGAGGAATTCCTCCCAAGGGAGAAATTTTATGAGTTCAGGGGAGGAATTTCACAAAAACTGCAAAACAAGTTACATTGAAAATGTTACAGAATATTTTTGCATATACATTATTATGTATTATTATAATTTGGACCCGGTTTACTTTTGGTAAAGGATTCCGAATGGACATCCCTAATTATAAGGTATATTTCAAAATGCTTTAATTTTTAATGTTATATTTGTTTTCTTTTTATGGGGAGGAATGAATAGTTCGAAAATGGGCGAAGGGAGGAATGTAACAAAAAAAGTTGGGAACCACTGTTTTAAACTAAACAATAATAGGAAGTGCGATGTATATTGCTTGACAATGAAGCTTACTAGCAAGCTTTAATATAAAACAACACAACATTTTACATGTCCTGCAGTGCAGCTAAGACAAACAACTCCAGCGTTTTGGTCTTTGACACGGTGTACAGAGAGTAGGCTACAGCAGTGGTTCTCAAACTGTGCGTCGCGACGCCCTGGTGCGTCGTTTCAATTTTCCAAGGGCGTCGCAGAATATTTCCGTTTCGTGTTTAAACTCAGTTTATCGCATACTAAATGAGGTTTCAGTGCGGTTGACGTATATCTGCGTCCAAATGCTTTTTGCGTAGAGTGCGGATTGACGTAAATTTACCTCAAAAGTTTTTGATCAAAAATGTGGCTGTCCGTCAATGTACGTCGAGACCAAACAGTACAAGCAGCAAGTGCGTGATAGGCACGTGTCTGGGGCGACGCTTGGCGGGCATTAAACTTGATTATGTGAACGGAGTCTTGCTTCATAACAATGTAACAAAGGCGACTTTTGTAGCAAAGGCTTGAGGTAGTTATAACGTATAATTGTTAGCAAAGTTTGAAGTAGTTACTGTGCATGAGTTGCAGCAGTAAATTTTTGTGCATCAGTTTATATTGTGCGTAAGTTGAAACATTACTTTCATTGTAATTCGTTATTGATGCTGTTGAGGCCTTGCTGCAGACAAGACAATGCAATTGTGCGCAATAATTGAAACAATTAACAAAAGCCCGCACGTGATTGCCGGGTGCACTGAAAGTGTTGACTGTTGAGTGCAGTTTTATAACTTTGTCGAAAAACAGCTAAAATTGTTCTCTAAGTGCTGTTTAATAGATTTAAATTAACTGTTTATTGATAAGTTCCCTCATTAACTTTTATGTGCTGGTGCGTCGCAAGTCCAGAAAACTTTTCCAGAGGCGTCGCAACACAAAAAAGTTTGAGAACCACTGGGCTACAGACAGAATGTAAATGTGGACAAGTGCAAAAAAACATTTCATGTTGACTTTAAATCCACAACATAGGCTACTTGTTATTATAACGTTTACTAACTATAGAAAGTGCTGATTGTTTAGTGGCCAAGGTTTACAACCAATTGCCTGTGTAATGTAAAGGTTTATCACGTTTCCACAATTTTACAAATTTTGACACACCCTATAATGAACACCAAAAAAGTTTCCTAAAAACAATTGCACTAAAAAAATGTTTGCACTACAAAAAATTTTTGCATCGAAAAATAAATGTTTGCACTGAAAAATAAATGTTTGCATCGAAAAATAAATGTTTGCATCGAAAAATAAATGTTTGCACTGAAAATAAAATGTTTGCACTAAAAATAAAATGTTTGCATCGAAAAATAAATGTTTGCACTGAAAAATAAGTGTCTGCCAAAAAGTTGTTGAGTTGCACGTGTGGGCCACCGTAGTAGAGGTCAATAATAAAACTAATTTAAGCACCGACAATTTTTTATGAATAACAAAATAACGGTTATTCCAACCATTATTATTCTCCTAAACTTAGAGCGTTTAAACGTAAGTCGCCATGGAGGTAATGCTTACAAAAGCAATCCTGAGGTAGGCCCGTAAGTTGAAACCAACTAAAAATTGTAATGAAAATAAAGCCGTATGTGTAGTCAGCCCAAATGAAACCCGTGTTTCAAAACTAAATCCGACCCTAAGATCCGGATTCGACCTTCAAATCTGGTTGAATTGGCCTACGCATAGTATATAAAGCCCGATTGTTTGGCCTTACCTGGAGAAAAAATAAGTTTGGCCTTACCTTTTTCAGCACAGAATGCCAACATGCATTATAATATCTCAAAAATTGGAAGATAATTTGTAGCCTACATTTTAAGCACTATCTATAAAACGTAGGGCTTTGAAACGACTTAGGATAAACCGGTCATTTTTGAGTCCGAATGTATGCACAAAATTAGCTATTTACAAAAACTGATCATTCTGTTTCGTTGCAACTCTTTTTCTACGTGTTAAAACTGGTCGGACTCTACACTACACTGTCTCCTTTCAGTTTAAACTCATCGCCTTTTCTCTGCAGACCGCACAGGTTTGGATCGAGGTATTTGCGTTACGGTTTTCTAAAATAAAATTATTACTGGTATTCATGCTTGGTGAACGGCTGATTCGGTATGGCGCCTTCTAAGGGCCTGGCGTACTGTGATTACTGGTATTTAGTACACTGTTTAGATTCAGTAAATTTTCCGGTTATATGATTAAACTCGCATTATGATCCAGTAGCAACAGGTAAAATCACTGCACATTTTTTGTATACTGTATTGCAAGACAGGCATTTCCTTAATTTTTACATTTGACTCTAACAAAATGCACCATACGCTGTCTCATGTTGCACAACCAAGTAGGATATCACTTGTTTAACAAAAATCAATAAAACCATAAAAAAAAACCTTGGAAAAACACAATTTGGACTGGACAGCTTTTGTCACTACCCTATAGGTATGCAGCAATATTTTAATAGTTGTACAATAGAGCATAGCAAAGATCAGTATATTTTATGACAAAAATGGTCTATATACACAATTTGGGTATAAAGGCTGGTAATTTTTGTCATACAGTTATGCAACAAACAGTGTAATAAGACAGCATGCTCATTGTGCTTAACAAGCAACACGTGAAATACTATGCCTATTTTTTTTCAATGAACTATTCCAGCATGCCTACCATGTATAATTTTTTGTCTAAATTATTACACCGATTCTAATTTAAAGAGTGCCAAATGATCTTCATCCAAATCCTGCTGTCTCATCACATACAATTCATGCTGGCAAGCTCAATTTTTTACCATGTAACACTGTAAAAAATAAGGTTTTATTTGATATTTAACCTTTGAATTCAAGATGGTTTATGTTCTTTTTGTGAAAATTAAGGTACAACCTTGGGATACCTTGGTGGAATATCAATTAGATATGAAACCAGATTAATTTAAATCATAATGTTTCCATTATCACAACATAAGGATTCCACTATCTCAGGAACAAATTTAGTGTCATTTACCTTTTGTGATGTACAAATAAAAGAAATCGCAGTAAAGTATAGTTTGAACACATCCTGCAACAATGGCAATCAAGTCGAAAAATCCTTCAAAGTAGTATCTCCATATCCAATTAATGAGATACAAAGCTCTGTACAGACCTGAGAAGAAATTTCTAATAACAACATTTCCTCTACAAGTAAGTCTTGATATTAATTTCTGATTTAGCATGTGATTTAACATAAATATTTTGAATTTTAAAAATTACATTGATTGTTGACTTCACATTATATTACATTGTGTTCTACATCAGGGGTCACCAAACTTTTTTTACTGCGGGCCGGATAAGTTTAATAATAATTCGCGCGGGCCGGATAGTTTACATGCCCTATAGCGCCGTCTTTGCGAACTTAGCCCGCAAGGCGATTTTGATAGGGGCGCTAAGATATGGTCTTTCTATAATCCCATTGAAAATCTGGTGATGCGACTGTTAAATTGCATAGTTAGTCTCATCTTACAAGCAACGCTTGCATATTACGTCACAAGTGACTAAAGAAAGCAATTGTTTGCGCACAATTAACACTTTTAGTCTTGTTTGTGACCTAACAAACTGGCTTTGGGTCAATCCTGGGACATATCGCGACAGGAAAACTTTCGTGAGAAGTAGATTAATTTTTAAATGTTACAAAGTTATCAATGCGATTTGACAAACCAAAAAATGTGGTCGCGGGCCGTAGTTTGGTGACCCCTGTTCTACATCAATAACCCTGCAATTCCGTAAAACTGGGTGTCTAGGTAGAACTTAACATTTAAAACATCACACACACACACATATATATATAAATATATCATATATTCCACTGACCCAAAGCAAACAGATAATGTGTGGTGATTGTTTCAGCTTCACCAGTTTTGGTTATCATAAACAACTGAGGAAGAATTGCCACACTTTCCAGATATATGCTAAATGTCCACAAAATCTGTACAGAAACAGGACTTTATGTATCGGCTTGTCTGCGGATTACTTGTTGATCTTTAACATACTAAACCCCAAAACAAACCTCTAGTGGTGTAAACTCGTGGTTGACAAGAAAAGCTAAGCCACCAACTGGAATAATCAAAAATTCAGCTCGAAAAGTATCATGGTTTCCATCATAGGAAGCTTTAAACTTCATGTAGATCATGTAAACCGTTGCATAAGAACAACCCAGGTAAATTACCTAAACCAATGCACACAGATAGTTTTGGGTAAACAGTATGATTCTAATAACCATCACTCATCATATGGTATAATGGTTTTGTGGGGGTTAATAGGATTTTATTAAAAAGTTTGTTCTTAAATGTTTTGATTTATTTATAGGTGATTAATGGAAAAACTGGACCCAAGTCTATACTAAAAAGTGCAGGAAAGTGTAACTTATACATCTGTGAATTGCAATGTCTCAAACAGTGGGATTTTGGCAAAATCTAAAAGGACACCTTTCAAAGTTTATTTACGGTTTGATACTCATTGCGAATTTTTCCAAAAAAGGTGTTTAATTTTTTTTTTTTAAATATACACTTAAATTTGTTTTAGGTGGTTTCAAAATATATATTAAGAAATTATGTAAGTCAAACTTTAAACAGAACACTAACCTTCATTACACTGTTGTATGGAGAAATAAAGTTTGTAAATAGATCAAGGTATCGCGTTGTAAACACAAGTGCAAACATCACCTGGCTTTTTCCCGATATACCTTAAAAACAATGAAAAAGAGCTGTTAAAAAGTGAAAAAAAATAATCAATCCAGTAAACAAAGTAAAACACTATGTCTATAAAAATATGAACAATACCACATTTTTATCGAACGGAGATCAGAATCGTTTTGGATGGAGTTAAAATATTCAAGAGTTTTATCAAATGACTTTGTTAAGACTGTCTTCAAATACAACATAATAACTAAAATAGTGGTTTTCCTATATATATATTGCCAGTTTATATATACTACATCATATTTAACGATGTATCACATATACCATTTACTATATTTATAATGGATATATATATATTTGGCACCTCCATTTCATTGGGTCCCTATCTTTTTTCTGGCACTTATACCATAATTGTTTCTGCAAGCATAATCTAATGGGTCCCCAAACATGTGCATACGCAATTTGGTAACAGTAAAAATAGGCACAATCATTGTTAAACTGGAATACTGGTTTTCCTATATATTCCATTTTACAGAAACTGTGCCATATTTACGCACCATTCATTATAATTGTAAGGGATATATATTTGATGGATACATTCAGTATGGTACCAATACTTTTGTGGCCTGTTACAACATCATTGTTTTTGCAAGCAAAAACCAATGGGTCCCCACACACACATATATTTCAAATTCGTAAAAGGATGAAGGGCGCATGCATATCCTAGGTAAGAATTTGAATTGCACAGATGACATTTGTTGTGTTAAAGAAATATTTATAAACTTTTGTTTTGTAACAGTCACAGCCCTTTGTTTGTTGAAATATGATTTTTAATCCGCACATAGCGCTCCCTGGCGCTGTTAAGTTTCCACATACCAACAATACGATTGCTTAGCTGGACTTTTTATGTCCAAAACCTGTTCTGAAACAGTTTTGTTAACGCTTTCAGTTCAAGAAGTCACGTTACACAGGTGTAACAAATCGTGCTGCGTTGTCGCTCTGCGTTTAGAAAGATGAATAAGTTGACCTACATTAACATTTACAGCGCAATATAACTAACATCGTAACATCTTAATTCCAACCAGTGAGAAAATGGTCAAGTGACGACTGCGTTCATGCGTGAAGCAGAAGCATTTTTTCCATGCGCCACAATTGTCAATCACTCCCATTGCGTCAACTGTGCACTGAGCGACTGGCAAATACGGTCATGACGTCAATCACACCGCCTGGCCCTGCTGTGACCCCGCAGCGTTAACGTTTACAGTGCAATATCACTAACATCGTAACATCTTAATTCCAACCAGTGAGAAAATGGTCAAGTCACGATTGCGTTCATGCGTGAACCCGAGGCATTTTTTCCATGCGCCACTATCGTCAATCACTCCCATTGTGTCAGCTGTGCACTGAGCGAGAACAAATTTGACAAAAGAAGGCATGTAAAAACATATTTTTACTATTACTGAGCCGATTGCACTGAAATTTTTAACAGCCAACAAGGAGCACCCTGTCCACAGCTGTTTAAAATTTCAGCAGGTTAAGTCTTGTATTTCTGACCTCATTAACATGTGAACAAACAAACAAATATTTGGGGGTAAAGAGTAGAAAATCAATATATACAATTTCAAGTTACAAAATACTTAAAAATCTGCTGCATTGTACCAATCAAAAAAGTATGAAACTCCAGAATCATCTGCTATAGCAAGTATAGCCGTTTTAAAAATTTCACGTTTTGGGGGGCTGTGGGTGAACCGATGGATTAAATGGGGTCAAAATTCACATGGACCATCTTTAGACCAATATCTATAATGTGTGTAAATTTAAAAAAGTTTGAACCATTTTTTGTTGACCAAAACGTGGGAACAAATCCGCATTAAAAATTTCACGTTTTAGGGGGCTGTGGGTAAACCAAGAAATCAAATGGGGTCAAAATTCACATGGACCATCTTTAAACCAATATCTACAATGTGTGTAAATTTGAAAAAGTTTGAACCATTCTTTGTTGACCAAAACGTGGGAACAAATCCGTGTTAGACGGAAAAAAAGAAAAAAAAAATAGACAAAAACAATACGTGTCCCCTTCTGGGAAGGGGACCTATAATAAACTGGACACAATATATTGTCGTTTATCACAATCATTGAGAGTATTATGAACAGATACCTTGCTTGCCATAGATAATATGAGCAATTAGGCATATAGTCAAATGGAATAAAAAAATTTTTTGCTGAAGTTGGGGTAAAAAAAAACAATACCCTCACAGCTAAAAAAAAATTTTTTAAATGCTTTCTTTTTCATGATGTATTTATTCTCTGCCTAAACAATAAGCCATAAACCATTCTCAGATTTTGTTTCTAGGCAATGTTCTGCAGGTTGAAACAACAGTAGTAAAATTCGTATCTTAAAAAGTCTTCAACAACCTTGAGAAACTTTCCTGCATATTTTTTATTACAAGTTTGGTGTCAATGACCTTTGTTCTGTGTTGTGTTATAACTATGACCTATTAAACAAAAAAGACTCCACTTGGCTAGCTTCTAAATTTTTTCAGATATCTTGTTGTTCGCTTTTACCCCAAACGATTCTATAGGAATGGGGTAATAAAAAACTATGTATTTTTTACACCCCAAAAATTTTTTTTGCCTAAACATTTTTATTTGTGACCTGGAAGTTTAGAAAACAAAAAAGAAAGCCTATAAAACATGTACTTAAAACAAATTTGCATAAAATTGCTTTGGGGCCCGGTTTTGGAGGATTTTTTACCAAAAAGTATACCTGCATGACTAAAAGTACAAATTGGGGTCCAGACCTAAAGAAAAATGCTACAAAGTAAGAAAAAGAGGTTATCAAATCATTAGGTGGTAATTCAATCAGTTTGGGGTAGAAAATTAAACTTCATTTCAATAAGGTTTTAGGTTACATGACTGGTCAGCAAGTGGGTGAGCTCTATTTAAACCTAGTTGCATACCAACAAAAGACTGGTAAATGAAAAAAAGACTAAATCAAAGGCAATAAATGCAGTGCAATAAAGGTACAAAGCCATGGAAAGTCTTAGCACCAATTTGAAAGTGTTTTATTATGTGTTTTTTTGGCTTATTTATTGTAACAGAGTTAGTAATGAAATTTCAGTCTTATCTTTGACTTTAAGATGGTTTATTAAGTTCATATAATTGAATTGAAGTTCCAACTGCCACATAAATGGTCCTAATGTCCACTAGTTTTTTTTACCCCGACATTTTTTTTGTACCTTTTTGGGGTTAAAAAAGAACAACAGTTTTTGTAAAATATTTTTTTTTGTTTTTTTAGTAAAATCAAAAACTTGTCACATAACTGTATAAGTAGTCCTATCAGCTTTGTTGGGAAGAAAAACTGACCTTTTGTTGCCCAAAATAAAACTTCGGCAACAAAGTTTCAAAAAAATGTTTTTTTTTACCCCACTTGACTATATAACTAGAAGGTTGGCTTAGCACATATTGCCCTTGCATATACACTATAACCTATTTGAAAAAAAAAAATTCCCTACACTTATTTTATATTGGGTCCCATATCATGCACTGTCTTTTATAACCTTAGTTGTTTCTGCAAGCAGAAACTCTACGGTCCCCACACATGCAAAGTTGTAAATAATGCATTTAAGAGATAACCATGTGAAAGTTTGGGGTTGTAAGGTCAAACACAGTGATTGGTACTGTGCATAAATAAACATGCTATATGCGCTACAAACTATCCAAATTTCATCCTATTCATTTTTTAAGGTTTTTCTATTGTATGTGCTATCTGAAAACTAAAGGGGTAAACAGAGAAAATAAGCGAAAACACAACAATTAGCTCTTACTACTGGCAAATTGCACAATCTGTCCTAATTTCATGCAATTCAGGCATTGTTTAAACATTAGCATTCAGAGTTCATTATTATGCTCAATGTAAGATCCCAAAAGTTGTTTTTAAATTTGGCCAAGCTAATTCACATTAAAGCTCACCAGTTTGCAGAAATCAGTAAATTTATGTATTATCCCCGGTACCCGCTGTTTGTTTTCTGATTTAAAGCATGGGTGTGCAACAAGCGGTCCACTAATCACAATCCGGCCCGCCAAGATATTTAGTGTGGCTCTCACCAACACAATGATTCAGAGAAAAGGTGAAATTCTTTTGGAAATTCAGGAAAATTTTCCACTAGTTTTTGGTAAAACTCCTAAGTTGCTATACTATATATATAAGTAACAATAAGAAGCTTAACCAGGGGTCACCAAAATACAGCCCACGGGCCGGATCTAGCCCCCGACCACAATTTTTGGTTTGCCAAATGGTATTGATAACTTTGTAACATTCAAAAATAAATCTACTCCTCACGAAAGTTTTCCTGTCATGATATGTAGAATAATATTACCTAGTTTTATAAGATTACAACGCTCACGATTGATCTAAAGCCAGTTTGTTCTGTCACAGACAAAACTACAAGTGTCAATTGTGCCCAAACCATTGCCTTTTTTGTTACTTGTGCCGTAATATACAAGCGTTGCTCGAAAGAGACAACCTATACCCATTTAACAGTCGCATCACCAGATTTTAAATAGGGTTGTAGAAAGACCATTTCTTGGCGCACCTAAAACGTCGCCTCACATGCTAAGTTTGAAAAGGCGGCGCTAGGGCATGTAAACTATGCGGCCAGTGCAAATCATATTTAAACTTATCCGGCCTGCAGTAAAAAAAGTTTGGTGACCCCTGAGCTAAACTACTGTTTTCCAAACGGTCGGCCATACAGCAGTTTGCAAGTGCTTCACCGAATGTGATGTAATAATTCCCTTTGTCTAGTAAACAATTATTTTGTTGTGAAAGTCAGTGTTGCAGGGAAACTCTATGTTTTAGAAAATAAACATATTGATGCTTTGAAACAATTTCAATTTTGTTGTGTATGGGAAAAAATTGTATGGCCCTCGCTTGATGTCCGAAATTATGGATGAAAAATGTTGCACACCCCAGGTTTAAAGAATACAATTATATTACTTCACAAACAAAATAAATGAAACAAAAAATACATACCAGCACATGATCTCGTTTTCCAAATTTTTAAAAGTAGCAGAATAATTGCTACCAAATGGGAAAGGTCTCCAGTCAGACGAAAAACATTCATTTTTTTATTTTGTAGGGTTTATACCTAACAACAAAATGTGAATTACCTAAAACAAAGGAAAACAAGCAATAAATGATTGTAAATGATATATAGTTCAGCATTTACAACTTGTAGCATTTTCTAAGTGTCAGAAATATATATATATCCAGTCTGCAAAATATGGCAGTTCCCAACGAGATCTCTGGCAAGCAATGTAAAAACACTGGACTTACTGTGATGATAGCAAGCTTAGGGTTTATGGTCCAGTCAAAAAAAAATTGTTCAAAAACAAGTCACCTCTGCAACTGTCATGATATTATATGTACCTAACAGCCAGATTGGAAAGAATGGCCTGGATAAATCCTATATTTTTTTTTGGATTATTTTGGATTTCCCCTTGTAATCCTCGCAAATTTAGGCTTTTTACGTGTAATCCGCGCAAAAAAATGTTGTCCGCGCAACTTAGCACAGCTTTCGTAGGTAACTATGATAAATTTCTTTAAAATTTTATATTTTCGTTGCACAATGAAGTTCCATGTCGTCACAAGCCTTATTTCGCGAACAACCCACGTAAATCAGTCAAGCACATCAAAACTTACCGATCGTCACGCTTGAAATAACATTTCTATTTCGCTAACGTAGTCGTTAAAAGTACATTTATGAGTATTTTTAGGACATAGTTTGACTAATAAAGTAACTGTCGGCTGGGCAAGTTGCATAAAATCATGTTTTCTGTATGACAAATAATTAACAACAGTTAAGAGCAATTTGGCAATTATAAACTATCCCCATAAAACAAACCAGCAAAATGTTTGAATCGTTATGAAAATGAAAAATTGTAGAATCTAGCAGAACAGCTGCATGTGCAATAGAGCAAAACTGAAGATTTGTCGTGTTTATTACTTTATTTAGTTGTTCTTTTTGTCGGCTGGATAGTCTTGCAAGCGTTACATACACATTGCGGTAATCGTTATATCCACCTGTCAATCAAAAGTCTATCAATCCGCACACAATATTGTAATTCCGCGCAATTATTTTGACGGAAAAAATATCCTCCGCGCAAAAATAATACTTTCCAATCTGGCCTAACAGGGGACACTGAAATGCTGAAACCACAAAATTACGGGTAAAGTGCTTACAATTAGTGCTATTTAGTAGTGATGGGACGATACCAGGTTTTGAAGCGAGTACCGATACCGAGTAGGAGTACCACATGTATATACCTTCGATACCGAGTACCGAGTACGATTACCGAGTACTTAAGTACAGTGTTGTACTTAGTTGTATATCACTGACTAATTTATCTGTCATGGCCGGGGTACAGGCGTGCACACACACATGCAGAAAAATGTTATCTCCATACGATAGTGAAAAAAATATACGTAACCTGGCGGAACTTTTTTCCAATTTTATGCTGTCCGAAGCAAATATTGGCATAAAGTTGCCCGTATTCTTATGGTGTAAATGGACCTTCGGTACTCGCACGTTGGTATCGAAAACTGAGACAAAAAATTTCGATACCGAGTACGAGTATCGATACCACTGAAATCGTTCGATACCATCGATACCGAGTACCGAGTACCGGGTACCCGTCCCATCACTACTATTTAGGTTGGGGTGAGGTTTAGCATAAGATTTAAACCCTGCTCATTACTGAATAGGATACAGCAATTTTCTGATGTTCAGTGAAATGCCAAGGCCATAAATGGCAAATCATTAAATGTTAACATCAAAATTTTTCTAAAACTCCTGTGTCAACAAATTCAGCATTTTTACCAGCAATTCAGAGGTTTTCAGTAAAACACTCAGTCGTGTGCCAAAGGTTTTGCTGTTTTGGGCTGTTAAAGTCAGCGCTTCATTGCTTTAAGTGTCGCCCCACCTAACAAACATCTTTTGTAGCTCACACAGAAAAAATGCTCTTTTGTCAAAACCAAGAATACATCTAAAACATTTAAGATCACTTGAATCATTTGGTGCACTGTTATACACCAAGTGATGTCAAAGTCCACTAAGTGATATAAACTGCACCAAGCGATGACGATATGAAGGTGCACAAAGTGGTATAAAGAAACACCAAGCAATATAAAGGTACACTAAACAATTTATGTTCACCAAGCCGATGTTAAGCTCCCAAAACGATTCAAAGGTAAACCAAATAATATAGTACACCATGCCATAGAAAGATGCAGCTTTTTATGGTAAACCAAGTGCTGGTAATAATGCACCAAGCAATCAAAGTTTTTAGGTTTTATTTATAACTTCAATGCCAGGGATTTACCAATAAGTTCTACCTTTTGAGCTACCGAGGCTATAACACCATAAAACAACTTTATAAACAACACGCATAACTTTTACCGACTTTCTACAGCCATATCATTACAAAAACGTACAATAAAACATTTTTTTCACGCAAAACCTAAACATTTGTCTGAAACGGTCGAGACGAGACCACAACTCAGACAAGTCGAACAAGCAGGAAAGCACTAACGTGACGTGGCGTATCTCACGACACGCATCGTTACGCTTGAATGGGATTGCGACAAAAGCCTGATCTATACACCAGGGGACGCAAATGGTGGGTGGCTAAAAAAATCTAAATACATAGTTGATTAGTCCCTTCCGAATATATTTTTACGCAAACTAAAAACATTATTTTCCAGTTTGTATGGGGCTCG
The DNA here is from genome assembly GCF_965637545.1 of Phallusia mammillata. Classification (NCBI taxonomy): domain Eukaryota; kingdom Metazoa; phylum Chordata; class Ascidiacea; order Phlebobranchia; family Ascidiidae; genus Phallusia; species Phallusia mammillata. Next base: position 17,174,923 of record NC_137253.1, read on the forward strand.
AGGTGGGAGAGAATAAAACGTAACATTCTTATCGCGAACGTTGATAATGGAGGTGCAAATATGTTGGACGTCGAGGCATACATTTTATCCTTTTATCTTAAATGGGTTTTTAAAACTTCTTGACGTCGAATACGAAGCCCCCTGGAAACATTTAGAAAAAAATGCGTTGTCCTTAATGGAACTAGAGTCATGGGTTCGAGGCAACTTTTTTACCAACTTCTTTGAAACAATGTGCACTGAATATCCTCTTACAAACGGCAAGGAAGATAATCACAGACATCAGAAGTATTACTCATGTAGTTGATTCACCCAAAAGGCACAGTAGAGCACTGTGGGCCTCCAAATCTGTCACACTTAGGTCAAAAACATTTTATTTAAAGCCTCTTATAAACGCAGGAATACTTGATTTACTTATTTATCTCAAGATTGAAAATTTATAATGACTGAAAATACAAATGAACATAGAATACTGGTTCATGCTGTGCGTCACAGTGACAAATATAGAAAAACAGGTTTCATTGATGTGGCTTGGTCTTGTTGATGATGTGGCTTTGTGCGCTTTGAAAATGAAACGCATGCTCGTATCACATGCCTCAAAATACCGTTGGACTATCTAGCGACTTTAGGAAAACTGTAAATTAGATTAGAATTACCACCATTTTCCTCTTGTTTGCCGAATTAGACATTATCTATAGCAGTCCAAGCGGGCAAACATGACGTTTTGGATTTGCCTATGACACTATAATACATACTTAGAAATACGGGGCTAGAAACTCTGCAAAATTCGAAGGGCCATAAGGCACGTGACTATGTAATACAGAAACGTTACAACTGCTCCTCTGCACCATTACGCTCTGTTTGCAGCAACGAGTTTAAGTAAATATTGCCGCATTATTGCCATTGGCGGAACAACTATAATTTTCGTGCTTGTGTGTTAAATTCAGCGCCCCACTCCTACAGATCCAGATATCCGGCCGACGTTACTGAGCAGTTCAGTGTTACCAATCAATTTTTGTCCATACCCACGTTTCTACATTTGGTTTAGAAAATCGATGTCACAACACTTCGGATATACCGTATTTAGGCCTACTTAAACGAAAGCCGCATTTTGTGATGTTGGGTAGCATACTACTGTTTAATAGCACTTCTTATGTTGATATACATATAATCAAAAAGCATTAAACAATTTAGGCTATATGTTTTTCCCTATACCCGCTGTATTAATTTAGACAAAATACAGCGTCCGTGAGCCATATCAAGTAGCCCAACAATAGGTAATAGGTTGGACAACAACTGGACCGAGCCTGAAATGTAGGGGAGAGTGGGGTGGGTTGTTACAAAATGTGTTTCGCTGCAATTTTGGGGTTAAATTATTATTCAGATCATCCTGATTTTTTGCATGAAGTTTGATATGCCCCTAAGTCTAGTAAACATGTTACCAACAAAATTAATTGATACTTGTAAAAAAAATGTCATGTTTTCTGGTTGATGCTCTGTTGTAACAACTCACCCCATGGTGGGGGAAGTTGTTACAGTACTTTAGGGTGGTTTCCACATCCACAAATGTGACAATTTCTATTTCTTTTATTGTATGTTTTGTAACATAAATATAATAAAACCACTTTTACTCATCTTAACTATTTATTTTGAGTTATGATCAATTTATACAATTTTGTTCATCACGATTCAGAAATTCCAATCCAAATTTGCTAAATTGGTGACATCTTTGTTTCTGAAGTGAACAAAACAGTTGTTTAGAGTCCAAAAGTAAACATTTTGGAATGTTAGCAATATCAAGTATCTTGTTTTGCACCAACATTTAAGTTTCTTGCATAAAATAAAAGTCACATCACAAGCTTAAATGTACAATGTGAGTATTGTAATGTCAAGTATCATTGTATGTCACAAATCATGTTGTTTATTTAAAAAACAAAACAGATCAAAAGGTTTATAGAATGAACACAACACAGTTTACAATCAAATTCATTTTTAAAGTACTTTATGTCAATGAATTCACAAACTTTAACTTTTGACATAACTTTAACCATGAAATGAATGACATCCTATAGTCCTTACAGTTTCTTGTCCTCGATATAGTAGTTAAGTTCTCAAACTTGGTCCAAAACCTGGATTTTACACACATAATTAAAAAGAGCTTGCAATAACAACATATTGTCACCAAACACCATTTTAAGCACATTATTTATTAACAAAAGTTAAGTATTACCTTTCTCAGGCCCATACGATAATCATTGTTCCAGATGTGGTACACCTTGTAACAACTCATCCCACCAGCATGGTGCAACTTAAACCAATCTGGACTTAAAATTACGTAAAGTTTGCAACTTTATTCTTTTACAAGGTACTAACATACCACTATCACTTGACAAAAAAACTTGAAATCATAGAAGTCGGCGAATACCCGCACAAATTTAACCAAATTTTGTCACGCTGGCGTCCCGGATGTACCAACCGACATGCGTAATTCCAGCGGTTTTATTAAAACATAGCCGAAGTTATTCGCGTTGTAACAACCCGTCCCTGTAACAACTTACATGGATGCGCCACTTTTAACCATACAATTGGCCGGAGGTCGGCCACCCCTGGTCTAACCGCTAATAAACGGTGATAGTTGTGCAACAATGCATATAAATAACGGGTAAAACTTTGAGACGGTATGTGACCTCTATTTGTAATTTGTCATTAAGCATCATGCTGCATATGTATAGGCTAATTTACTTGAATACAAGCCATGTACAATCTTTGATGATGGTCGAATTTCGAACAATTTCCGAAATTTTTATCTTTTGTCTATGTGTCGTTGGTCCAACTCACATTTGTAATTTACACATTTTTATTTGGTAAAAAATAAAGTTCAATACTGGGTGACATCTTCGGTTGATGAAATTGGACAATTTGATCATGTTGTGAGGACCTTTGAAATTACTTCCCCAACCCAGCATTAGCGTTATATTGCCTGAAAAAATAAAATTCGAGAGTATTTTTTCCTAACATTATATAGGTAACTTCTGTTTTGTTTACCTCAATCACCTCCTGCAAATAAGCCCTTTTGTGCAATGGGTTCAGAAACTTTTCATTATTATTTTGAAAATGCGTATAGGTTTATTCCTGTTCCAGTAAGGGATACGATTAGTTTAAGCCTGAAACTTTAAGGCGACAAACGTACCAAACTCAGCAAAGTCGTCTGGCTTCAGGGGGAATTATTTTTTAATGAACAAATTTGACTAATTACTTAAATGAATGCTCCAGAAAGTTTGTTTTAGAGGAAACGTTACGTTATATTTATTTAAATTAGTCTTATCATGCTTATGTCAAATTTTGCAAAAGCCATCACAAAATTAGGAATCTTAACATACCTATCACAGACCATAGTGATATCTAACAAGTCTCCGAATCTTTCCATGCTAAGGTTCTCCGCAGTCGAAAAGTTCTCCGATCGGTGTTTTTGAATTTGCTGCTGTGAAGAAAAACTTTTTTAACCAACACGAAGTTACCCTGAAATACAGAAATGTCAATTTCGCAAGACAACGTAAAAATAGTGACAACCACTGCTTTAAACCATTGCAATTTCGTTTGTGAAAGGCTGTGGTCTACACCTTTTGGGCTACGCTAAAATAGGCATGTGTAGCCTACAGGAAAGAAATTGTAATGGCTCAAAATAGTGTGCACACTTTTCACGTTTTTAAAATTCTCTGTTAAAGCCAAAACATATCTCTCAGCGAAAAGGTAACAATTCTAACAGATAATTTGCTCTTTGCACAAGTATTCCACAACAACAAGCAGCATTAGTTTTACCCACAGGATTGTTAGAGTTACTAACGTTACAATTGAAATCACGAAAGTTTTCTATATTTGTTGTCACGCCAAAATTAATTTACAAACTCCTAAGATTCTTTGGAAAACATACGTTAGACGATTTTTTGGCTCGGCCAGGTTTAACAGAATTATAATCAAGCATTGCAGATGAGCAATACTTGGTTATACATCATACCAGGCAGCAATAGCCTATTAACAGAATTATAGTTGTTTCTGAATAAAATGCATCAACTATAGGCCGGTATGCCGGCCCTAGATCCTTTCCTGACAGCAAATAAACACTAAAGCATTGGTTCTTAACCGGGGTTCGATCGAACCCCAGGGGTTCGGCAATGCAGAATCAGGGGTTCGACGAAGGTCTTTTTGAAGTACAATACAAATACTCGTTTTTGTCAAACTTTAGGGTCTATGGTCGCTAAAAACGGCAATTTGTATTTGCCAAATATCAAAACACTGGAAGGTTAAACTTAGGCAGGGGTAACTTAGGCTTATTGTGTGCCAACAATGCGAACAAAACAGGTACCACAAGCATCACAATATAGATTATGACATTATAAACACTTAAGACTGATCTCCTCGCTGTGTAGCTCAATGTGTGGACCAAGCTAGAAATTCATCTGGGCTTTTTGGCCGCTATTAGATGGTAAATACCAGTGGCGTAGCCAGGGAGGGGCCAAAGGGGCCATGGCCCCTCCCAAATTTTCAAAGTTGTACATTGACAAACTTTAATTTTGTGTAGTTTCGTCCTTCATTATTGTGGTTTCTTCTCTTAACTATCAAAGGAATATATAAATTACCAAAAATGACTTTTGTCACCAAGTTGTAGGCCGAAATCCATACTTATTTTCTTTATGCAGACATGGAATAAATTATTTGGCCCCTCCCAAAATTTTTGGCTGCCTACGCCACTGGTAAATACATGATATAAAGGAAGTATTCTAAAACAAAAAGCAGGTAAATGGCGGCCGTTGGTGGAATAACAATCTGTAATGCGGCCGTCCTAGCAAAATGGTTGTGCACCCCTGCACTAAGGTTTTATTTTCTTTTTTGACGTAACAAAGAGCATTGTTCGCGTTGTTGGCAAGCAGAAACACATGCAACGAAATTTTGTTGGCAGCAAAACCTTTTTACTTCATCTTTTTCATGTTTGTGAACAGATGCTAAAAATTCAATGCTTCATTTTGGTAAAAACTAAAAATTGCCCGAATTAAAGCAATCCTGTAACAAGTTGCTTGTATTATTATGTCAGAATTGAACAAAATGACAAACAGTAACCGTTGCCACTACGTTTGAACAAAAACTAATTATAACCCACCAACCAAATGGATGTAACTTTGGGGTTCGACCAAAGGCTGAAGAATATCGTAGGGGTTCGGCCGTTATAAAAAGGTTAAGAACCACTGCACTAAAGCAACTGGCTTACAGAAGTATATGGAAACATAGCAATCACAAAACATCACAATTGTAGTCGAAGCTTTTACGTTTCAAAACGGAAACGGTTACCTGTTAGCATATTTCGTAACCGGTTAGGGTCAATAACCTTGCCGAAAACTAACAGAGGGGAAACCGTTTACCACCCCAAGATGCACCGACGATTTAAATTGGCTCAGGTTATTAACTGGAATTTAGCAACTCTTTTTTAGACGTTTTTTGTTGAGATGGTAAAGTTGAATTAAACAAGCTCACTTAAAACTTCTTATTATGCTGACCTTAATATTATTTTATATAAGGTCCGCTAGACCTATCTTCGGGGTTGGAGCAATGTCACTTAAGTTTCTTGCGCTAGGAAACACATGTGGTCGAGAAATGGTTAGCTTGTGAGCACAAGGCGGTTGCACTAACCACTTGGCAATTTGGATCATAAATACGCTTACAACTCCGAGGTTCTTTGTTGACGAAAAGGTTTCATAGCTCAAGCAGTTCAGGTCGGGTTTGCACTAAAGTTAACTTACTAGGACAAGCATTAAACCTGCACAGCTGACTTGATACAATGCATCATTGTCAATTTTTTTAGCTTCAGTAACTCGAAATATTTTTGTCACTACCTCCAACAACTCTGTGCTGTTCTGTTCTGATTGTGAGGAAATAAAAACACAGTCCTGTGCGTTTCTTTTGGATTGAAATTCTTTGAAATTGGCCTTAGAAAATGCACTTGACCTTGTTCTATTTATTGGCTTTCGCCACACTTGATGAAAACAGCATTGACGATCTAAACAAAGAAAAGTTTTGTTTAAAGCTTTAGCATAAAATCACTAAGTAATAGTCAAGGATAGTTGGGCTATGTATAAATCAAATTTGTTGATCTATTAATTGCCGAGTAGTGAATAATTTTGAAAAAATACACAGTGCACCTTTCACCCATTTTTTTTCAAGGCATTGGTAAAAATGCGCATTTACTCTTGCTTTCATGTAATTCAATATTTGTGTATTTATTGGTTTCGTTGTGCCATTTGGCTTTTTGCATGTTTCGTTTGAAATGTATGTTCTGGCGTCATGCATATACTGCGTAGCAACACTTTCGCTTCTTTCATCCCAAATCGCATTTGAATCTGAAACGTAAAATGTCAAATGCTATTTTCAATGTTTTTTATTTTACTTGTTTAGCAACCAAAACTGAACGTAAAACCTGCATCAATGTTTTTTGTCTGTGTAGAGCTCCAAGGCATTTGTCCCAGAGGAGCGGTCAAAGAGTTTTGACCGCAACTGTTTTGCAGCCCTAAAATAATTTATAAAGTGATGTGGCACAATTTAGATAAAATTAAACACAAAAAGAAAAGAACAACACAAATTACAAAAACAATAACTCATAAACACTGCAGCAAAACATGTAACGTCAGGATCTCGTCACACTAGAAGTCCCATTTCTGGAAAGGCGTGAATTTTATTTGAGCAAACGCAGTATGGTTACATTCACGTCAATAATGTGGCCCACGTCAACACGGTTTTCTGTGAAGAAAGCATGCAATAAAAAAAAACAGAAATTAATTTTATGCCGTAAAAAGCTTACAAGGGTTTTGGACCAGGGTATCATAAATATTCATATCTTGACATCACCAGAAAGCATTCTACACATATAAAAACGATACCACGAATCTGCAGTAAATTAGACAATTTCAATGCATTTATAAGCTCACCTTGTAAATGCAACACTATTCCTTTTCACTATAGTTATAAATTTAGCATTACGATCTAGTAATGACCAGACATGGGGGAATTCGTATTCGAATGCATTCGAACACAGGTTTTGCCAGGGTCATGCTGCATTCGAATGATTTTGGTTTTCGTTCCACAGTGCATGACTACAATTCGAATTGTTGATGTTAACATTTGAACAAACAATTCACAAACACAAAAGCCTGAGTAAATTCATTGGAATACAATTCGAATTGTTGTAGGTCCTTGCCAACCCAAGAATTTGCGAATTCCAAACATTTCGGTTGTTTCGGCCCGAACTTTTTTGAAAATTCGGCCGAAACCGAACTTTTTTGTTGCATGGAATCGAAGCCTTAAATTTCATTTTCGCCCATACGAAACATCATAAATTAACTATTTGTTATATTTATAAATTACGAGCCACATTGTCTGCAAAATATTACAAGTTTAGCAAAGCTTACGCATTGTGAAAGTTATTTTGGTTTGTCATAATTGAGGTCACTCGTATCAACAATAAAAGTTTCAGTTGAAAACATCCATAAGAATGGGGATTTTAGGTTCGGCCTGATTCGGCCGAATATTCGGTTTCGGCCCGAACCTTTTTAGGCGGGTTCGGTGCATCACTAGTAACAATGCGTGTGATGTAATTAGTGTCGCAATCTTGTGCTGACCACGTTTTACAGTTTCTTTCGGTGCTGTTAGCAGCAGTTTTTAGTTGTCGCAGTTCATAGTTGATCCAATTAGGTTTTGGAAACGTTTTGTTCTAACATTAGTGTTTTATGTGTAGCTAATAAAAACATGAAAGCTGAAGTTATTAAAATGCTGAAACGTCTTAGTTCGTCAAAGTGCCTATAATTCAGCCTGGACTCCTAACAAGTTGGTACGTAATTTAATGTGTCAATTGTGTTAGTTAAATGTCGTGATAATATTTGTGTATAAGTTAAGAGGACAAATTAGGAACCCCCAAGTGCGGCGGTCGGTGCAGATCCAGGCTGCACAGATTTTTGAATGAATTACGGCCGCTACATTAAAGTTCTCAACTTTGGGACAAACGACGACCTGAAGTTTCGATTGAAGACGACGTTTCTACATATTACAACATGGTTGTGAGTGTGACGAAGGCATCGCTGAAAACGGTAATGGAGAAACTCAATTTTCTCTACCGAGAAGCAGAAGAATTAATGATCAACAAACTGAATGTTGAAATGCTGAAGCAGAAGCAGAAGCAAATCTCTTCAACTTTCGAAGAGTACGTCGAAAAGCACTTTGATTACGTCAGTGCTTTAAAACGTAGTAATGCCAAGTCTAAGGCTAAGGAGGAGCTTAGCAGCTTACGCAAGGGCAAAGAAGAATTCGAAATTCGCATCGACGAGTGGTGTCTGGCATTGTAGAGAATCACGACGATAACGTTACCGTGAAGTCAAAGCGAAGTCACAATTCGCACGCGTCAAGGTCAGCTACTGTACGATCATCGATCGCTAGTTCCCGTTCAAGTACGAAACGCACCGAAGCTGTCGTAAGGAAAGAACTAGCCGTCCTAAAGAAAAAACAGCTGCAGGAAAAACAACGAGCGAAGTTACAAGTCGAAGAAGCAGAACGTCGCAGGCGTGCCGAATTGGAAGAGGCAGAACGTCGCAGGCGTGAAGAGCTGGAAGATTCAGAACGTCGCAGGCGTGAGCAGCTGGACGAATTTGAGCTTTTGGAAGCGGACCACGAAGTACAAGCTGCAGCGGTCGAAGCTGATATCTGGGAGCATCGGTCGTTCATAGAATGCGCGACGTGCTGAATTTGGATGACGTTTCTACGACATCGGTACCTTGTCGAATCGAGGAACGTGTAAAGGAAACGCCGAAAACACCGTTGCGGCAAGAATTGAAATCGAAGACCGCTTTGGAAACGCCAGCTACGCAAGAACCGTTACTGATCGAAAGTGCATCAGATTTGTCTAATGGCGACGCGCCAAATATGGTTATAGTGGTGAGCACAAACCACAGGTCAGTGATTTAATGCATTTCGCTTCACTATTAAAAGATGGCCTCGATTTGCCCAAGCCCGAGTTACTGCATTTCGATGGCAACCCGTTACATTACACCCGTTTTATGACAACGTTTGATGAATGCATTGCTAGCCGTGTGCAGAGTGACAAGTCTAAACTAAACTATCTTATTCAGTATGGTGCTGGTGAAGCCAAAAAAATGATTTTGTTTTGTTCTTGCATGGACGATGATGGCTACCGCAAGGCTCGGAAAGTTTTGCATGACCATTATGGTCGTCCGTTTATCATAGCTAGATCTTATGTTCAAAGGCTGACCCAGGGTCCGTATTTGGAAGCCGATGACAGCGAAGGGCTGCAGGAGCTTGCACGTTACTTGGATGAATGTTATGTCACTTTGTCTCATTTGGGTTATTTTTCTGATATAAATAACTTCGAACATCTTTTAGGTATCGCTAGACGTTTGCCACTAAACATGCAACACAGGTGGAAACGGCACGCTGGCGAGATCGAGCTGTGTGGAAGCGAACCGCAGTTTTCGCATTTGTTTGAGTTCGTACAGAATGAAGCACTGATTGCTAACACTCTGTTTGGAAGAATGATGACGTCTAAGAAGGACAGCGGACCACCGAAACCGACCAAGCCCCCGCCAAGGATGTTCAGAGCCTCGTCACATGCTGCTTCCGTGTCAACAGGTTACGAAGGCAAGCATCGACAAGCAAGCCGTCAGGTGACGAGTGCCCAATCTGTAATGTGTCCCATGCTTTGGCGCAATGTAAAGTGTTCAAAGAAAAGCAGTTCGGAGAACGACTGCGGATAGTTCGAAGAGCTAGGCTCTGTGACAACTGTTTTGCTAAAGGTCACATCGCTAGGAATTGTACATTGCAGAGTTCTTGTTCACTAGAAGGATGTCGGCGTAGACATCACATGCTATTACCTCATGATTTACCTGAAACCGATTCGGACAATCTTTAACAGCGAAGAGAGCAAAGGCCAAGTCCAGCAAGGAATGGAAGTCCATCAAAGACCGTGGTGACCTCAACTTCGTGTGCAGCCAAGTCGTCCGTACCTCAGGTTGGCCAAAACGTGTATATGAATATTGTCCCAGTCAGGGTCAGTTGCAAAAACGCAAAGGAGGTTGAAGCGTACGCCTTTCTGGATTCCGTTTCAAACTCGACGATGTGCTCGAGACGGCTTCTGGATATGCTTAACCTGACAGGTGACAAGATTAATTTTACGCTTTCAACAATTAATGGAAAAACACAGAACAACAACGGTTCTGTCGTTAGTCTATCTGCGAGGCCGCTAGATGGCGCAGGAGTTGTTGACTTGCCACATGTGATTAGAGGACGACGCGGAGAGCCGAGCGCGGTCAAAACAGTTCTTGGTTGGTCTCTGTTTGGTACTGCTTCGTCTCGTTCTGGTAGATGCAGTGTGCAACACGTCCAGGTGAATCACGTTAACTTGTCCAATGAGTTGTTGCATCAACAAGTAAAGATAATGTGGGAAACGGAATTTAAAGATTCCAGCCTAGGTTCCAGTGTCGGAATGTCAAATGAGGACAAATACGCGATGAAACTAATGAACGATTCTGTGAAATTAGAAGATAAACATTACTGTTTGCGACTGCCGTGGCGTACAGGATCGCCCATTCTGCCAAACAACCGAACACAGGCTGTGCAAAGGCTGAGCTACCTAAAGCGTCGTTTAAATAACGACAGTCACTTGTGCCAAAAGTACAAGGAGACGATTAACGGCTACCTGAAGAATGGATACGCGCAGCGTCTTAAAGCAGATGATCAAAAGGAAGAGAAGAGGTCAATTTGGTATTTGCCACATCACCCGGTTCTGCACCCGCACAAGCCAGGGAAGGTCAGAGTAGTGTTTGACTGCGTGTACCTACTATAGCAGTGGTTCTCAAAGTATGGGTCGCGACCCAAACATGGGTCGCGCATGGTCAAAAAATGGGTCGCGCTATGGTGATTCAATTTTGCACAAATGAACTATTACTGCAATAAGTAAACACAAACGAATTTACTTAAGGCAAAAATAAAGTCACATCACTCGACCACGTTGTACAGTAAAATGAACCAATCATTATACAACATACAGACAATAGCCTTCCAATTTTACTGTTACGCACATGGCGATTGCAACGTCATAGCACGGGAAATAATAGGAAGTTAATCTTGCATCCCGGTAACTTAACGGGAGATGTAACAATTAGCGTTTAAGGATGGCCTCGAAATTGTAGTCCGTCTCGTTAATACATTTTTGATGTTTGAGGCTTGGGTCGTGAGATGTTCATACGGCCCAGATTTGGGTCGCGGTCAAAAAAGTTTGAGAACCACTGTACTATAGTGATGCACCGAACCCGCCTAAAAAGGTTCGGGCCGAAACCGAATATTCGGCCTTGAGGCCGAATTATTTCGGCCGAATCAGGCCGAACCTAAAATCCCCATTTATGGATGTTTTCAACTGAAACTTTTGTTGTTGATACGAGTGACCTCAATTATGACAAACCAAAATAACTTTCACAATGCGTAAGCTTTGCTAAACTTGTAATATTTTGCAGACAACGTGGCTCGTAATTTATAAATATAACAAATAGTTAATTTATGATGTTTCGTATGGGCGAAAATGAAATTTAAGGCTTCGATTCCATGTAACAAAAAAGTTCGGTTTCGGCCGAATTTTCAAAAAAGTTCGGGCCGAAACCGAAACATTGGAAAACAACGGATTCGGCCGAAAGGTTTCGGCCAACCGAAACTTCGGTGCATCACTAGTACCTACAATCGAATCTGAGAAGTCTTCATTTTTTTGAAAGATGACACCGGTCAAGTGGAACATGTTCTAGGGGTGAGCTGGAATTATCGTACCGATACGTTTCAATTTGATGTCAAAGTAAAAGAAAAGTCAATCACCAGACGAGGCATATTGTCTGTAGTGAGTTCTCTTTTTGATCCTTTGGGGTTTGTTGCTCCAGTTGTCCTGCAGGCGCGAATGTTGCTGCAAGAGTTGTGCAGACAGGGTGTTGGATGGGACGAGGAAGTACCAGAAGATATTGCCAGAGCGTGGCGCCGTTGAATTTCCGAGTTGCCGGAACTTTCCTCTATTCAAATACCCAGATGTTTGAAGGCAAGCCAATTGGGAAGAATCAAGGTGTGCGAGTTGCACCATTTTGCTGATGCATCGTCGCATGATTACGGTACCGTGTCGTACCTGAGGATTGAAGATGTAAATAGACGTGTTTGTTGTACCCTTTTGTTGGCTAAAGCTAGACTAGCCTCACTGAAAGTCGTTTCTATTGCGCGACTTGAGCTGACAGCAGCTACACTTGCTGTGAAAATGGACCAGTTCTCAGATAGGAGTTGGACCTGAAGATTGAAAAATCAACTTTCTGGACAGATTCTACGTCTGTACTGCGATGCATCAACAACACGGCCAAGCGCTTTCCTGTCTTTGTGGCAAATCAGCTGACGAAGACAGATGAAGGGTTTGATCCTACACAGTGGAAACACGTTCCAAACGGCGCTCAATCCGGCTGACGACGCGTCGCGGGGTTTAAGAGTTGCTGCGTTGGTAATATGCGAGAGATGGTTTGCTGGAGGAGGATCAATGGCCTACGAGTCCTTTGATTCCAGACGTTCTACCCGATGAGTTTGTGCTGAAAGAACGAAAGGTGGTCGCAGTTCATCTTGTTTCTACGAAATTGGACTGCATAAATCAGTTGATCAATCGATACTCGTCCTGGAAAAGACTGAAGAAGGTTGTGGCATGGCTGCTACGGTTTGTCAAGTTTATTCGAACGAAAAATAAGTTGCAAGTTGCCGATCCGATAAGCGTCTTTGCAGAGGCTGAATCCCATTGTGGTTGGTGGTGTTTAACGTGTTGGAGGTCGCTTGCATCGTACACCGGTGGCATATGACTTGAAGCATCCGGTGATTCTGCCCAACAAACACCACGTGACAAATCTTATAATCGAGGATCATCACAATACCGTTCAGCATTCTGGCATGGGTCTTACATGGACATTGCTACGACAGAAGTACTGGGTTGTTCGTGGTGGAGTTGCAGTAAGGCGTGTGTTGGGACAATGCATATTTTGTCGCCGACACAATGCTCCCATCGGCCAACAGATGATGGCAAGCTTGCCACGAGAACGAATAACGCCAGGGGAGCCATCATTCACGTACGTTGGAGTGGATTACTTTGGGCCTTTGTTGGTAAAGCAAGGCAGGAGCGAGGTCAAGCGATACGGATGTATATTTACGTGTCTGACAGTTCGTGCTGTGCACATTGAAATCGCACACTCGCTGTCAACAGATTCTTTTATTGACGCCCTTCGGAGGTTAATTGGTCGCCGAGGAAAACCGAAGAAGATCTTCAGCGACAACGGGACCAACTTTATTGGAGCTAATCGCGTTTTGCGCGACTCGTTAAAGGCTTGGAATCAAGCGCAGATTTATGATTGTCTCAGGCAGCGTGACATTGAATGGGCTTTCAATCCGCCTACTGCAAGTCACATGGGTGGAGTTTGGGAGCGGCTCATTCGGTCTGTGCGGAAAATACTGAGTGCTCTTATGTCTGAACAAACGCCAAATGATGAAACTCTCATCACCTTTATGGTTGAAGTGGAAGCGAAACTTAATTCTCGACCACTCACTCCAGTTACTATGGATACAGAAAGTGACGAACCTTTAACACCAAATCATCTGGTGTTGCTGGGGCATTGTGATACACTGCCGCCGGGAGTTTTCGATAAGAAGGACAACTACGTTAGACGTCGTTGGCGCCAGGTGCAATACCTGGTCCATCAATTCTGGTCTAGATGGGTCAACGAGTACCTGCCGACTTTACAAGTTCGGCAAACATGGACTGTTCCAGAGCGCAATCTGGCGCATGATGATCTTGTTCTTCTCGCGGACAACTCCGTCCCACGAGGCAGATGGCTGACGGGGAGAGTCGTGGATACCTACCCTGCAGAAGATGGATCGGTACGCACCTTACTGGTCAAAACCAAAAATGGGACTTTGAAAAGGCCAATTGCTAAATTGTGCCTGATTCGCAAGGCGGGCGAAAACTAGCGTAGCGTTGTTTTCGATTGTACATAGTGCATGTGTTTGTTATGTGCTCGCTGTAGTGTTGTGTTTTATTGGATGTGACGAACGGATTCGCACATCGGGGCTGGGAATGTTACAGCGAGAAATTACTTGTATGTGCTTTATTTCCCTGTTTCTAGTTTTTGTCAGTGATCTGACTTCATTGACTATGACGTAACAAGGCGCTTGCCATGATTGTTTGGAAATCTCCAAACGTAACAATGCGTGTGATGTCATTAGTGTCGCAATCTTGTGCTGACCACGTTTTACAGTTTCTTTCGGTGCTGTAAGCAGCAGTTTTAGTTGTCGCAGTTCATAGTTGATCCAATTAGGTTTTGGAAATGTTTTGTTCTAACATTAGTGTTTTATGTGTAGCTATAAAAACATGAAAGTTATTAAAATGCTGAAACGTCTTAGTTCGTCAAAGTGCCTATAATTCAGCCTGGACTCCTAACAAGTTGGTACGTAATTTAATGTGTCAATTGTGTTAGTTAAAGAGGTTTTGACTTTCTTAATGTGACATATTTCTTAGTGTAAGTGTATCGGCCATATTGAATGTGCGTATTATTGCCGATTGTGACACGTTTCTGTTCGTTTAACAGAGAACCAATGCTGTTGTGCAATCGATGAGGAATTTGTATCCGTCATCCAGGCAGGCATTGTTGCGTTCGAGACAAATTAGGAAACCCCCAAGTGCGGCGGTCGGTGCAGATCCAGGCTGCACAGATTTTTGAATAAATTACGGCCGCTACAGTTAGGTAACTGTTCTCAAAGGTGCCATAACCTTTATCTAATCATATGCTGGCTGCTTGTTTCTCCCCCACAGAAAAATAATCTCCCCCACAGAAAAATAGGGAGCAAACAGGAAACAAATGTTCATGATTGAAAAATCGCAGCTGTCCATTCCCCAAATCTATATAGGGGGCCTGCGGTCTCGATGTGATCTCCGTGGGGTTGGAGTTGGTGCTATTAGAGCGTTCTCCTCCAACATCGTTTCATCACTTTCGTCAACACTAGGATATGAAAGCTCAGCTACATTGTCGTTGCATAAACATCTTCTTCTTCGGCAGCTTCAATTGACGGACTTATGTTGTCCATACCAGAATGCGGACACGGGGCTAGATCCGACGTGGATACCGTGTCCTCCCATCCGTTAGAGTGGCGAATTAATGCGTATGATGGATTCGCATCAACTAGATAGACTTCATCGCATAAAGGATCGCCCTTGTTTCGAACGTGGCGCCGCAAGAGAACGAGGCACTCTGATAACAACCAAGTTGGCATCGATGCTCCGAACATAGCTCTTCTTCGGAAACAAAACATTCTTTCATGTGGTGTTTTATTCACTGCTGTACAAACTAATGTCCTAATTGCATGGAGAGCTTCATTTAGAACACTTTCCCATTTTTCTTCTGACAAACCTTTGCTGTGTAACAGAAGTTTATTGGTGCGCCAAATAGTTTGATTTGCGCGTTCGCATTGGCTATTACCTGTTGGGTGGTATGGAGAAGATTGCTTGTTGCAATGCCTCGTTCCGAAAAAAATTGTTTAACTTCGCGACTCATAAACGATAGACCTCGGTCACTATGTATGTGAGCAGGAAAGCCGAAGAGACAGAAAAGAGTATTTAGACAACTAACTACTGTTTTAGATGTCATCGCAGAACACGGAAAGACAAAAGGGAATCTGCTATATTCATCAATAACTACAAGTAAGTATGGATTTGGTCCTCTCACAGGTCCTTTAAAATCAATTGACAATCGGTCCCACGGTTTAGTTGATTGGACCAGAGTTGCAAGCGGGCCCGAAATCTGAGCCCGGATCCGGCCCGCGAGGTCATTTCATCCGGCCCGCGACTACATTTTTTGGTTTCCAAATCATATTGATGACTTTGTGACATTCAAAAATTGATTTACTTCACACGAAAGTTTTCCTGTCGCGATATGTAGAATAATATTACCTAGTTTCGTGGGATTACAACTCCCAGGATTGATCCAAAGCCAGCAGTTTGTTACGTCACAGACAAGACTACATGTGTCAGTTGTGCGCCAACAATTTCCTTTTTTGTTACTTGTGACGTAATATACAAGCACTGCTCGTAAGAGACGACCTTTGTAGTTGATAGGTCGCATCACCAGATTTTAAATGGGTTTGTAGAAAGACCATATCTTGGCGCACCTAGAAAAATCGCCTCGCGGTTTAAGTTTGGAAAGGCGGCGCCAGTGCATGTAAGCTATGCGGCCCGCGCGAATTATTTTTAAACTTATCCGGCCCGCAGTAAAAAAAGTTTGGTGACCCCTGCACTAGTGGGTACACAGAAGGTGAAAGACAACTTATAATTACTCGAGTTTTGTTAACGGTTGAAGAGGAACCACTTCTGCCTTCTTCAGGATATGCAATATAGTCTTTAACGGTCCTTAGTCAATATGTAAATATTTTTGAAGCGTTGTGCCTATTGCAGGGTTGGGTAACGAGTCCTTTTAGTCGAGTCTCAATTCTAGTCAAGTTAGTCCAAGTTCGAGTCCCAAGTCAAGTCAAGTCAAATGAGGTTCGAGTCTCAAGTCAAGTCAAGTCATTAGTGGTTCGAGTCAAGGCAAGTCCCCAAAAGTTTTTGTAAGGAAAGGTTAAAGGTTTGAAAAATTAATCTATTTGAATGGTTCATCGCGACTTTTTTACGGAGCACACTTTATTACAGTGAACAAATCCCACCAACGTCCCTTTCTTAGAGTATAGCAGGGCTACTCAAATGGCGGACCGCGGTCCATATCCGGACCTTTGAGGCGTTCGATGTGGACCTCGACGGTCTTTTAAATACGGCAACATTTGTGTGTTAATTAACTAAACAATGCTACGTAGAGGCACTTTTTAAACTGGGGTCGGCATAACATTTGATCGGCAGTCTGCGAGGAGCCTAAAGTCCTGCCAAAATCTTATGTGAGCTCAGATTGTCCAACTATGACGAAAAAATGGTCGAATATTTCACCATACATTTAACAAAGCGGCGGTTATTTGCGCATAATTGTATCTGTGATTTAATAAACTGAATTTTAAATCATTACCGTGCGAAGCAATCCTGTAAAACCAGATAAAATGTATTCTGCATGACGTTGTACCAATACACTCTCGCAAGGAATAAAATCACGTTTGGTGCATATCAGTTCAAGATTTCAATTTTGACTGCGATTGTCCACATTAGCTATAACCAAATAGGCTAAGACACGTTGCATTTGCATTTCTGACAGAAGTGTCCGGACCTTTGGAAATTTTTACCTTTTCTATCTGGACTTTTGACGAAACTAATTGAGTAGCCCTGGAGTATAGGGTCAACTTTAATGAAACACGTTAATTGACACTCATAATTGACACACAAGAACGTCAATTTTGAAATCCCAAAAATATTTTTACTACATGCGCTAGCTTCTACGTTTGTACAGTAATATAAGCGCTTAAAAGCGAATACTTGGCCTTGGCGTGTACTGCATTCGCATTCCTTAAACCAAGCAATAAGTACAATGCTTAATGCCAGCGTTAAAAAGTTTGTGCATGTAGCAGCGACTTCGTTACGTTAAAATTAAGCAAAAATAGCTTCGCATCGCACATTAAAGCGCTGTTGTTGTTTAGTTGAATCCGACTGAACAGGTTATCCATTATAAGAAATTTCCGTTTTGTTGGTGAAATAACGAGTCCGAGTCGAGACTCTACTAAGACGAGTCCAAGTCAAGTCGAGTCTTTTCACAGCTGAGACTCGAGTCAAGTCAAGTCTTTGAAAGAGGTGACTCGAGTCGGACTCGAGTCGAGTCACTGACTCGACTCTCCCCAACACTGGCCTATTGTGAGTTCGTTTGGTCTGGAAGACGCTGCTTTTCCATGATGAAAATTTAATTTACTTTAATAAATTGTGATGGCCATTGAGGAGTTAATTTAACTCTGACTTTATTAAAGTAAAAATACAACTATGTATCTGCAACACAAACAATAAATGACTCAGGAAATGTAGAAAACGAATAATCCCAAACGCAAGAGAAAACTAGACATCCTACCGCTAACGAGACAAAACACTAATGACCGGAAGGAAGTAACGGGACGTAACGGAAAGGAAAAACGGAACAAGGTAAACCGGAACACAACATAGAAATAACATTCACCAAAGTGTATTCTATCTGTTTCCCAGTGTTATTTCGGAGACAAAATTTTGATTTTGGATTGGGAGGTTATGTAGCGTATAATCTTTGTGTGCAGGAACCGATGTACGAATGTGGCGGAAGTTGACGTATTTTATTGCATTGCTGTTAGCCGAGTGCCCAGGGATCATTCAATACAAGAGTGTTGTGAGTGAAAGAGTTGTGTGTTTGTGGTAAAAAATAAGCTACAATTGTTTCAATACACTGTAATAGCATACATCAGACTTGGACCCCACGGCACAAGATGCTATTATTTTTTATATGCTACAAACCTTTGCTTGAGATCAATAATATTATAATATAATATTTCATATTATTCTCTCAAAGATCAAGCAAAGCTGTGAAAAGTCAAGGTATAGCAACATCGAAGCATATCGAATATTCTTGTGCAGTTTCAGTGATAACCAGTTCACTATATTTTACATTTTCTAATGTGCAAACGTTTTAACTACAAACATGCTTGTCAAATATACTGCATTAACCAGGTTATATGCTAAACTAAATGACTTGTCCCAAAATTATGCCAAAGCTTCGTAATTCCATGTATAAAACAAGCGCTATTATATCAAACCATATTAAAAATGTTTTACCACCTTTTTTAAACAGATGGAACTGTTATAAATTTTTTTGTCATCAAAACTAAGCATTGTAACTTGGTTTGGCCTTATAATTAAACTAACTGCATGAGGCCCAACAAAGTTAATGCGAACTAAAGGAAGGTGGCTTTTTTAGGTGTTGCATTGAAACTGTTTTTGTTTTACAAAGCAGTGTACTTTTCCAACTTAATCGTATTGTGACGCCATTACGTTTTACAAAATGCTGTAAAGGCTGTCTACACAAAAGGTTACAAAAGTCTTCAACAATTGTGTAAGATTTGTGCCATGTAGAGTATCAATTGGTCGATAGTATAAAAAAAATTTTTAAAGAAAATATTTTGGTTGCTTAAGTAAAACTTAAAGTTAACCAAAATAACTTTTACCATATATAAGATAAAACCAACCAACTCATACTTTGCAGAGAACACGGCTCGGGTTTGCCGGAAACAAAAAAGAGGTAAATTATTTGGTAATAAACCAAAACTTAGCTAATTTATGCAATGTTGAAAGTTTTGGCAACAATTTTACACACTAAAATTTTCAAAAAAGTTTGGGCCGAAACCAAAACATAGACCAAACAGCATATTTGGCTAAACCGAAACTTCGGCATCACTGGAGCAACGTTTGATATCTTTTTGGTTAAGTGACTTACCCATACTAGGACAATCGAACAGCGGTTTAATACAAGTCATAAGGTCCACGCACGGATGTATTTGATAGTGATTAAATGAGTGTTTCTCCAAATTTTCTGCACCACCTTGGTGGTAGTTCTGAGGACCATCTTCGCACTCGGCGTCGAACAATGGAGGACAAGGACATTTTGTCATCGATACATCAAAATATTTCACCATTTTCGCAATTAAATTAAGTTTCCCTTTAACAAAATCAAAAATGATAATTAGCTAAAAAATCATATAC
Source organism: Phallusia mammillata (assembly GCF_965637545.1). NCBI lineage: Eukaryota > Metazoa > Chordata > Ascidiacea > Phlebobranchia > Ascidiidae > Phallusia > Phallusia mammillata. Next base: position 17,194,703 of record NC_137253.1, read on the forward strand.
TGTGTTTGTGTGTAAAGAACAAACATAATTTTTAAGTTACCTTAGGTAATATCTCAGAATGGCAAAACAGTGCTGAGAAATATGTCAAAATGTTGGAAACATCAAATTGTTGATGTAGTATCCATTCTCGAGATTTATATCAACACAACCGACTGAACGAAATTTCGATCTACAATTATGTTTATTGCTCTAAAAAAAGTTAGCAAAAACAGATGAAAGTGCCACTATACTTTTGTTGTGCATTTTGAGCTGTTTGTCTGTTGGTGTGTCGTTAGGTGCACCAGTTTTAATTTTTTCCGCTACGCCGATTGTAAGATGTAACACCAAACGAATGTTACACACAAATAAATAAGCTTGGATTGTCATTTTGGAATACAAAAGACTCTCTGGACACAACTGCTTTCAAACATGCCACATGTCTTTACATAATGTGCCACGAGTTGTTGTACTTGTTCTACAGAACGATACTGCTATCATAAATGTCAGTGTTCACTGCTGGAAAGTAAACAGGTGGACCCGGAAACAACGAAACGTTAGTTTATATAACTTATGACATGATCCTGGCTGTTTTTGCGGTATTACGACTAATGGTGTGCCCTCAAAATGGGTATTTTGTCGGTGCGTCCTGGGGTAAAAGTAGAAACACTGCGGACTGTACTGACACATGTAGCCTAATAACACACGGGACTTTATCAAATACTAAAATACTTCCTCTCAAACAGAAATTTCTTTCAACAAAAATAGGAAGCAAGTTAACAGATGATAAATAAAGTGTATGACTGAGCGGGGCCGTGAATTTTTTTGCTGTTTTTCAACACTAAAATTACCTACATACAAGAGTAGAAATTATGCATTAACAGTTAACACAAAATCAGCACCACTCTTAGGTTTATGCGTTTAAAACGCTTTGCAATTTATTTACCCGCAGTAGTCACAACATGTTTTTGGGACTTCTTAAAAGGAAACCTACCTTACGCATCTCACAACTAAACCTTACGTACCTTTCGAAAACTTAATTCGTTTTCACGGTATTGTCGCTATTCGTAGCTGGATAAGCAAAAGGTCAAACTGGCATAAGCAAGCAATCTGTTTTATTTTTTATGACGTCAGGCATAATATTATGTTCGTTACAATGGTCATAGTTGGTCAATTATGGCGACATATTCAGAGTTGTTTTGCACCAGCTTTAAATATTGCATGTTACCAGGGTGTCTCTTAACCAGTGCTCTTCAACCTTTTTTGGTTTGGTCAAACCTTAAAGTTCTGGTGACAAACTTAAAAAGTTTGTGATGCACCCTTGTATACCTTTTCGCACTGGTGCACCCCATGCACATTTTGCTGCACCCGTGCATCGTACGCATATTTCCCAAATGTAATCTATTTCGCATATGGGGCTTTTTTTTTTTTTTTTTTTGCACCAGCACATAAAAGTTAATGAGGGAACTTATCAATAAACAGTTAATTTAAATCTATTAAACAGCACTTAGAGAACAATTTTAGCCTAACTGTTTTTCGACAAAGTTATAAAACTGCACTCAACAGTCAACACTTTCAGTGCACCCGGCAATCACGTGCGGGCTTTTGTTAATTGTTTCAATTATTGCGCACAATTGCATTGTCTTGTCTGCAGCAAGGCCTCAACAGCATCAATAACGAATTACAATGAAAGTATAATGTTTCAACTTACGCACAATATAAACTGATGCACAAAAATTTACTGCTGCAACTCATGCACAGTAACTAAGTTACTTCAAACTTTGCTAACAATTATACGTTATAACTACCTCAAGCCTTTGCTACAAAAGTCGCCTTTGTTACATTGTTATGAAGCAAGACTCCGTTCACATAATCAAGTTTAATGCCCGCCAAGCGTCGCCGCAGACACGTGCCTATCACGCACTTGCTGCTTGTACTGTTTGGTCTCGACGTACATTGACGGACAGCCACATTTTTGATCAAAAACTTTTGAGGTAAATTTACGTCAATCCGCACTCTACGCAAAAAGCATTTGGACGCAGATATACGTCAACCGCACTGAAACCTCATTTAGTATGAGATAAACTGAGTTTAAACACGAAACGGAAATATTCTGCGACGCCCTTGGAAAATTGAAACGACGCACCAGGGCGTCGCGACGCACAGTTTGAGAACCACTGCTCTAAGCAATGCTATTACCATTAAAACTGCATACATATGCTTAAAACTGTACTAATAAAACAAGATACAATACTAATAAAAACAAGCTACACTTGCGAAACTGAACTTTAAATAAGTTGGTCGCATGGTTGTCACTAGTGATGCACCGAACCCGCCTAAAAAGGTTCGGGCCGAAACCGAATATTCGGCCACGAGGCCGAATAATTTCGGCCGAATCAGGCCGAACATAAAACCGCATTTCTTATGGGTGTTTTTAACTTAACCTTGTGTTGTTGATGCAAGTGAACTCAATTATGACAAACCAAAATCAATTTCACAATGCGAAAGCTTCACTAAACTTGTAATATTTCGCAGACAATGTGGCAGGTATTTTATAGATACAACAAATAGTTAATTTATGATGTTTCGTATTGGCGAAAATGAAAGTCGGGGTATTAATTCCATGCAATCAAAAAGTTCGGTTTCGGCCGAATTGTCAAAAAAGTTCGGGCCGAAACCGAAACATCGAAAAACAGCGTATTCGGCCGAAATGTTTCGGCCAACCGAAACTTCGGTGCATCACTGGTTGTCACGCATCGTGTCCTGTGATTGGTCAAAGGCAAAGTGTTCTCTGATTGGTTTGGACTGACGAAGCGGCGGTGAAAAGGATACCTGTGATTGGTTAAAAAAGCCCCATATGCGAAATAGATTACATTTTGGAAATATGCGTCTGTCTTAACCTCTTTTACTTGCTTTGTGCCTGCTAAAATAGATATAACACGCAAACTTATGGGTCGTGCACGCGGGACATGTAAGTCCTGCACGCACGAGATCTCGTCGGGAACTGCCATGTTCTGCAGACTGGGCCTTAACTAAGGTCACAATGGACCAAGTTAAGGCCGGTGTACTGCTTTACAAACGGACGCTAAATGTAATGAATTGGCTGCACAAACTAAACATCTTGGACTTATTAAAGTTGGCCCAAGAAAGTCATCACAACAACAGTTTAATAATTTTTGAATACAAGTTGGTGTTGTTGTGCTAAAACAGTGGTTCCCAACAAGGGCTCATGGCCCCCCAGGGGGGCCACGGGCATAGATTCACAAGAAACACCCACTAAAAGTCATTTTCACTTTAACTTTATTCCCGAATTTAATCGACTATTTCACATACTATTTGTTTGTAGTGAGGTTTAGTCGCTCATTTACTCTATTAGACCTGTTTAAGGCCAAAATTAATACCGCATTCCAACGCGAGATTGCTATCTACATTATAAGGGGGCCACAGGCCCTACATGGCAACTTGAAGGAGGCCATGAGGCCAAAAAGTTACTTTAAAGGGGTCATGGTCCACGAAAGGTTGGGAACCACTGTGCTAAAATAATATGTACAATGAATGACATTTTAATGTGAACAACGTTTTTTAGATGTTGACACATTCAGTATCGAATCACAGTACTTTTTGTGTAAAATATCGGATATCGGGCCAACCCTAGGGGTAACAATTTGACTGAACAAAAATGTAAACTAGAAGGATGGCTTAGCACATTTTGCAATTGCACATATAGTATAACCTATTTTAAGACGTTCATATATTTCCTATGCTTAGTTTATCTAGGGTTCCGTATTTGCCAACTTTTTTATAACCTTGGTTTGTTTCTGTATGCAGAAACTCATGGGTCCCCAAACACACAAGGTTGAACATAATGCATTTTAGAGTATATTGCTATGAAATTCAGCATTTGTTGAAGTTGCCTTATTTTCAAAGGGAGAAGGGTAACTATTAGAGCTACAGACTGAAACCCAATAATTAACATCTATTAATAGCAAAATCAACTACTAAACTAATTAATCGAATGAGATTTGGATAGTTTGTACCTCACATAACATGATTATTTAAGCAGAATATTTTGACCTTACAGGGCCAAACTTTTATAGTGATTGTTTGAAATGTGTAATTTACTATTTGAATGTATAAGTTTCTGCCTGAAGAAACAAAAGTTACAAAAACCGTTAGTTGATAAAAAAAATAAAGGGAATATTCCAATTGTTCATAATAGGCCATAGTGTATGTGCAATGACAATATGTGCAAAGCCACCCTTCAAGTTATCATTATTCAGTCATTAAACTTGACTTGAAAGGTTTGCTACACCAAATATTTTCCAAACAGTGATTCAATGTTGTGAATACAAGTAAACACATATTAAAATATAATTTATTGTTTACAAGCTAAACCCAAATTTTTTTGTCTTGAGAATGAATTCTTTCCTTTTGATGGGTCGTCAATACAAACAAGTTTCATATAACAGCGCCACAGTGCATTACCACTTTTGATTAGACTACTAGAAATCACATGTACAGAATCAAAATATTAATTAACCTTTGATAATGTTTATAGCAGACTATATTACTGTGGCAAACATTTCAAGCAAAGCACTATTAAAAGAAAGAGCAGGATCATAATCGACCATTGCTCCAGCACACCAAGTTTAGTGTTTACTCAAAAACTAGGATCAAAACTTGGTTTAAAATTTATTTCACACTGCATTTGCTGATAAAATATAATCAGAGCCGTGGCACATTGTTGGTTCCAAATATTTTTCACACAAACTACTTTTTCCTTAAACACCATCATGATTACACAACTGTAATAAATGTTTGTATAATTTGCTTCAGACAGCCAAACATATAATGGCAAAAACGCTGTCTTGTTACAGCTGATACACCCCATGAAATATCAGCTGCCAAGATTCATCAAGATTGGTATGTCTCTGGTTCATGAAATACCAAAACAAAATTGCTTCAAGTGTCATTTTGAAGTTTGACATTTTGTGTGCCTGTTAAGTATTTTTGAATTCCATGGCATCTCCGCTCTGAAACACAAAGCAATAACTAGAAGAGTGGCTTTTCTATATATTGCCAAATTATATAATTGTCACAAATGTTCTAGACCAGGGGTCGGCAACCCCTGGCATGTATGCTAAGGTGAGCATGCAAGCTGTTTTTTATGGCATGCCAACCGATTTGTTCATATTTAAGTAACAATTTAACCTGTTACACTGATTGGTTATAGTTTTTATTATGCCGTTGTCTTAAAATTCAGCCTTACATGCACCAAACACTCTTGCTTTCTCTTTATTATTTATATCTGCTGGCTCGAACCACAATTATTTAGAAAAATGTTGGGATACGTGGTAATTAACACATGGAAATAACAAGTAAATTGGCAAGCGTCACCTAAAAGGTTGCCGACCCTGTTCTAGACCGTCCCATGACAACATCCTGCGACCCAGTTCCTGCAGATCATGGGCAATATCTGTCTGTCTAGAACAGGGGTCGGCAACCTTTCAGGCGACGCATGCCAATTTTCTTGATATTTCCATGTGTTAATGGTCTCACATGCCAACTTTTTTCTAAACTAGAAAAGTGGCTTTCTGATATACTTCCATTTTATATATTCTATACGACATTTACCAACTTACTACACTATACACAATTTATCTATATGTATGATTGTTTTTGCAAGCAAAAACGAATGGGTCCCCACACGCGCGTTTATGCGGATTTACAGTAAACCTATGTTGCGGTTATTTTTAGATTTTGTAGATAAAAGCATTAACTTAACTTTAAAAGTTTTTGTCCATATTCTTTTTGCATCATTATTGACATATAGTTACAAAAAAACGGTGAAAAAAGAACGGGAAAAATACTTTCAATTTAATCTCTTGCTTTGACCTTGATATTGTCGTTCAAGTTCAGTATTTAAACATAAATTTTCCTAGAAAGCCTTAACTGTTATATTAGACACTATATAAAAAAGTCGTTTGCTACAAAGGTATACATAACACCTTGTTTTTCACTTAACTTTGTTTCGCAAAAAACGACCGTTTAATGACCCTTTGACACTGTTTTTAACAGCATGCAGTCCTCAGTGTTCAACAATACCGTTTAGCCTAATTTATACATGACTTAAGTACTGATTCTTGAATTGATTTGTCAAAAATAAAGAAGATACGTTATGACGAAAAATTCGTAACTGTGTTGTAATGCCTACAAGTTGACCGTTAGTGACCCGTGGTTATGCGACGGCCAAGCTGACAAAGAGAATTTAAAGAACATTTATCGCGGCGTTTTAAAAAGTTAAGTTTATTTTTTCATATTTATGTTGATCAACGACGTTTTGCCCGACATAAACGAAACCGAAGTACGTTTATTGAGATTAAATTACGTCTTAGGTGTAAAACCTTCGCCAAAACTGAAAATGCGCGTAGTAACTCAATAAAACGACACAGCATTGCTGCACACAAAAACAGCTGATTTCTAATCACCCAAACGACTGTCTCGTAAAACACGTCTGTCCGGATGTCAAGCTGAGCACTCCCGCTCTGCGACTTTAATCGTAAACCAGTGAATTCCTCCCTTGGGACTTATATCTGACTGATAGCGTACGCATATTATGGGTTGTAAAGGTAACTGGCAAAATTTTAAATACTAAACGAATAGCCTGCTTAAACAATTGTTATTTTTTTTAAATATTTCTGCACCATAGGGCTTCTTCTGCTTTAGCAAGTATAGCCGATTTAAAAATTTCACGTTTTGGGGGGCTGTGGGTGAACCGAGGGATCAAACGGGGTCAAAATTCACATGGACCATCTTTAGACGAATATCTGTAATGTGTGTAAATTTGAAAAAGTTTGAACCATTCTTTCTGGACCAAAACGTGGGAACAATAGCCGTGCTAAAAATTTCACGTTTTGGGGGGCTGTGGGTGAACCGAGGGATCAAACGGGGGTCAAAATTCACATGGACCATCTTTAGACCAATATCTGTAATGTGTGTAAATTTGAAAAAGTTTGAACCATTCTTTCTTGACCAAAACGTGGGAACAAATCCGCGCTAAAAATTTCACGTTTTTGGGGGCTGTGGGTGAACCGAGGGATCAAACTGGGTCAAAATTCACATGGACCATCTTTAGACCAATATCTGTAATGTGTGTAAATTTGAAAAAGTTTGAACCATTCTTTCTTGACCAAAACGTGGGAACAAATCCGCGTTAGACGGAAAAAAAGAAAAAAAAAATACGGACAAAAACAATATGTGTCCCCTTCAGGGAAGGGGACCCATAATAATAGTGGTTTGTACCCGCAGATATCAAAATTAAAGAGAAAGCAGAGCATTTGTGCATGCAAGTTTGAATTTTAAGACCATGGCATGATAAAACTCAAAAGCAAATCGGTTGGTGTGCCATGAAAAACCACCTCGAGTGCCAACCTTGGCATGCATGCCAGGGGTTGCCGACCCCTGGTCTAGAATCTATTGTTACAGACGCCATTGTTTTGTTATTGTTCTAATGTGCCAGTTTTATCGTTTCGCCGATACCCGTTGCAGTGTTTATGGTTTTATCTATGAGAAATGGTCATAGCGAGTTAATGCCAATTACCTTAATCATTGTAATGCAAGCTTTATAAGAGTCCCCATCTAACAATTTAAAAGATAGAATGGAAATAATTTGAAGTAGCGCCGGACTCGTGAATTGGTTGTTTTGATTATGTGTGGATAAAGTTGTTGGACATAAATAAATGTAAGAGAAGGTTTGTCGCCAATCAGAGCACACTAGCGTTAGCTGTTAAGGCAAAGGTACAACAAACCAGAAAGGTGGCTTTTGTATATATATTTTGTATGTAATATTTCTCCTTTGCCAGTGTATTATAAAGACCATTTTGTCTACCGACATGATTGTCTTTACAAGCAAAAACCAATGGGTGCTAACACACATGTTTATGAGAATTGTTTGCAGGATAAAAATGGTGTGATTATTATTAGCATCTTAAGGAAAAACTTGAAGGGTGACTTAGCACATTTTGCCATTGCATATACACTGTAACCTATTTGGAAACATTAATGTTTCCTACATTTTATTCATAAAGGGTGCTAGCTACCGTCTTTAATAATCTTAGTTATTAATCATTTTATGAGATAAATGTGGCAAATGCAAACTGTTCAAATATCATCCAAATTGCACATGGTATAAACATTCACCCATGTTAGGGGGCTACTGGGGTAACTAATCTGGCTACAGGGCAAAACTTAACAAGCAACATCTTATATACCTTTTTCCACTTTAAACGGATAAATACTGAGGTTATCAAGTCAAACGAAGCAGGTAACTATATCTACCACCTGTGAAAGTTTCATCCAAATTCATCAAATATTTCATGCCAAAAGTGCATGGACACCGAAACTTCACCGAAAAACAACAAAATAATGAACTTCAAACAACCAACAACAATGTGTGTAAAAAAGAAGGGTAACAGAATGAAAAAGTTACATGTGATTATTTGTAACAAAGTAACTGTATCGTTTTTTTTTTCTTACAGCTTTACTTGCACTATGGCTATAGTAATGCAGGAAGGAAATCCTTACAAAGCATATTAAAAGTGTTGAACTTAGTTTGCTGACTGAAAACATGAAACTAAAGTTACCAACTTTTTAAAGGACTTCTGGATGAAGAACAGGGCCTCAGTTTTTTTTTAGCTGAAATGGATATGGGTCCAGGATTCTACAATAATAAACTTTTGGTTATTTCCTTACTAAATTACTTACCAAACCAAAAAGTTTACTATAATAGTTAAAAAAGCATTTTGGTAAGCAAAGAACCATATGTATTGCATTAAAAAGGAAAATTGATTTACTATACAAACCATTTGACCGACTAACAATTGTATTTGGAAAAAAAAAGAATTGTTTTTGCAAACAAAAACAAATGGGTCCCACTAGGGATGTTCAAAGTAGAATATCTAATCTGTTGGATTCGAATCCAGTCAGATTTTAATCCAATTTTGTTGTTTATATCGGGTATGTGGAACCAATATAAATGTGTGCTCTTACCATCTGTTAAAATGTACACTTTTCCTTATATATGTTGATGGTCTTTGTCAGACATGGGGCCATTCGTAATCGAATACAGGTGTTGCCGCCCTCGTGCTGTATTCGAATGATTTTTGCTTTTGTCCGGTAATACACGAATACAATTGGAATAGTAAAGGTTAACTATTCAATCAACTATTCATGAATACAAAAGCTTGATTGCATTTATTTGAATACAGTTTGAATTGTTGGTGAATGTTACAGACATTTTCGAAAAATCGAATACAGTACATGGCTAAATTCATTAGAATACAATTCGAATTGTTTTTTTATTAACGTAAGAAGTTGAAAAATCGATTACAGTACATGGCTAAATTCATTCGAATTGTTTGTTTTTTTATTAACGTAAGAAGTTGAAAAATCGAATACACGCCTGCATTCGTTTGAATACAATTTGAATGGTTCATAGCTTTACGAACATAAGAATTTGAAAAATCGAAAACATGACTACATTCATTTGAATACCATTCGAATCGTTAATAGCTTTTAAATGACAACTTTACTTTGTTGTTGCAAAACAATGACAAGAATGATTTTGGGTGTGACGCCACATAGGTGTTATTGTGGTGCAAAGCAGGCAGCATTGAGTTTTTCCTAGCACATGGCCGTTTGTATTTGTGTGTGTAGAGCGGACCTGTCAACTTTAGCATGGAAATTTTGGTTTCGATTTGTTTCAGTGCGCAAGGTAAAGAAATTGGTTTTGAAAGTGTATTGTGTAGCTCCAATATTGGCTTTAAATAAGACGATTTTTATAGGGTATTTTTTTGGTGTAAAGATTAGAAAAAGCTATTTGATTAAAACCAAACATGTTGGAATCCTGTACTCAAAAATCAGTTGTTCATGTGTACTTTACAATACCACCGGGTGATTAAAGGAAAGAAGCTACCTGTAAAGTATACGAGGCCAAAATATTTACTGTTGAAACTACAACATCAAATTTAATTGCACATTTGAAGGTAACAGTTGATCTAAAACAATATTATTTTTGTTCACTTTTAGTAATACAGTAAATAATTTAAAACTTTAATTTAGCTTGTATTGGCTACTTACTTACAATAAACGTTGCTTCTGTTTAAGGAGAAAGCATCCAGATGTGTTGGACAAAAAGTCAAACAGACATCACAGACTACATAAAATCTACTAAAAAGAAATATGAGATCTCATATGTCCGTCAAGTATACATTACAAACAAAGTGGTTGATTTTGTTGCAGGATCTCTCTTGCCACTTTCTTTTGGGGGTCTAATAGCTGCCTTGGATCCACATTTTAGCTAACATAGTCTAAAACATCTATCTTCCACATTGATTGAACAACAGTGTAAACTAAAGCATCGAATGCAGCATAAATAGTGCAATGAATGGTGCACCTGGAATTAGCGTTACGGTGGGCACCTGGAGCAGTAGGCAGATGAGAAGTTTTTTGGGAGCCATTTTATAACTCCAGATTGGACTCTGCAGTCAGCAATGTTAACATACAAAAGATTTAGGGGAAGGCACACTGCTGACAATATTTTGAGTCAGTTTGAAAATTGTATCTTGCAGTTTGGTATCAGCAATAAGATTTTACATGTTGTAACTGACAATGTTTCAACCATGGTCAAGGCTTTCTCATTGCCCTGATATGAAATGGATGAAACAGATAGTGATGAGGATGGCGAAGCTGGGTCAGATTGTGAAATTAACACCGACGCGGAAGGCGATGTCTGCCGTTTGCTGAGGAAACACAATCCTTGTTTTGCACACACATTACAACTAGTGATAAAGGATGGTTTAAAGCAGTGGTTCTTATCCGGTGGGAAATTTCCCACTAGTGGGAAATTGAGTGCATGTAGAGGGAAATTGTGCAAGTCAGGGCTCACTAAACTCCAGCCTGCAAATCTGATCAGGCCTTGAGTTAACCGTTTAAAGTTAATTTACTGCAGTATTCCCTCAACAACATTTAAGATTAATTTCACCCAGTTTCACAAGACGCATAAAAATCCGAAGGCCGTTTGTACACCACAGACAAGATTAACAGTATCAATGCCTTTGTCATTGTGTGCAAATAAATGCCTTTCTTAAGTTAATTGTGATGCAAAAATCAGTATTGCAAGCAGAGAGGACTCTTCGATATTCCACACAATTTTACTCTCTCATTAAAGCACTTTTTAAACCTATTAAGATTGCAGTAAGCTCTTGCAGGTCCCGACAAAAGCGTGTCACAAAACTATTTTATTCGAAGAACACATTGTTTTGTTAATGAAGGGCACAAAACATCAATATAAAAATAACAAAGAGGGGGAAATTTGAACTTGTTGATTACCTTTAGTGGGAAACTTCACCAAAAAGGTTAAGAACCACTGGTTTAAAGGAAAGTGGGGCAATAAAAAATATATTTTAAAAGTCACAACAATCGTAAGCTATGCTAGAAGGTCCACAATAGCGTGAAATGTTTTGGATTGATTTGGAGAATGCAATGTGCTACACCAACCCGTTGGAACTCCGAACTATCAATGATACAATCAGTGCTTAACATGCTACAGGACGTGCTAGAAAACCTGGAGTGTGCGAAATTAAGTAACCATGAACGAATTGTACTGGCTGATTTTTGTGAGCTGCTTGCTCCATTTGAGCAAGCCGCTGTGATATGTCAAAAAGAAAAACATGTCTCATCAGGTGTTATTATACCCTGTGTGCTGGGTCTTAACACGGTGCCCAGAGCCAAAGCTCTACTCGATACAACATTCCTACTTTGGAGGCCATGCAATGATCTTTAAAAAAGCGGCTGTCGGTCTACACTGATGGGGTCCGTTTACCAAATTGCTACGATGCTAGACCCTTGGTTTAAATTGAAATGGTGTTTGAATGAAGACGAAAAGGACATACTTAGACGGATGCTTTTGTCAAAAACGTGCAAGATTTCACATTCACTGGCAGCAAAAATAGTAGCAGCGCAGGATGAAGAGGGCGACATAGAGTCAAACATGTCCGACAATGAAAAAAGTTCGTGCTAATTTTCTCTGTTCAGTTTTATGCCAAAAGCACCATGTGTTCTGACATCAGCACTACGGCCACTGTCAAAGGACGAAGAGTTAGCTGGATAATTTCCACAAACGTGCAGTGGAGAAGAAACCCCGGAAAAAAGAATGCACAAAATTTCCTAAAAATGGCGAATATATTTCTTGCCATTCCCTCTACCTCTGCTCCTGTTGAGCGGGTTTTCAGTACAAGTGGAAAGATTTTTTGACCGTAGATTTTGACAGCGTATATGTATATAAAAATCAACAAACATTTTCTTCTGTGATGTGTGCTGTATGTACACTGTATGTGTATTTGTCCATTACGTTTTCGTTAAATAATTTTTGTTTGAGTTGAATCTTGTTTTGCTGTCATTGTGGAAAAATTAGCAGTTTGTTAATGTAAATATTGATTATTGTAAGATACTAGTTTACCTGGATTATTTTCTGTGACACAAGTAAAATTTGAATATGAATACCAGATTGGGTACATTCGAATGCTATTCGAATTGTAGGCCTCTTGCGTCAACCGAACAATTCGTGAATACAAACAATTAGACATGCCAATTCGAATAAAATTCTAATTGCTGAAACTTAAAATCACATAGTTTTTACGAATATGAATACATTGTTGATTTTATTCGAATAGCATTCGAAATGTCAGTAGTTGTATTTTTGTTAAGTATTCATGAAGACGACAATTCGAATTAATGCACTTAACAACTGAAAAAATATTCATAAATTCGAATACATCCAAGCAGGTATTCATAGAGTATTTGAATGCTAGTAGCATGTATTCGATCCCATGTCGCATGTATTCAATCCCATGTAGCATGTATTCGATCCCATGTGGTCTTTGTACCCGTCGCAAAATACCATAAAGGGTTTGGAAATCAGTAGGGGCTATGACAACACTGTGCATTTGTGACATACATAATGATTAGCATGTGATGTATTTAATATGGTTTATAGCAGTGGTTCCCAACCTGGGGTTCGCGGACCCCCAAGGGGTCCGTGAGATGGTTTCAGGGGGTCCGTGGAGGCAAACATTTGTAGCAGTATTAATAACAGTACAATATTTTTAAGTTCCCAGACCGTTTTTACAGTCCTGTATATAAGTGCAAACTGTTTATCAAACCCTTGGATTAGGAAAACTTGTGATTGTTACCTACATTGTGACATCACAACAGACATTAACAATATAATTCTTAGTGCTTTGTTTTAAGTATTGTACACTAGAAAATTTATCCCTTTTAGTGCATTGACTGCCACACTACAGTAACTTTATTGAGATTAAAGGACTTTGAAGGTTGAATAAAATTCTGCCCCCAAAAAACGTATAATAACGTAAAATGTAGGAAACGAAAATAGACTAAACTAGAAGAGTGGCTTTCTGATATACTTCCATTTTATATATTCTATACGATATTTACCAATTTACTATACACATCATTTGATCTACACATATGATTGTTTTTGTAAACAAAAACTAATGGGTCCCCACACGCATGTTTGTGCGGATTTACGGTAAACAAATGTTGCGGTGATTTTTACATTCTTAAGGACAAATTTTTAGCAAGCATTAACCCAACAATAAAAAAAAATGTTCGTATTCTTTTTGCACTATTATTGTCATGTAATTACAAAAACATTAAAAAAACGTAACAAAGACTTAAATCTAATCTCTTGCTTTAACCCAGATATAGTCCTCCAAGGTCGGGCAATTTTTTTTAGAAAGCTGTAACAGTTGTGTTACAGACACTTTAAATTAAAAAGCAATTTGCTACAAGTTTATACATAACAAATTGTTTTTCATTTAACTTTGTTTCGCAAAACGAGTACCATTGACCTGTAGTAACCTTTTAGGGTGCACACGCCAAACGACTGTTTGACCTTTTGACACCGTTTTCAATAGCACGCCGTCATTCGTGTTCAACAATACTGTTAAGCCTAATTTATACATGCCTTGAGTATTGACTCCTAAATTGATTGTTAAAAAAACGCTACGTTATGAAGAAAGTTCTGAGCTGTGTTTGTAATACCGACTAGTTGACCTTAAGTAACCCGTGATCATGCGGCGGCCAACCTGACAGCGAGCATTTAAAAAAACATTTATTTGGCAAAAAAGTCAAGTTAATTTTTTCATCTTAACTTTTATTAACAAAGTTTTGCTTGACATATACAAAACCAAAGCACGGTTATTAGGCTTAAATCACGTCATAGGTGTAAAACCTTCGCCAAAACTAAAAATGTGAGTGATAACTTAATAAAACGACATAGCATTGCTGTGCAAAACAGCTGATTTCTAATCACTGAAACGATGTCTCGTAAACCGTCTGTCCTACGTCAAGCTGAGCCCTCCCGCTATCGTAAACCAGTGAGTTACTCTCTTGGTACTTCTGCCTACAGTGTCTTTCTTGACCAAACGAGCGTTAGACACATTTACGTTTCGGGGGCCTGTGGGTGAATCTCTGGGTCATACGGGGTCAAAATTCACATGGACCATCTTTAGACCAATATCTGTAATGTGTGTAAAATTGAAAAAGTTTGAACCATTCTTTCTTGACCAAAACGTGGGAACAATAGCCGCGCTAAAAATTTCACGTTTTGGGGTGCTGTGGGTGAACCGAGGGATCAAACGGGGTCAAAATTCACATGGACCATCTTTAGACCAATACCTATTATGTGTGTAAATTTGAAAAAGTTTGAACCATTCTTTCTTGACCAAAACGTGGGAACAAATCCGCGCTAAAAATTTCACGGTTTGGGGGGCTGTGGGTGAACCGAGGGATCAAACGGGGTCAAAATTCACATGGACCATCTTTAGACCAATATCTGTAATGTGTGTAAATTTGAAAAAGTTTGAACCATTCTTTCTTGACCAAAACGTGGGAACAAATCTGCGTTAGAAAGAAAAAAAGAAAAAAAGAAAAAAAAAAAAAAAATATAGACAAAAACAATATGTGTCCCCTTCAGGGAAGGGGACCCATAATTACGTTGGGGGTCCGCGGACCGATAAAGTTTATAAAAGGGGTCCGTGACTACAAAAAGGTTGGGAACCACTGGTTTATAGCTATAAACCGGAAATAAACATGGATTCTAAGTTGGTTCCTCTGTATTTATCTAATACCTAATTAACTTATTGCATATTTTGATGGTTCTTTGCTTGTAAATATATTGTAAGTTGTAGTTGCTCTGCACCTGTTTCGTCATACACACACTCGCAGGTGGCTTACACCTCGCTTCTGCCCACCTTTCTTATCTATCGTTTTTATGAGACGCTTGTTTCGCACCTTTTTATCATTCCTTTATGCGACTCAAGTGTATATAACCGGGTGTAATTGATGTGGCCTTTATATCACTGATGATGGCATGAGCATTTGCCAAAACGTTTCAACAATAAAGCATGTCGCTTTTTCCGTCTATTTGGGATGTAATTTTCACCCTTAAACCATCAGTAAGTTTGGTGTTGTAATGTAAAACACTGTGATCAGTTTGAGTCTTAAATAATCATGCTATTAAAAGTACAAACTATGCAAATCTGATTCAATTCAGAAATTTTTGGAAATTTGTCCGATTTAGTATTCTATACATAGGAAAGAAAGGGTGAATAGTACCAAAATAAAGTAAAACTCAACAATCAACACATATAAACAGCAAATTCTACAAGTTGTCAAATTTTCATCCAATTTAAAAATTGTTTATAAATTTTACCCATTTTAGGGGTTAATGGGGTATTTGGTGGGTAAAGATTTTATTTTGAAGCACTTTTTCTTGACCAAACGCACATAGCAAAGCAGCGTTAGACAGAAAAAAGAAAACAAATATGGACAAAAATAATGTGTCCCCTTCAGGGAAGGGGACCCATAAATACCTTGCAGATCGGGTAAAGACTTGCAGTACCACCACACAACAATAATCATTGTTTGATAGCCTACTCTTCACTGTGAGTGAATAAATTGGTTTTGGAATTTTGTGTTCCAGCTGTTTTAGAACTAAGTGTAGTAAAATGCGGCTCAAGCATAAAGCAGGTCTGGCCACCCCTGGTATAGACCAGTGCTCTTCAACCGGTGTGCATGGTGCACCCTAGGGTGCTAGGGTGCACCAATATACACATGGGGTGCACCAGTACGAAAAGGCATACAAGGGTGCATCACAAACTTTTAAAGAACCATTAATATTGGACACAATATTTTGACTTTATTAGAAAAAGATGTAGGGTAGGTTTTTCAGTGTTATTTCCTCGTGTCAAGTTTGATAGTGTGTGTGTTACATTTGGGTCATGTTAGGACATCGAGTGTTGGCTTTTTTGCTGATGTTTCATAGAAAATTTTCGAACATATGCTAGGCATGTTGGTAGCAAATGAATCGAACTCTCACTGACAGTGTGTAAAACTTCGGCAGCTCCCCTCGGTTTAATTGACATGACGATATGCATAATGATTTTTCGTATCGCTTTTTATCTCACCTTTTAAGTAAACAGTGTGCATGAGTTCATCACAACAACTTTAAGGGTTCACCAAACCAAAAAAGGTTGAAGAGCACTGGTATAGACTATAGTGTATGTGCAATGACAAAATGTGCTAAGCCACCTTTCTAGTTCAATTCCCTTCTT
This sequence comes from Phallusia mammillata, assembly GCF_965637545.1. Classification (NCBI taxonomy): domain Eukaryota; kingdom Metazoa; phylum Chordata; class Ascidiacea; order Phlebobranchia; family Ascidiidae; genus Phallusia; species Phallusia mammillata. Next base: position 17,211,376 of record NC_137253.1, read on the forward strand.
GTTTAAAGAAATTCACCCATTTTAGGGGGTTAGTGGGGCAACTGATGGGGTTCTACACCAAAAATTATAACATATGAAATCACAATGACCCAATCAACAGTAATGTAAAATTTTATCCAAATTGGACAATGTTTAAAAACTATAAATTCTGACCACTAGATGTGTTATAGCAACATTCGTTAACGCTTCTGACGCCATAAGGCTGCACCCCTCTAAATGGCATGTGCAAAAACTCCACCACGTAATACAGAAACACAAGTACCATATGCTCTGTTGCCGTTATTATACTGTTACACCACAGAAATCTTTCATTTGTGGTGCGCAGCAACATACAAAAACATTTTACACTTTGGAGTCTAATGGGGTAAATACGATGGTCATCAAGGCAAACAATGGCACATCTACATAACTATATCTACCATCCGTGAAACTTTCATCAAAATCCATGAAAGATTTCATGCCTGGACAAACTTCACTGGAGAAAAAAAGAAAAGAAAACTGAGTGAAATCAAGATGCATCCCCTTCAGGGATCATATGGCGGTAAAGGGATGAAAAATTGCTTGCGCGGCATCCTTTAGAATGCGCCAACCAACAAAGTATGAACTCCTGTATCACATACTTTAGTAATTATAGCCGCTATTAACAATGTTGTTGAGTCCTTTGGATAAACCACGGAGTCAACCAGGGTCAAACTTTGGAAGAACCGACTTTGGAAACTAATAAACTAGAAGGGTGGCTTAGCACATATTGCCCTTGCATATACACAATAACCTATTTTAAAACATAAATATATTTCCTATGCTTATTTTGTATTGGGTCCTATATTAGTCACCGTCTTTTATAACTTTAGTCATTTCTGCAGGCAAAAACTCATGGGTCCCCACACATGCAAAGTTGTAGATAATGCATTTCAAGAGATAACCATGCGAAAGTCGGGTGTTGTAAGGTAAAACACAGTGATCGGCACTGGGCTTAAATAATAATACTATGTACAATACAAACTATAAAATTAGATTCATCCCAGATATTGTTTGAAGTATGTCCTATTTAACGTTTCAAAAAAACTGACCCATTTTAGGGGGGGGCTAGTAGGGTAACTAATTGGGTTCGACACACAAACTAAAAAATATACAAAAACCACAATGACTCAATCAATAGTACTGCAAAATTTCAGCCCAATCCGCCAATGTTTAAAATTTCGACCACTAGAGGCATTTTGAGCAATAACTGTTAATGTTTCTGACGTCATAGGGCTGTTAACAAGCCCCTAACTGCCATGGCGCAAAAACGACCACCAAGAAACCCGCCAACGAGCAACATACAACTGGTTGCCCTTGTAACACTATTGCGCCAAAGAAATCTTTCGTTTGTGGTGCCCAGTAACATACAAATACGTTTTACACTTTAGGGGCTTGTGGGGTAAATGTTAGGACTACAGGGTTGAACACAACAATCGACACCTATAAATGGCATACTATACAAGAAATCCAAATTTCAGCCAATTCTGACACTGTTTACAAACTCACCCATTTTAGGGGGCTAGCGGGGTAAATACTGGGGTTATCAACAAAAACAAAGTGGGGTGCACATCTACATAACTACATCTACCATCTGTGTAAATTTCATCCAAATCCATCAAACATTTGATGGAAAAACGAGTCGGACAAACTTCGGGGGGAAAATACCCATTTTAGGGGGCTAGCGGGGTAAATACTGGGGTTATCAACAAAAACAAAGTGGGATGCACATCTACATAACTATATCTACCATCTGTGTAAATTTCATCCAAATCTATCAAACATTTGATGGAAAAATGAGTCGGACAAACTTCGGGGGAAAAATACCCATTTTAGGGGGCTAGCGGGGTAAATACTGGGGTTATCAACAAAAATAAAGTGGGATGCACATCTACATAACTATATCTACCATCTGTGTAAATTTCAGCCAAATCCATCAAACATTTGATGGAAAAACGAGTCGGACAAACTTTGGAGAGAAAAAAAAGAAAGAAAAAAAAAGAAAACAACAACAAACAATTTGAGTAAAATCAATATGTGTCCCCTTCAGGGAAGGGGGCCCATAATTACAAAAAGAAAAAAACCAATATGAGCCCCTTGAGTAAGAGAACTTAAAATATAAAAATATACTTACAAGTTGTTTGCTAAGTGCAATGGCATATTCTTCATCTACAACCAACTGCATTTTTTCTTTTTCAACTTGCTGTTTTTCTTTGTATAATAATTCTTCAATATAGTTCTTTGATGCAATTTCCTGTTCATGATCTTCAGCTTTACGTTTAGAACTCCATTCATGCTTTAGTTTTTTATACTCCTCATATATCTCCCCTGGTTTTGCAATTTTGGCCACAGATGATCTGAATTCTAAACAACCCAGCTTGTTGTTAAGGTTTAAGAAGTGTAGACTATTCTACTAAAATAAAACACCTTATATTTACACAACCAATTATTTGCTAATAATGTAGCCCCGACACCAGTGGTTCTCAAAGTATGGATCGCGACCCAAATATGGGTGGGGCAGGATAAAAAAATGGGTCGCGCTGCGGTAATTCAATTCTGCCCAAACGAACTATTACTGAATTAAGTAAACACAAATGAATTTACTTATTGCAGTAATAAAGTCACCTCACTCGACCACGTTGTACAGTAAAATGAACCAATCATTACCACATACAGACAATAGCCTTCCAACTTTACTGTTACACACATGGAGATTGTAACGTCATAGCATGGGAGATGTAATAGTCAGCGTTGAAGGATGAGTAAGTATTCATATAATGACAAATTTTTAGATTTGGGATTCACTTCTATCAATGATCATGTTGCTGTAAAGCCGCAATGTGTGCTGTGTTATGCAGTGTTGTCGAACGAATCAAGCTCGTTCAGCCTGCAGCCATTTTTACATGGTCAGACTCCTATGCAGCGATGACGTGGCCTCGAAATTGCAGTATGTCTCGTTATTGAACAGCACAGTTAAACATATAAACCTTGTTTGTAATCACTCATTCTTTCATAGAACTGTGTACTACAAATGGTTGTCTGTGTCTTTTTCTTTCATGCATATCAGAAAAAATACATTTTTTAAGGTTTGGGTCGTGAGGTGTTTATAAATTTTTTTTTTTGGGTCGCAGGTAAAAAAGTTTGAGAAACACTGCCCTCACAATCTTATTGGACAATGACTTAAAATGCCATTGGATTTTTACGACAAAAGTAAATTCACTTCTTTAAAGGGTGGCTTAGCACATATTGCTAGAGCACATACCCCATGTTCTATTTGAAACGTATGTATATTTCCTACACTTATTTGTAATGGGTCCCATATTAGCCAATGTTTTTGTAACCTTTGTTTGTTTTAGCAAGCATAAACTAATGGGTCCCCCACATATGTGAAGTTCTAAATAATGCATCTACTGAGATAACTATCATTAAATTTGGAGCTATGAGTTGAAACATCACATAATATCCTGCCTAATTAATTATAATATATATGTGAAAAATTCACCGTTTTACCTAACTGTCAAATGTTGAAATTTGAAAAAAGTTCCCTGTTCTTGACCAAACCGTTGCAGCTAAAAGCACTTAAAATTTTCTATGGTAAAAAATAAGTACATGATAACATTAAACACCAGAATCAAAAATCTTATCGTATTTTAAAATAAAGGCAAAATAGTTTGAATGTATTCAACATGAATCCACATTTATATCACCTTGATGTGTATCTTGTCCAGACTCTTTTCTTTCAATAAGTGATCCAAATTGTTCCTGGATTTGTTTCCATTTTTCTTCATTAACCATTGTACCATATTTAGCTTTCTTCCTGGCCCATGAATTCAATCTACCAACAAAGTTAAATTTGCCCTAGAGATTCTGCAATGTCTTATAGAAGCCCAATTTGTCACTGTCTTCAGACAAACAAACTTTCCCAATGTGATAATTCATCATCACTATAAGCTATTAAATAATATATTTACATAAATACACAATAATGCACATCCTCCTGCTGTTTCTGATGAGATCTTGCAGGACCAAGGTACTCCACATGTGAAGCAAGTAATGAAATTTACGCATGCATTTTAAAAAATTTGGGGTGCAAAATTTTTGTAACAACTTGATTGGCTACCGCTAATACTAATTGTGCTTTATACAGGGAAACAGGATTCATATCTAGTTTAGCAGAAATTACCTTTTTTTCCAATGCAGGAAACCCCAATATATGAATATACACACAAATTGAATTTAGAATTCCCATGTTTTGCGATTAGTAGAATGTTTTTACATGACACAAGTAAAGTAAATTGTACATACCTTGTTTTGCACAAAGGACATTTAAAATCACCTTTTAAAAAATGATTTTCATAGCAAACTTTGCACAAGTCATGATCGCAACATAGTGTGACAGGCTCAACAAGAATTTCCAAGCAAATTGGACACATAGCATCACATAGCTCAAGAGTTTGAATCATTGTACAGCCCAGCTTAAATTTAACTTTGAAAAAAATAGTAATACAAATGTTATCAAACATTGTGGGTTGGATGAAAATATGATTTTGCAACCGGAGGGAAACAACCAAAATTACTCTAACATTAAAAAAGATATTTTTTGACACAATATTCTATGCTTTTGAAGTTATTCAACACTCAAACTGTTAAAATTTTTAGTTACAAATTGTTAAGTTATTAATATGCAATAACGCATATTTTGAAATTAATATTGATCAATATGAATGTCACAGCGTCGGTTGTGCGCCTGTGCCCTGTCAAACTTTCACAGATTGTTCCGCCAAATATTAAAAAAGCTCATACGTTCATTAAAATACTTTCAAAAAAATGACATATTCTCTAAAAAAACACACACCACAGTTGCGTCGGTTGGTAGAGGCGCGTGCGAAGCGCAAGCGAGCAACGCGAAATTTCACCACCGTCATTCTGGCAGAATCCTGGCAGAATTTTAGCTAGACCATACCAAAATAGTTTTAAAAGTGGCAGGTACGATACCAAAATAGATTAAACATATTTTTTTTAAAGTACACCAAATTTTACAAAAATGTGTACACTTACACAGAAAAGAAACAAATCAATTGAAAAATTAATCATAGTATAACTATAATTAACATTAGAAAAATCAAAAAAAATACACAAAAAAACATCAATCATTGAAAAACAAAAACAAAAAACACATCAACCTTTAACAACCACTTTGACAGTTTACGTAGTTTGCGTAAATACCAATATTCAAAGTATTTTGCTATCATTTTGCTAAATTTCTCCCAACGGAGATTGATATCACTGGATAGAGAATTTTATTCTCTACAAGAATCTGTTAATCTTTAAACAATATCATCTGCGGAGGTTGACCAAATCGACCCTTGAACATGGCCCGAATTTGACCGTTTACGTCATATGCGTAAAAGTCAAAATTCAAAGTATTTTGCTATCATTTTGCTAAATTTCTCCCAACGGAGATTGATATCACTGGATAGGGAATTTTATTCTCTACAAGAATCTGTTAATCTTTAAACAATATCATCTGCGGAGGTTGACCAAATCGACCCTTGAACATGGCCCGATTTTCACCGTGTACGTCATATGCGTAAAAGTCAAAATTCAAAGTATTTTGCTATCATTTTGCTAAATTTCTCCCAACGGAGATTGATATCACTGGATAGGGAATTTTATTCTCTACAAGAATCCATCGCCATTTAAACAATATCATCTGCGGAGGTTGACCAAATCGACCCTTGAACATGGCCCGAATTTCACCGTGTACGTCATATGCGTAAAAATCAAAATTCAAAGTATTTTGCTATCATTTTGCTAAATTTCTCCCAACGGAGATTGATATCACTGGATAGGGAATTTTATTCTCTACAAGAATCTGTTAATCTTTAAACAATATCATCTGCGGAGGTTGACCAAATCGACCCTTGAACATGGCCCGAATTTGACCGTGTACGTCATATGCGTAAAAGTCAAAATTCAAAGTATTTTGCTATCATTTTGCTAAATTTCTCCCAACGGAGATTGATATCACTGGATAGGGAATTTTATTCTCTACAAGAATCTGTTAATCTTTAAACAATATCATCTGCAGAGGTTGACCAAATCGACCCTTGAACATGGCCCGATTTTGACCGTTTACGTCATATGCGTAAAAGTCAAAATTCAAAGTATTTTGCTATCATTTTGCTAAATTTCTCCCAACGGAGATTGATATCACTGGATAGAGAATTTTATTTCAAAGTATTTTGCTGCCATTTTGCTAAATTTGTGATTATTCTGAGGAATTCTATTCTTTACAAGCACATTATCTACTGTTTTTGTTTGAGGTTGTATGCGAACTTTATTAGTTTTTTAGGACCATATCGCATCAGCTTTGCGGGCCAAGAGCCGTGATTCGCTAATGTCCTCTCCGCTCAGCCGTGTGCGGATGTACTCAGGCAATCGCTCCAAAAACAGTTGTTGGAAAACAAAACATTCCTTTGCATCGCCAAGTAATGCAAGCATGTCATCCATTAAAGCGGATGGCATTCTGTCGCCCAAAGGAGGCATGTGAAGTAACCGCGTGGCCCTCTGTGGGCGCGAAAGACAAAAGGTTTCTACCAAACGTGTCTTCATTGCCTCGTATTTGGCTGCGTCTGGAGGGCTTTCTAGCAGTCTATAAGACGATTTGCTGTGTCCTGATCCAGAGCCGAAACGACATAATAGTACTTCGTTAGATCTCCTTTAATGCTTTTAAGAGCGAACTGTGACTCCGCTTGCTGAAACCAAACTCGTGGCTGAGCTGTCCAAAACGTAGGTAACTTTACTGCTACAGCATTCTCTGAGTTTGTGGCTTCTAGGTACATTGTCATAGAATAACACAATGAGCGAATACGACGCATAAGACGAGAGTCAGAGAAAGAAGGCAATCTGTCCGGTTCGCTGTAGTATGAAGGCACACGATAACTGAAGTGAGAGAGGCCGCTACAATGTCACTATTGTGATTTCTATGAATAATAGTCCTCCGTTATCGCACACTACGACATTTCCTTAGTTCGTCCTTTATCCAACCAACGAGCATGTGCTTGTATTGATTTTTGAGAATGATTTTCAATAATCTTTAGAATATTTTCTGCTCTCATGGCATAACACAGACGTTATGTGGAAATTACTCCTTTTATTGGTGGTTTGCTTTTATTGATAGTTTCATACATTTCTTTTGGTAAACTCAAGTCATTGTGAAAATGTCGTTCAAAACAAGTTTCCCAAATACCACGTTTCAATTAAATGAATTGAATCTAGCCAAAGCTTTTTACTTTACCAAAAGTAAACCTCTGCATTCAAATATCACTTGGAAGTGCATCAAGGAATATTCAAGATTGTCTCGCAGAAAAGCAAAGAAAAGAGAACTAATTTGGACTTCTGAGAAGGGCATTCGAAAAGAGGTGGTTAAAATATATAAAAAAACTGAAAAAGGTAGTCAGAACGAGATTGCATTGCCGGATGACTGTTCAAAATCTGAAGAAAAGTATTGCTTTTGCAAATCATTGCATACAGGCGAACTTATGGTTAATTGTGATTACTGTGACCAGTGGTTCCATCCGTCTTGCATTTTTCCAGAGGGCAACATTGCAAGAACACTTAAAGAAGAAGAATGGAGCAATTGCAACTTAGTTTGTGGTGACAACCTTTTTGTTCAGGTTTCCACATATGCAGGGTGTCGAACCGGAACTGAACCCGAACCCGCGAACCGGTTTGAGCGGTTAATTTCATTAAACCCGAACCGAACCCGAACCGCTAATTACGATTTCCCAAAAACCCGAACCGGAGTTGAACCCCATAGTTTGTTTGGCGTTGGACTCGAACCGTTACCGAACCAGTAAAAAAGGCAGTCTGTTTCATATTTTGTGATATGCACCACATACTTTAGTTTTACATGAATCAAATCGGAATATATGTTATTTCTTTTCCACTGTTCTACCTGCCTGCAAGTTTATTTATTAGTTCTTATACCCAAATTAAGAATTTGTATTCAAACATTTGTAGGCGTTGATATTATTTTACCTCCATGGTGATTATGGTCTCATGTAAATTCTGAGAATGTTTTGCACTCTGATGTAGAATCGGACAGTAAAAGTGATTCATCAGACATAAATTGAGAACCTCTAGTTTTGACCAGTGGTCTGCATGATAGCATGTTGTAACAATTGGGTGGTTCAACCTCATTTTTCACATGATATCCGGTTTAATTTTCTTGATAATTTGGCAAATCATTACATTTTCAGCTGTGCAATATTGTTTCACCTTTTTGTTTTATTTTAGTCTGTTTACTTAAAGATCCTTGTTTAGTATGTACTATGTACTTGTAAATGCAGGTTTTTAACTGACCAATCAACCAATTGCTGTGAATGTAATTATTTATTCTCTTCCCATTTATTTCTGCTTTCATATAACTATGGGACTCAACTTGAAAATGTTGAAGTGTGGAAATTGGGTTCGTAAGGTGCTTTTTCCATCAATAAAGTGTTGTCCTCACTGTGCATTTGGTGTTTCATCATTTTCATTAGTACATGCTTTAACGTGTTTGAGACCACTAACGACTTGAGGTATATGGAAACGGTTATTACACGCCAACTCTAAACAACATTCAGTAAACGCTTGCAAAATATCGTTAAAATCTGATCATAACGTCAAAAATGAGAGGCGTACATCATAACATGACATAACCACTTTAAAAATGATTTTTGCGCTGTCGAATTATGTAGCCTATAAAAGCTCCAGATTTTAAACGGTTAAAGATAAACACAAACGGTTTTCACAGGTCAACTCTAAAATACATCCATAAAATATCGTTTAAATCTGATCATAACCTCGTAAATGAGAGGCGTGCATCATAAGCGAATGCAGGGCATGACCGCTTTAATAATGATTTTTGCGCTGTCGACCAATGTAGCCTATAAAAGCTCCAGATGTTAAACGGTTTAAGATAAACACAAACGGTTTTCACAGGTCAACTCCAAAATACAGCTAGTAAACGCATACAAAGCATCGTTTAAATTTGATAATAACTTTAAACCGTTTAAAATCTGGAGCCTGTACATGCTATATGGGTAGACCGCGCAAAAATCATTTTACAGCGGTCATGCCCTGCGTTCGCTTATGATGCACGCCTCTCATTTACGAGGTTATGATCAGATTCAAACGACATTTTGTATGCCTTTACTGGATGCATTTTAGAGTTGACCTGTGAAAACCGTTTGTGTTTATCTTAAACCGTTTAACATCTGGAGCTTGTATACCATTGGTTGACTGCGCAAAAATCATATTTAAAGCAGTCACGCCCTGCATTCGCTTATGATGCACGCCTCTCATTTACGAGGTTATGATCAGATTTAAACGATATTTTGCATGCCGTTACTGGATGTATCAATTATTTTGCTTAAACTATAGCTTTATGATTCATTTTGGTTGTAAAATAGAAGCACAAGGTTTAATAATATGTTTTAAATTTAAGTGAGAGTGTTGTAATTTTCAAAGCTTGCAGAGTTTTGTACTTCAAAACAGGAATTATAAGCTATTTGCCACCAAATAAAGCAGCAAGTTTAGCAGTTAAGAAACTTACAAACAATTTATAGTTGTACACAAAAATTAAGAAAAGATGTTGAATAAACAAGTTCTGACACAAATGTAATGTGGTTGTTGAATTTGTCAGTTATGATACAAATAAAAAGCTTTATGGCTATTTTTGTGTGTGGCAATTATAATCTGTGACGTGTAATGGAATATGTTGAAAATGCTGACTGTGGCTTTAAGGTACTTAAATGATACATGACCATAATAATGACTGAATAGCAAGTGTGTTAGTTAGTAGTCATTGTTATAACCAGTTTAAATGTTGTCCAATTGAAATACTTCGACCGTTTTTGACTCATTTATTAATAATTTTTTTTTGTATACTGTTGTTGTGTTTTACCGTATTTACAACCTCTTTGTTTGGAGTCTGTGTCACGTGTGTATTTGTGCCACATTATTACTAAATGTTATTGAGTTTGGCCTGTCGCTGTGCAAGTAAACAAAATTCCCCAATGATACCGTCTGCTGTTTACACCCGTGTACATTATTGCGTAACAACCATTACGTCACAATGGAGTTGCTAATTAGGATTCGTATTACTTGTTTTTCAACACAAAACAATGACTAGAAAACTAGAAATGTGGCTTTTCTATATATTGCCAACTTATATTTGTCCTGTAAAGAATAAAAATTGGAGAAGCACCCCCAGACATTTTAGGCACGAGCCGCCACTGTGCGTAACACAGCCGATTTTAATCGGGGACTTCCAGACGGATCGGGTGGTAGTATCTAACTATCTATGCACAAACGCGCTCAAATTTAGAGGCCTTAATTTCGCATTACTCTATTAACACAACTCCACTCCGTCATATTTTTACCAAAATCACTGCTATTTGACAACATAAATCAAGTAAAAATGGAATATTCTAAATGGACAACATACAAATTAAAATCCGAGTTAAATAGAAGATGTGCCAAAACAACTGGCAAGAAAGAGGATTTAATTTATTTCTGTGTTTTTTTGCAATAGCTTACAGCGTAGAAATTATCTCAGATGAAACAGAAGAAAGCAAAGAAGAAGTAAGCAAAGAAGAAGAAAGCAAAGAAGAAGAAAGCAAAGAAGAAGAAAGCAAAGAAGAAGAAAAAGAAGAAGATAAAGAAGAAGAAAAGGCACAAGAAAAAGAAGAAGAAACAGGAGGAACAAAGAGAAAACACAGCAGCAATAGCAGTAACAGTTTAACAAAAAAAGAAACCAAAAAAACTAAAAAGAAAACACCCCCCCTCTCCTCCCCTAAATCATGGCGCACGATAAATTAAAAATTGTAACTTATCTTTTAACACAAATGGTTTTGAAAGAAAATACTGTCATATCGAAAAATTAATTAAAAATAAATTTCAAACTAACGGACTGTTTTCGACATTTCTACCTCACCAAAATTTTTTTTACGCGTATAGCAAATACCTCCGCAACCCGACTGGACCGCATTTACTGTAATACAGAACTTCTTAGCAAATTATCAAATTTTAAACATAATCAAATCACTTTTTCGGATCACTGTTATGTACCAACGGCCACTTTTAATTTTAATGTAAAAACAAAACATGGGCAAAATCCCATTGGAAACATTTTCTTCCGCTTAGAAAATATCAAACAAGAATCTACGAGCATCCGAACTTTAAACATTAACGACCAAATTGTCACGGACCAAACCTTAATAATTAATGAAATACATATTTTTTATTCAAAACTCTGGCAAAATAAAAGCAAAATTACGCAGTATTCACAAAATCTCTTCCTATCAAATGTTAAGACTGACCCTGAGCATAACCTTTCAGAAGATGACCTAATTATAAAGTTGTTGAAAGCAAAAGATTTGGAGCAAAATACTTACGGAAACCTGCCCAAGGCGACCGAGTTCAATGACGCCCTCGACGCGTACGAACAGTCCAAGCGGGTTGACAAAAAGGAAGATCTTTTTCAGTATTGGAGCAACAGTCCTTCTATAATAAAAGCAGTAGCACAAGTGGCAGCGGGGCTACCAGTCACACAGGTTTCGGCAGAAAGATCATTTTCTGGGCTTAAACTGATTCTGGAAGCCAAACGTAACCGCATGAAAGGGGACATTATTGACGGGATTATTTTGTTGCGAAATAACGTGTGATATTTGTGGCAATAATAAATACAATTTCACTCTCCTTCACTCCGTGTTTGTGCGGTTTGTTTTTGGTAGAAAAAGCACAAGGACCGAAATACCGAAAAATACTGTTATAAATTTATTTCGGTCAGACCGGAACGAAATGGAAATAACTAAATTCCTTAGAACGAATAACGTTATTATGTTTCGTTCCGTTCCGGTATGAAACACTGCCTATAAGTACCGTACTTTTTGATTATTTTTGCTGCGTACTGTACCACACCGTACCGTCCTGCCAACCTTGAATAACACCGATATGTTCGAGTTCAATTACTTTTCAAGGAAAGAAAAAGTTTCCTTATCGTGAGTTAGACTAACTGTAGAAAATATTTTTTGTGGCACAAAGGAAGAACAACCCGTTAGTTTTGAATTTTTTGGAGTCACATTATTTTGTTACCAGTTTAGGAATTTAATTGATATTGTCTTTAGCAATATTTCCTCCAACGAGATAGGGTTGATGTCTCTGTGGAATTTTAACTAAATACAAAAGCCTAATGGCTAAAGCAGTGGCTCATATCTCGTTTTAGGACAAGGAAGCGTCCACAACAAGCATACTGGCTTGAAATACATTCTTCCAATATAGAATACGCTTAATTATTCCTACTGATGTTTTTTTCAAATTATATGCAATTATTTTCAGTTAATACCAAATATAATTAACGTCCTGATGTGGATCACCCGCAAAGATACCATTATTCACTAGTGGCCAATCGACCAGCAGATGAGAACCAGTACTGACCTAAAGTGTTACCATGAAATGTAAAATTTGCCCAGAAGTAGAGGTTATACCGTATAATTGCTGGTTTATTTACTGTACAATGGTGCAGAGTCAGCGTGAAAACATAAATGCTTTTCACAGGATCTGTATGGTGGCGCACAGCTGCCACTCAAAAAAAAATCACAAAAAATAAAAATATTCCAAAACATTAAAAATAATTACAAAATGTTATTTTTAAAAAATAGCTAAAAAAAATAAAAGCAAAAAATATTAAATAAAAACGTTTTAAAAAAAGTAAAAGCAAAATAACATTAAAAAAACGAAAAATAAGTAAATAAAACAAAGTAAAAGCAAAAAATAAGTTTGGTGCAACCTGTGGCCGAGAACTGCCATTGCCTTTGAAATGCATTGTGCAGGCCGATGGCTGCCACCATAAGCCCGTGGCCGAGAACTGCCATTTCAATTTAAAATGCGTTCTGCCGACCGATGGCTGTCATCAAGTATGTATAAAACACAAGTAGTCTAACCCATACATATAAAACACAAGTAGTCCAACCCGTTACGCGATAGAGCCAAGGTTGGCACGCGAGGTGGTTTTTCATGGCACGTCAACCGATTTGCGTATTATCTTTGAAGTAACAATTTAACCTGTTACGCTGTTTGTTATCGTTTTTATCGTGCCATTGTCTTAAAATTCAGCCTTACGTGCACCAAACACTCTGTTTTCTCGTTATTATTAAAGTTTTTGGCACGAACCAGTATTAATTGAAAAAACGTTGGCACGCGAGGTCATTAACACACGGAAATAACAAGTAAATTGGCACGCGTCACCTAAAAGGTTGCCGATCCCTGCAAAAGAGCTTCATGGACGCCATTTTGTGTCCAAATTATACTGCAGGTATAGAAAAAAAACACATAAATTGTCTGATTTTTACAAACTGGTGGGCTTTTACGCTAATTGGATAGGCCAAATCGAATAAAACTTGTGGATTCTAACATTTGAGCGTGAAATTTATTCGCTGTCTGACATCGGTAGAGTAGACTCGCTGCTGAAGCTGCTATCCTTTGGCAACGTAAGATTAGTAAAATCGAATACATAACTACATTTTTACGAATACAATTCGAATTGCCGATTACCTCCAGACTAAGAGTTGTCGAGCATATGTCCGTTGCAGAAATTTTTAAAATAATGCACAAATATCAAGCAGCAACAGGACAAAAAATAAACCAAAACAAAACGGAAATCATTGCTACATCATCACAATTACGACAGGAACTAAATTTTCAATATCCAGACTACAGTAAACCTTCGGCTAAAATACTAGGCATCCACTGTAAAACAAACACTTTCGACTGTCAGGAAAACTGGAAACCTATAATCAGACAAACTAACCACATTGTATCCACCTTTGCGGCACGGAAATTATCATTGATTGGAAGAATAACTATCATAAATACATTAATATATCCAAAAATCTTTTTTATCGCGCGAGTTGTCAACCCACATCCGAAACATATCAAAGAAATTCGAAGAGCTACATACAAATTTTTTTGGCACCCAAACCCATTCGAACAATTAAATAGAAAGAAATTAATAGCACAACGAAATAAAGGAGGTCTTAAATTTCCCGATCTTGACACCAAATTACACTCACTCTGTTTGGAAAAATTACGTGATCTTTTAAATTCTAAAAATACTGACGAACTATGGCGAATCTGGGGCTACTATAACCTCGAGACTAAATTGAAACAAATTAAACCCGAACTTTATAACAATTCACGTCCCAACGCATGGCGACCCAACAGGGAATATCAAGAAATATACGCTCTCTACCTAAATTTAACTGAACAGAGCAATGATTTCAATTGTAAAAAGGCCAAATTAAGACATTTTTATTATGAACTTATTAAAACTATAGAAATGGACACCACCCCGGACCTCACAAACTACAATTGGACTCGCGCACAATACAACCAAAAAGGAATTAAACAATTTTTCACCAATTTTGACCGGCAATACGCATATCTATCGACTCAAAACGCGTATAAATGGGGAGATTTCTTTCGTAAGAAGAATCTCCATTGTACATGCTTCACTGAAAAAAAAAAACGTTTCATATGATGTCAAAATGAAACTTGAAAACAGTGGAAAAATTGTAAATTCAGAATGTGAGTGTGCAGCAGGAAGAGGGCCTGTTGCTACGTGCAAACATCTAGCGGTCATAACTCTTATGGTTTCCAAATTTCACATCACAGGAGAGCTATCTGTTAAGAAAAGTTGTACAGATCAGCTTCAAAGGTTTCACCACCCTGCAAAACAATTGAAAAGGAATCACTCACTTTATTTATTACATGCAGGGAGTCGAACCGCTTGTCATACGGGTTCAGGTTCGGTTCGGGTTCACTTGGTTTTGTTTTTAAGGGTTCGGGTTCGGGTTCGGGTTCGGTTCCGGTTTTTAAAAATGTGTATTTTCCGGTTCGGGTTTTGTTCCGGTTTGGGCAAATTATCCGGTCCGAACCGGTTTGCGGTTTTTAAACCGGTTCAAATTTTCATTCGTTTCAGTTTAATTCTACCTATCATCTTCCTGGCCTTATCAAACCCCACAAGATTTTTGACCGTGCCCTGTTATTTTTGACACGCCCTATAAGTGCTATCTCGCGTATTCTTAAGTGCGCTGTTTTGAAAAAAATCACAAAATATAAAACAGGCTGCATTTTTTACTGGTTCAGTTCCGGTTCGGGTCCAACGCCAAACAAAATATAGGGTTCAGCTCCGGTTCGGGTTTTTAGAAAATCGTAATTAGCGGTTCGGGTTCGGTTCGGGTTTAATGAATTTAACCGCTCAAACCGGTTCGCGGGTTCGGGTTCAGTTCCGGTTCGACTCCCTGATTACATGTACTGTATAATGGTGACTTGTAAACCTTGTTTTCTATTTCTACAAATTAAAAAATTATGAAAAAATGAAACACAACTGAACAAAGTAAGTGCAAGGAATGTTAACCAATGAAAGTTTCGCATAACAGCACCAAAATTTAGGGATATTGTTTTGGCAACTAAAAGAAGAAATATGCAAAACTATGTGACTCTAAGTTTGCACTGTCCACAAAACAATATGCCATGGCAAAATGTATGAAAAAAGGGCACTTACTTTGTTCAGCAAAAAAAAAAATATTCCCATGTGTCCAGCAGGTCTGTTTATTGCCAATCAACAGCCATACCTTGCTGCAACACCAGATGCAAAGGTAGAGGAAACTGGTTTGGTTTAGATTAAATGTCCATATGGTGAAAAGTTGAAATTATTACCGAAGGTGCAAACTTCCCACATCTGAATTTGTGAGTGACAGTCTTCAATTAAAAAAAATCATAAATACTACTTTCTGATTCAAGGACAAATGAGCATTGCTAATGAGCAGTACTGGTACTTTATGGTGTATACATTTGAAGATGTATTTGTGCAGAAAAGATTTGAAAAACATGGATGTTTTAATGCAACAGCCAGATAGTCCTATAGACCAGGGGTGTCAAACTCGTGGGGTTCGCGGGCCACATTGCAGTTTGGGAATTATGCCGTGGGCCGCATGTGATTTTTGATCTAGTTGTATACACTTAAACAACCTTTTCGCTACGACGACCGCATTGCAGATCCTTATTTCACCAACGGCAGCCAATTATCTGCTGTTTTTGTTTAAAAATTACAAGAAAAAGGTTTATATCATATATATATACCATCTATTGACGCCCAAAAAGCCCAGATTAATTTCCAACTTATTGTACAGATTAAGCTCCACAATGTGAAGACCCGCAGTTTTAACTCTATTATTACGTCATAATCTATATTGTGACGCTTTTTGTACCTGTTTTTTGCATTGTTTGCACACAATACGCCTACAAAAAGTCTGTCGCATATGGCTACTAGGCTGGTAATACCAGGGCTGCCAAAGCTTGGGTTTTGCCCCAAGATCTTGGGTTTTACTTGACTTCTTGGGTTCTTGGGTTTTATTTCGAAAATTATAGCAATTCTTGGGTTTTGAGTCTTATTGATGAAATAAATATATGTAAGAACTATTTTAACGAGAAAAGTTTTTCGGGTAGCTGCAGTGTTTAGGCCATTTTATCATCTCTTTTATTTTCTTTCTTTTCTAGACCCTAATTCTTTCCAGATAAGTATACAGGGAAAGCAATCGTTACACTTAATAATGCAAATAAATCAATGCTTGTTAAACATAAAAACTCTAAATATACTGTAGACATTACTAATTTTATGAAAAAGAAAACAGATTATGATCATCAAACAGCCAAGAGTGAAATGGCGATTGCTGCATATTTTATTGAACATAATATTCCCTTTGCTTGCATTGACCATTTCCTACCAGTTTGTAAAGTTGCATTTCTGGACTGTAAATTGTCAAAAATTTGTCAATGAACCGAGTAAATTTCCTAATTAATTGCATTTCTAACCACATTTTGCAATCTTGGGTTTTCATTTAAATTCTTGGGTTATTTTGCTGTGAGTCTTGGGTTTTGTTGAAATTCTCATTGGCAGCCCTGGGTAATACTCTTTTCGGTAACACAAAATCTGTTTAGGGCGGTTTGAAAATCAAAAGTTTTGGCAAAGAAGTTTTAATTACATCACGCCTGCCAGTACATATATTTCAATGTGGCCGTACGGCCGCGGGTTGTACACCCTTGACTGAAACTTTAAGGAACGGTTCAATTACTATCGTTTCTATTCATAACATATGAATTTGTATGAATAAATTAAGTTTTGGTAAACGTCAGTTTAAATAATAGCTTTCAACTTGAAAAGTAAGACAAATTTAGTGTAATTAGATAAAAGTCTGACAAAATACTACAATTGTTGTTGACTGTTCGTGGGCCGCATGCGGCCCGCGGGCCGCGAGTTTGACAGGCCTGCTATAGACGACCCACAAACAAAACACATTGTCCTGGACAGAACTGACACACACAAAATTTTTTTTAACACTTATCTCTAACAATACATTGCCTAACATTTGTCCACATAAAACAAACAAAAACTAGAAGGGTGGCTTAGCACATATAGCCCTTGCATATACACTATAACCTATTTTAAAACATTGATATATTTCCTATGCTATTTTATATTGGGTCCCATACCATCCACTGTCTTTTATAACCTTAGTTGTTTCTGCAAACAGAAACTCATGGGTCCCCTCATGGACACATGCAAAGTTGTAGACAAAGCATTTCAAGAGATAACCATGTGAAAGTTTAGTGTTGTAAGGTAAAACGCAGTGATCGGGACTGGGCTTAAATATTAATACTATGTAGAGTACAAACTATATAAATTTAGATTCACCCCAGGTATTGTTTGAAGTATGTCCTATTTAACGTTCTTTTTCAAAGAAACAAAGGAGTAAGTAGTGGCATAATGGGGTAAAACAAAAAATGAATAGCAAATTCTACAAGCTGTCCAATTTTCATTCAACTCGAACATTGTGAAAAGGGTTACACATTTTAGAGATTAGTTGGTTAAGTTGTGGTGCTACAGGGCAAAACATAACATTTGAGGACTTAGTATGTTTAATAAACTTTGCAAATTTCATATAATTAGGACGTTTTTTAAAAGGTCATTGATTTTAGGGGGCTAGTTGAGTAAATGTTGGGGCTACAAGGTAAAACACATCAATTGAAACCACAAATAGCATAGTCCACATACTACCCAAATTTTATCCAATCCCGACACTGTTTAAAAAACTGACCCATTTTAGGGGGCTAGTAGGGTACCCATTTTAGGGGGCTAATAGGGGGGCTAGTTTTTTTTCACTTTTTTGTAGAGGCCCCTCCCCGCCTCAACATGTGACGACCGACCGATAATAAAATTATCATGTCGTCTCCAGTTAAAAATAGGAACAAGTTAAAACTAGGCTAGGCAGGAAACTAAGTTATGTAACAAAGTAACATGTTAAATGAGAGACGTTGTTAACGCAGGCGGTAATGAACTAAAGTGTAACATATTGCGATAAACGTTGTACAATGGAAGTAAGATACACACACAATCAGTGCTGGATTAACCTATAAGCACGTGCTTAGGGCATCAAGTAGAGGAGGGGCACCACAGAAATGGTTTCTAGGTAAATTATTAAATCCAACAAACAA
>NC_137253.1:17230196-17463862 GCF_965637545.1 Phallusia mammillata
CCATCTTTACAAAAGGATGGAGGTTTGTAAAAGTTTACTAAAGTGTTTTGTAGCTGTTCGAGAAGAAACTGTTTTTACTGGTGTTGGGTTGGTTTCTTTTTCTTTCTGGGCTTCTCGCCCGAACTACTGTTGCTTCTCTTGGTTTTTGTTTTTGTTTTTGTGTTAGTTAGTTCGTAAATTAAACAACTTGCAAACTTTCACAGAAAAAGATGACTCTGATGTTTTACCTATTCAGGAAATACATGTGGTCTCAAAACCTAACCTTGTAAATTGGACGAACAAAAACAATTTCGACCTCTTTTTCAATTCAGTTTGGGAAAATGACTTAAACAGTAACCAAAAAAACAAATTCGACGGTACTCTGATTTTAATTAGGAAAAACTTTTCCCAACATAAAACTATTTCTCATGAAATCTTGATCGACTCGAAAATCCAAAAAATATCTTTTGAGTTAAAATACCAAACCTACCATTTCTTTAACATATATCTACCATCCGGACCAAAAAACAGAAACGAAAGAAAAACTCTTATTGATACCCTGTCTAAATCAATCACCAAAAATCCCAATGGGTACATAATCATTGCTGGAGACTTTAATTTTATCGAAAATGGAATTGACTCGCTACATAGATATTTAAGAAACCAATGCGATCTTAAAGCCTGGAAGCGCCTGACTGCTGAACATAGCATATACAAAAAAGCAACCGGACAAAAAATTAATACAACAAAAACCGAACTACTCCCAATCTCTAAAAACCTCGCTAGCGAATTAAATTTTATCTACCCTGATTTCTGTAAAACAAACGTCCAAATTTTAGGAATCAAATGTAAATCAAGTTGTTTCGATGTGCGAGACAACTGGGCACAAATAGCACGGCATGCGAAACATATAACCAATACGTTCGCATCTCGGAAACTTTCTTTTACTGGTAAAATTTCTATAATAAACACGCTAATTTTCCCCAAAATTTTATTTACCGCAAGAGTAGTTCAACCATCCCATGTTTACATAAAAGAACTAAATTATACGATTTATCAATTTTTCTGGCACCCCCAAAAAATTGAACAAATGAAACGCGTTAAATTAATATCTTTAAAAGAAAAAGGGGGCCTAAAACTCCCGGATCTGGAAACCAAAATAAAAGCCCTATACTTAGAAAAACTGCGGGATTTAATTACCGTGGAAAACATTGTAGAAATCTGGCAACGATGGGCCATTTACAATTTAGGCACTAAAATAAAACAAATTAAACCGACTTTATTTGATAATACCAAACCAAATGCGTGGAAACCCAACCAAAATTGGAAAAAAAATTACAAAACTTATCTAAATTTAATAGAAATTAACAATGAATTCAATTGGCAAAAATCCAAATTACGACATTTCTATTACGAATTAATTAAAGAAATAGAAATAGATAGCACCCCAAGCAACATCACTGATTTCAACTGGAAAAAAGCCTTGTTCCTCCAAACAGGAATAAGGCCTTTCTTCAACAATAGAGAACGGCAAATTGCTTACCTTACGTCGCACAAAGCCTTTAAATGGGGCGATTTCTACCGCTCCAGAAACGCCTTCCATCTAAAAAACAAACAAAACAGAATCATGCGATGTAAGCTATGCAAAAATAAAAACGACAATATAGAACATCTGCTCCTAAATTGTCCCATAAATAATAAAATCGCTATTTACCTCGATCAAATTTTATTTGATAAAATTCAAACGCATCTCCCAATAAACCCAAACCTGATTTTATATAACTACTACGACCTGGAAACCCCAGTGTGGTTAGTAAAGTTATATTCAATTTGGCGCGTCAAATTTATTAAAGAAAAAGAAAACTTAGATTATCTAAACCAGGGGGTCGGCAACCTTTTTTGCACTGCGGACCGTTTTTGAAAGTGAAATTTTATCGCGGACCGGTCTTCAGAAAACTACAAATATTTAGCAATAAAAACGCTTAAATTAGTTTATCATCTCCGGGATAAATAGACAAAATGTTTTAAAGCATTTAACCTGAAAAATTATACGGACCGGTAACGAACTCCTCGCGGACCGGTACCGGGCCGCGGACCGGCGGTTGCCGACCACTAATCTAAACGACTACGTTAGAGACTCGAGACGCGTCTCTCAAAAAATCTTTGCGACTTTCAAATCTCAATTGGAAGTGTTTACGCAAAAATTTGGAAACCAATACATTGAAATTAAATTTGGCCTCGACATGGACCAATTTACAACAAACACTGCCACGTAAAGCCAAACAAAATATTGTAATATACTTATCATTGTGTGCAGGGCCGGATTAACACCATTAGAGGCCCTAAGCACTAAAACAATTTGGTGCCCCTTACACCATTTTTAATTCGAAATATAAACGTAAAAACAAAATTATTCATCGAAGGGTATACAGCAAGGGTAATAGACTATAAGCTTAGCTGATATTAAACTTGCAGATTTGTTTCAGAATGTCAGAAATATTCCAAAACTCAATTAAAAACGTCTAATTTTGCTGCTGCCTTCCCCAGTCTCAGCACTGTTGCCCAATTGTAAAACATACTAGTAGGCCTATTAGTGTCGTGTTTAATTTACGTTTGCCACATGCGCGAATATGTTTTCAAACAGCATGCTATTAACTAAGCATTGCCTTACTGTCTTGACCAGGGTGCCCAATCTTTTTTGACTCAAGATCGACGTTTGAGGTAATGTAGTCCAACTCTCGGGGTCTACCATTCCAATACAAACTAACAAGATAATGCAAGACTATGTGTGTATTACCAACGGAAAACTAGCATTATCCGAGCCCTGTTTTACGTTTTTATCGTGGTTTGGGTGTGACTTTTTACACCTACATTGAACTTAATTTTTTATAATTCATCCGAAGCTAATCTTGATAATACAAAAAGTACCAGCACAAAGTAACCATTACTACTGTAATTATTATGTTTGTGAAGTAACTATTACTTTTGTGACTTTTGCGATGTAAAGCGTCGACTGAGTATTTGTGGTGTGAACATATCCTAATGAATAACTTTCACAATGAAGTCATCTATGTAGGGCAACATTCCCTAAAAATGCATTACAAAACAATTATTTTAAATAATTTTCTGAATCCCTCGCGATCGACTTGATATCAGTCCGAGATCGACCAGTCGATCGCGATCGACGGGTTGGGCACCCATGAGTCTTGACTGTTTTAGGTTTTAACAAACAGAGCAACGCAACGTTGTTACGTCATATAGCACGCAATCAATCCCTTTTGTCAGATGTTTTATTTGATTTTTTCGCTTTATAAACATAACTTATTCATTTTCATTGCATTTTGAATATAGTTGTAGTTTTTTGTTGGATTTAATAATTTACCTAGAAACCATTTCTGTGGTGCCCCTCCTCTACTTGATGCCCTAAGCACGTGCTTATAGGTTAATCCAGCACTGATTGTGTGTGTATCTTACTTCCATTGTACAACGTTTATCGCAATATGTTACACTTTAGTTCATTGCCGCCTGCGTTAACAACGTCTCTCATTTAACATGTTACTTTGTTACATAACTTAGTTTCCTGCCTAGCCTAGTTTTAACTTGTTCCTATTTTTAACTAGAGACGACATGATAATTTTATTATCGGTCGGTCGTCACATGTTGAGGCGGGGAGGGGCCTCTACAAAAAAGTGAAAAAAAACTAGCCCCCCTAAAATGGGTCAGTTTTTTAAACAGTGTCGGGATTGGATAAAATTTGGGTAGTATGTGGACTATGCTATTTGTGGTTTCAATTGATGTGTTTTACCTTGTAGCCCCAACATTTACTCAACTAGCCCCCTAAAATCAATGACCTTTCAAAAAACGTCCTAATTATATGAAATTTGCAAAGTTTATTAAACATACTAAGTCCTCAAATGTTATGTTTTGCCCTGTAGCACCACAACTTAACCAACTAATCTCTAAAACGTGTAACCCTTTTCACAATGTTCGAGTTGAATGAAAATTGGACAGCTTGTAGAATTTGCTATTCATTTTTTGTTTTACCCCATTATGCCACTACTTACTCCTTTGTTTCTTTGAAAAAGAACGTTAAATAGGACATACTTCAAACAATACCTGGGGTGAATCTAAATTTATATAGTTTGTACTCTACATAGTATTAATATTTAAGCCCAGTCCCGATCACTGCGTTTTACCTTACAACACTAAACTTTCACATGGTTATCTCTTGAAATGCTTTGTCTACAACTTTGCATGTGTGGGGACCCATGAGTTTCTGCTTGCAGAAACAACTAAGGTTATAAAAGACAGTGGATGGTATGGGACCCAATATAAAATAGCATAGGAAATATATCAATGTTTTAAAATAGGTTATAGTGTATATGCAAAGGCTATATGTGCTAAGCCACCCTTCTAGTTTTTGTTTGTTTTATGTGGACAAATGTTAGGCAATGTATTGTTAGAGATAAGTGTTAATTTTTTTTTGTGTATGTCAGTTCTGTCCAGGACAATGTGTTTTGTTTGTGGGTCGTCTATAGGACTATCTGGCTGTTGCATTCAAACATCCATGTTTTTATTTTGGTGTGTGTATTTTTAATTACTTAAACCAATGACCCATTCAAATCTTTTCTGCACAAATACATCTTTAAATGTATACACCATAAAGTACCAGTACTGCTCATTAGCAATGCCCATTTGTCCTTGTAGTATTTATGATTTTTTTTTAATTGAAGACTGTCACTCACAAATTCAGATATGGGAAGTTTGCACCTTCGGTAATAATTTCAACTTTTCACTATATGGACATTTAATCTAAACCAAACCAGTTTCCTCTACCTTTGCATCTGGTGTTGCAGCAAGGTATGGCTGTTGGTTGGCAATAAACAGACCTGCTGGACACATGGGAATATTTTTTTTTTGCTGAACAAAGTAAGTGCCCTTTTTTCATACATTTTGCCATGGCATATTGTTTTGTGGACAGTGCAAACTTAGAGTCACATAGTTTTGCATATTTCTTCTTTTAGTTGCCAAAATAATATCCCTAAATTTTGGTGCTGTTATGCGAAACTTTCATTGGTTAACATTCCTTGCACTTACTTTGTTCAGTTGTGTTTCATTTTTTCATAATTTTTTAATTGTAGAAAACAAGGTTTACAAGTCACCACTATACAGTACATGTAATAAATAAAGTGAGTGATTCCTTTTCAATTGTTTTGCAGGGTGGTGAAACGTTTGAATCTGATCTGTACAACTTTTCTTAACAGATAGCTCTCCTGTGATGTGAAATTTGGAAACCATAAGAGTTATGACTGCTAGATGTTTGCACGTAGCAACAGGCCCTCTTCCTGCTGCACACTCACATTCTGAATTTACAATTTTTCCACTGTTTTCAAGTTTCATTTTGACATTATATGAAACGTTTTTTTTTCAGTGAAGCATGTACAATTTAAATAAAGCTCAGATAAACATTTCAGACTAGGCGTCCTTTCACAATAGCCTTCACATCACTGTTGGAAATTTTGTCGCGGACTTGAAATGAAAATAAACTTTCACTTAATTGTTCCTCAGTTGTGTGTGGTATTTGATCCAAGCTGGTTATTTGAGCATCTACTTTGGGCCACTAACTCCGAGCTGCTACCTACATTCACCATCAAGCTCACAGCACAAGTGAAGTTGTCATTCCTATCAAAAGCCTGAAGTCTGTGAACAAGTAGTTATGCAGAGATAAAAAACAAGAAGCTGTTGCAAAAAAACACAGAAATACAACGCATCTTAAAATTAAATCCTCTTTCTTGCCAGTTGTTTTGGCACACCTTTTATTTAACTCAGATTTTAGTCTGTAGGTTGTCCATTTAGAATAATCCATTTTCAATTGACTTATGTTGGCAAATAACAGTGTTTTATGTTAAAAAATATGAAGGAGTGGAGTTGCTTTGAGGCTTCTAAATTTGCGCGCGTTTGTGGGTAGAGCTACTGACGGAGTGCCTCCTAGGAGATCCAAAAGTGCTTAATTTTTAAAACGGTATATCTCAAAAAATGCTAACGGTTAGGGCTATTAGGGTCGGGATAAGGTATTAGCATTTAAAATTTAATAATACTAACCCAAAAAATTAGTTACTAATGTAAAATTTTTAAACATTTTCATCCTAAACCAACCCTCTTTAGCCGCTAAATAAATAATTCAGCTCTTTACGCCACCTATCGAAAATTATGTCCTTGTGGATCTCCTAGGACCCAAAGTTTTATCAAAGAACACTATATAGTGTTCTTTGGTTTTATACAGACTTTGCTAGGACCTAGGTGGCACCAAAGAACCCTATAAAGAGTTCTTTGGTGGCACCCCGTCCAAAGTCTCTCTATGTTTTCTATGGATTTTGACCCCGTCAGTAGCTCTACCGCGTTTGTGCCGTTATGACAACTATAACTGTTGCGTGGCGACACCATGCGGAAATTTCTACCCTTAACTGCCCGGTAGAGCTACTAACACCATAACTCACTTGACACCCAAAGTCGATTAGGGGGCGTAAAGAGCTGAATTTTTTATTTAGCGGCTATAAATGGGTTGGGTTGGGAAATAAGTTTTTAATTTTTTTACATTAGTAACTCATTTTTTGGGTTAGTTTTATTGAATTTTAAGTGCTAAATACCTTACCCCGACCCTAATAGCCCTAACCGTAAGCATTTTTGGAGATATAACCAAATCGACTTTGGGTGTCAAGTGAGTTATGGTGTTAGTAGCTCTACCTAACTGCCCCATTCCCATTGATGAACGAAGCATTAAAAGCAACTTCAGGATTTTTTTTTAATATTAGTTTGAATAATTAGTTTGAATATTATTTATTTCGGTATTTCGTTCCGGTATTTGGACCAAAAATTATTTATTTCGTTCCATTCCGGTATACGTTACGTTCCGTTCCGGTATGAAACACTGCTTATAGGTACGGTACGCTAAGAAGGAAGAAGCACGGCCATCGGCGCCAAATGCAAGGGGGCAAACGTAAATTATGACGTCACTTTTTGTGACGGTACTAATAAGTGCAATCACAAGAATTTAAAGCCCAAAAAGTGCACCAAGTGAATACAAAGCTCGTCATGATTTAGCAGAACTAACCTATATGTTTAAAAAAATAAATTATTTAAATAATATTTAGTTCGCAATTGTAAACACGTTGCTGTAACGTTTGTCCTTGGTTTAGCAACGTTTAAATATGTTTCATCAAGTTGTTGCTGCTGTATTACAATAGATTGGCGTTGTACATGTATGACCAATACATTCAATGGCAGACAATTCTGTGTTTGACGTCACAAACAAGGCACTATAATTCTAAGCGTGTTGCAATTTTTTAGCCACGTTTTCTGTTTATTTCGCCAGTACGCTTGTTTAAAAGCACAATTGTTCCTAATTTTCTTCAAAATTGGACGCTATTTCGTAATACGATACCGCTACAAACAAACCAAAACACCCACGGTGGTCGCCACTGTGCTTTACAAAACCAAGATGAGGGCGCCACCCTGCCACCGCCTACTCGGCGCCTATGAGTACGGCTGCGGTATGATGATACGCTACTCCACCACCTTACAGGTACACAAAACAAATGTTGATTGAATGGCTATTTTTCGATCATTTTCATATGATATTAAAATTGACCGAAAATATATAGCCCTAGGCCCTAGGGCAGTGGTCTTCAACCTTTTTTAAAGGCGACCCCAATATAAAAGAAAATTAAATCAGCATTTACATGCGACCCCATTTTTTCCGATAGTGAAAAAATGTTTTTTCAATGCCGAAACAGAAATTTTCCTGTAAATATGCCCGCCTAATTTTCAAGTAGAATTTAAATATTAGCATTCAGTGCGCAGTATTACGCTCAAATGATAGAACCCATAAGTTTTATTTAATTTGGCCAACCTAATTCGCGTTAAAGCTCACCAGTTGGCAGAAATCAGTAAATTTATGAACTCTCCCATTCATGGGGCTTCATCACGTAACAATGGGTTGAACAACTTGTGTTTTATAGGGATTAATTATTGCATCACAATGATTAGATTGTGACATGAGGTATCAAGCTGTACTGCAAAACATTAGCAAAGGTTGCGAACTAGAAAAAAGTCCATTATTTTTTGGTAATAATTTTAACGCCAATAAATTAAATTTATACCGACCCCAGAAAAAATTTAGGCGACCCCACTTGGGCTCGCGACCCACAGGTTGAAGACCACTGCCCTATAGGGTTACCAGATCAGCGTGAGCAAAACTCCGGTTTCAACAATTGTCTTCGGCGCCATTCTGTTGCAATGCATTATATAGCACGTCGTTATACTTTACCAACCACAACAGTGTCATTTTCGATAAAATATTAATACTATCATAGGGTTGCCATACGTCAGGCTTTTCCCTGACATGTCAGGGAATTTAGTGTTTAAATCTGCGTCAGGGAGAAATGGTAAAATGTACTTAAAAGTCAGGAATTTAAGATAACAAAATATATGCTATGAAATTAATGTACCAACGGAAAAAGTTTCTAGTAGTTAGCTACAATCGCGTCTATGCCATGAAGCGTAAAAAGGTAAACTGCCGGCGCGCATGTTACCGCACAAGCTAACTGTTTCGTTTTGCAGTGTTGGTGCGCGCGTAACAATACCTGTTTGTTACTGGTTGTCTGACAATACGCGTTAAATACACAAATAAAAATCCGTATCTTACGGTGGCCCATAGCGGCCACGTTTGAAGCACATTAAAAAATGTAAAACACAACAAAAAAGTGAAACACAACACATTAAATAATTAAAACACACTAAAAAAGTGAAACACATTACAAAAGTGAAACACACTAAAAAAGCGAAACACATTAAAAAAGCGAAAGACATTAAAAAAGCGAAACACATTAAAAAACCGAAACATGAAACACATTAAAAAAGCGAAACACATTAAGAAAAGCGAAACACATTAAAAAACCGAAACACATTAAAAAACCGAAACACATTAAAAAAGCGAAACACATTAAAAAACCGAAACACATTAAAAAACCGAAACACATTAAAAAACCGAAACACATTAAAAAACCGAACCACATTAAAAAACCGAAACACATTAAAAAAGCGAAACACATTAAAAAAGCGAAACACATTAAAAAAGCGAAACACATTAAAAAAGCGAAACACATTAAAAAGGCGAAACACATCAAAACTTTTCCTGTATACAGTACAGTTAAGTTATTCTATTATGACGTAATATTAGAACGTAATTGTGACATGTAAAGGCTGTTATGACCATGCTTAGGCTTAACAATTGGATTCAGTGTACAGATAAAAAGGAGCCATGGTGCTGGATTAGCAGTTTGTATAGTTGCTGGTACAATGCTGGAAATAACAGTTGAGTTTAGGGTTTGTTATAATATTTACGTGGGCGTATAAACCCACAAAGCCCCCAAAAATGTGTTATTTACAAAATATGTTTGTGGATAACGTGGTTAGTCTACAGGTTAACTTATTTTAGGCCAGTGGTTCCCAACCTTTTTTGTCCTGTGCACCCCTTTTTGTCGATATTCAAATCTAATTCCCCCCCTACAAATTTAGTTTGCTAAAATATCGTTTACATTAACATTTTAATGTAATTCTTAAAACAGAATTTAAACTCTGATTATCCATTATATGAGAAATTTCTTTTTCTCAGTACATACATGACAAATGCAGCAAAATACATAGCACAGACAACCAGTAAGAGATTAATATTGTGACACAAATTCCCCCCTGGTTGGGAACCACTGTTTTAGGCATACAGTTATTTGCGACAGAAGCAAGTAGAAGTGCTGTAAATTTCAACTTGTACGTTGTAGATCATACTAGGTCTGAGAAATTTCTGACACGGTCCGATTAAAAAGAAGCTAATAATGGATCCATTATCTGACACTGATGACTTTGTTTGCTCTACTTGCGCCTGCCAAATTAGGTTGGTGTATAAGTTTTGCCCACATTGCGGTTCAACCGTTATTCCTGAAGAACTTGTCATCAAAAGTTATTTTCTTAGAGGGTTCAAATACTGCACTATTAGGGAGTTCATGTCTAAATATCACGGAATTTACTTGAGCAAAAGAACTTTGAGACGACGAATAAAGAGTTATGGATTGCGACGTCGGTCTGCACCGGTAGATGAGACTGCGATTATTCATGTAATACGCCAAAAACTGGACAGTTCCTCGTGTATGTTGGGCTACAGAAGTATGTGGCAGAGTCTTAGATTGGAGGGGTACACGATGTCGCGAAATCGCATAGCAAAACTAATGAACGAAATAGATCCAGATGGTTGTGCTACCCGACAACGAAGGTGTTTGCGACGAAGGACCTATTACAACGAAGGACCAAACCACTGTTGACATATAGATGGTTACGACAAGCTAAAACCATACGGTTTTGCAATACATGGTTGCATTGACGGTTGGAGTCGTAAAATAATGTGGCTAGCAGTTTTAAGATCAAATAATAATCCCTTCGTGGTAGCACACCTTTTTCTGAAAACCGTAATGTCTGTAGAGGGCTTCCCGCGAAAAGTGCGGTCAGACTGTGGGACCGAAAACGTACAAGTTGCAGCTGCGCAGTGTTACCTCAATAACTCTTTATCCGCGCACATTTACGGAACATCTCCGCACAATCAACGTATCGAAGCCTGGTGGTCGTTTTTGCGAAGAAGTTGCACAACGTGGTGGATTAATTTGTTTAAGGATCTAATCGAAAAAGAAATTTTTACCCCAGGAAACCAAATACAAATGGAAGCGTTGTGGTTTTGCTTTTCAAATGTACTGAACAAGGAGATGGACTTGGCAAAGAACAAGTGGAATACCCATTACATCCGAAAATCAAGAAGAGAAACTGTGTCAGGAAGGCCTGATGAGCTGTATTACTTGCCGGAATTACACTGTGGAGAAAATCAGCTCCGACCCATCGCTACAGAACAAATCGACCATCTACAGCTTAGCCTGGCAGAAGCAAACAGTAACAATCCAGACACAGAAAACAATTTACATCAGGAATATTTCAGTGTCATACAGCAAACTTTGGGATTGCCAACGCCAACCCAATGGCATGAAGCATTGGATGTCTACAAGCGATTGATACAGTACGCCATTGATCCACAGTAAATCGTCCAATTTTTAGCAGTTTGTTTGTTTTATCCGAACAGTACATTAAATTGTTGTTGTAACCATTTAGCCATGCTTGTACAATACATTGCATACGTGGTCAAAAAAGGTGTTGTTAACGCGTATGTTGCAAAATCATAAATATGCAAACTTTCATAAGCTGTACATGACCCATCATATTTGTGCTTGTTTGAACATTAAGGATGAATTTTATAATCAACTACATTACAACATATATAAATGGAACTATCTTCAAAAGATATTTTTAAACCAAAAAATACGTTAAGTTTGCATAAGATTGGAAGCGCAACACCTCTGATTTACTGAACCAAGAATAAAAACAGTCCTCAAAATTAGTCGAGTAACCCGGTTAGGTAGCCTGAAGGTTAGGTGTTTGCTGGACATCGATATCATGCAACATAAAACGAGTTTGTATTACGCGCTCGCATCAACCTCATTCGTAAGAGTACGCGAAGGCAAACGAATATGAGTGGCAATGAACTGATGAAAACACACGTTCAATACTAGTTTACTCGTTTTTTTTCTGGAAATCATAACCCTATCAATACCGGTAGCGAACCGATATGCTTTGTTTTGTATGGAATAATCATGGTTGATAGTTCTCAAGGGCCGAGGTTACTTTTAAGGGAACTAACGGAGATAATTTGCATGGTCAGTATACAGTGACCATATCATGTTTTTATGCATGATAACGTGAAAACTTATCCATGATCGGGGCTAATTTTTTTGACTGGAGTAGGGAGCATAACACACTCAGTTTAAGAAAATTTTTATTTTACGGAAAGCAGGTGCCCCATCACTTGGTTTTGGCTCCGCAAACTAATGAGCACGCCCATTGCCCTAGTCTAATTTGTAACCAATTACAAAAACATGTTTTCGACTACTGTAAAGTTAAACAAAACAAACGAAAAGCATATCAAAAGCACATTTACACTTGTCCAAACCCAATTTCACACGTGATAGCACACTGAAAGGCATTTAACATTTCCTCTGGCGTTTCAATATGAACTGGCAGGACAACACTGATAGCACAAGTGCTCACAGTTGGAAGACACCTGCATTTCGTTCCGCCCGGCGACAAGCGACATCCATGAAGAAACGAAATACTTAAATCATTTGGCAACCCAAGAGGTGGTACAGTGGTAGACCCTGTTAAAAATTTCATGAGCTTCTGGAATTCAAGTGGAAAAAATTCTAAAGAAAAATACGACAGATGTTACTTGATTTAAGCAAGACGATGAAAAGTAAAGCAAAGCAACTCACGCTTGCGCTTACCATCATTCCAGCAGCAATCAGTAAAATCAAGAAATGCTTTGTAGGTAGTCATTTCTTTCATTTTTTTGTTACTGCCATCCTCTGCAAATGAAGGCTTCAATATTTGGAGGAAACTATTGTGATCCCACGTGAACAAACTACCGGGACAGAAGACAGGCTGCAGCAATTCGGCATGATTTTTTATAACATCTCGGATGTTGTAGCACTCCAAACCCTCCGCAATGCCAACCAGAACAGGAAGACATGGCTCAATTTTTGATTTAATAAAAATAGATCTGAATAACAATCAAGTTAGTAAAGAAAAACAACTGTTTAAACCTAGGAACTCACTGTAAAACATTGTCTCTGTTTTTCAACGTAGCTTTTGTGGGATCACCTCTATATCCTATATTTTCCAGCATCACACAAGCCTGATGTGTATCAAAAATCTCTAAAATCTCTGCTCTGAGCTGTAAAGCAGTAAGCGAAATTTACTTACTTAGTAAATATATACATAAGTAAGGAAATTATACTGTGAGAGCGATATGGTAGAGTATGTTTTATTTGTGTCCATATAATTCAAGTATGTATATGAAACAATTAAAAATTAACAACTTACCTCATTATAAACAGATCCATAGTCGCACTTTTTATCGAGCTGGATTGGTAAATTTTGTCGGACTTTATCAATTCCGCCAGATAAGTAGCAGTAACCAAGCGACAAATAATCCCGGCCCAGGTCCACCATGACACAAGCTGGCTGCTATGAGATGTCCAATAGTTCGCGCTGTACCATCAGCAACGCTAACAGTCCCACATACAGGCTCATATCCACTCCCATCCTCGTTTTCAGCAAAAAACTGTTGTTTGACCTCCATCATCGATTCTATAACAATACATTTGGTCGTTACGTGTTAGGCACACACAAGCGCTGTAAAGACCATCTAGGACAGGTTAGCAGCTTAAATCACGGTGCCACGTACCTGTATAGAAATCTCTGGATACTCCTCCCGTGTCAACCCCCGATTCACCAATGAATTCAATGTTATAAGACCTGTTGCGTTTTTTCCAATTCCATGGCTTCATAAAAAAATTGTGGAAATCGCGAAAAGCAAAATTTCTACGTACTTGAATTTTTATTGTTTGTGCTTCTGATTTACTATTTTTGGCAATTTCCAAAGCTTTAACGATTGCTACTTTTATCGCAGCCGGAGTGTTTGTTGTACTGCAGCCATCATCCGAGACTGCGTAATCACTATCGTTCTCTTCCTCTTCTAACTTCATACAGATGTTGTCCTCTGTAGTACAACATGCGAACGCGGTTTGCTTTCTGCTTAAACACTCATCAGCATGAATCTCGATTTCGGATAGAGGATACTGTCGATTGCATACCGGACAACGCATTTTGGCTTCTGTGGTGTCGAAAAACGATAAACCGTCAGTGTCGTTTTCGGTTTCTTGGTAACTTTTACCACTAACGCACGCCTTTTCTGTATCTTTTGCAATCAAGTCGCATGATCCACTTACAAACCCTTTTTTGACGTCGGGTACTTCTTCACTGAGGTAAAAGCATAATCGTGCGTAAGGTTTTCCTAATTCTTCTTTTAATCGCATTAATGTAAACGGTTCATTTTGCCCAGGAACGTTTACTATTTTCTGGCCATCTCTAAACACCAAATGATAAGCACTCGTTTCATCAAAGTCAACATCGAAAAGACTTCTCTTTTTTACAGCAGCCTCGTGTATCTCCTCGCTTGTAGCACCTTTTCTTATGGTCAGAGGAAGCATCGTTCCTCTCAATGGGATCCATTTTCCATAATCGTTGCGGCGAATTAGGGCAATTTGAATGGTAACTTCTTCGTCTTTACCATTTCTGCGTGGTTTAGACTTTGGTCGGTAGGACATGGCAAGCCTTTCTTCTGATTTCTTTGTTGCATAATAGTTGAAGCTAGGTATTCCAGTTATTGATGAAGTACTTGTTTTCGATGATGACGAACTGGAACCAAACGACGATTCGGGGGTGGCAACGGGAGACTGTGTTATGCAGAACGAGCACTGCGGGCAAAAACGAAAGCTAGCTTGCAAAATCATTCCGCAACGCGGACAAACCATTTTTACGATTTTACTAGAAGTAAACGAATAGAAGCTACTCCTGCACGAAACATGAGCTACATAACTTCAGTGTTTCCCGGGCAAATACAATGCAATAAAAATAATAGTCTAGCTACTGCAGATATAGTCTGCAAGTAAAATATTTTCAAGCAGATAAAATAGTCCAATAGTCAGTATTCTTACACACATAGTGAGATGTTTTCAAAAGTCGAGCACGAGACCTTCAGCTCTAATTAACTTTAGTTTGGTTGTTTGCTGTAAATTTCACTCGCGGCAGGAGGGTTACCCGTAGCCCTAAGCTTTTCTTATTCCCTAAATCCTTTAAATAGAAACAAATCGACAGCTAAACTCAACTGTTATTTCCAGCATTGTACCAGCAACTATACAAACTCCTAATCCAGCACCATGGCTGCTTTTTATCTGTACACTGAATCCAATTGTTAAGCCTAAGCATCTTCATAACAGCCTTTACATGTCACAATTACGTTCTAATATTACGTCATAATCGAATACCTTAACTGTACTGTATACAGGAAAAGTTTTGATGTGTTTCGCCTTTTTAATATGTTTCGGTTTTTTAATGTGTTTCGCTTTTTTAATGTGTTTCGCTTTTTTAATGTGTTTCGCTTTTTTAATGTGTTTCGGTTTTTTAATATGTTTCGGTTTTTTAATGTGTTTCGGTTTTTTAATGTGTTTCGGTTTTTTAATGTGTTTCGGTTTTTTAATGTGTTTCGCTTTTTTAATGTGTTTCGCTTTTTTAATGTACTTCGGTTTTTTAATGTGGTTCGCTTTTTTAATGTGTTTGGCTTTTTTAATGTGTTTGGCTTTTTTAATGTGTTTGGCTTGTTTAATGTGTTTCGCTTTTTTAATGTGTTTCGCTTTTTTAATATGTTTCGCTTTTTTAATGTGTTTCGGTTTTTTAATGTGTTTCGCTTTTTTAATGTGTTTCGGTTTTTTAATGTGTTTCGGTTTTTTAATGTGTTTCGCTTTTTTAATGTGTTTCGCTTTTTTAATGTACTTCGGTTTTTTAATGTGGTTCGCTTTTTTAATGTGTTTGGCTTTTTTAATGTGTTTGGCTTTTTTAATGTGTTTGGCTTTTTTAATGTGTTTCGCTTTTTTAATGTGTTTCGCTTTTTTAATGTTTTTCGCTTTTTTAATGTGTTTCGGTTTTATAATGTGTTTCGCTTTTTTAATGTGTTTCGCTTTTTTAATGTGTTTCAGACGTGGCCGCTATGGGCCACCGTAGTATCTCAAGAAAACACATCATTCGATGCTACGTGTGGACGTGGGAAGTTTCATTTGCTTTAACTGTGTATCTAATATGCAAGGAACTAACTAACAGTGGCGTAGGCAGCGGAAAATTTTGGGGGGGCCAATATTTTGTGACTTTTTACAAGTAAAATAACATTCAACGAAAACGAAAAACGACATAGTTGTGCCCACAAACAGCAATTTTTCTGAGGCAAATTACACAAAAAAATTATCTTCATTGCTTTAGCTGCACACAACGGTATGATTAAAAGTTCATCCTTCGCCTACTACCAGCCATATTTGACACAATCTGATTGATCTTTTCCTCGCTGATTTTTTCATGATGACAATGCAGCACACATATATCTGAAAGGCGATCGGAAGTCATCGTTGAGCGCAACCATGTCTTGACCCGCTTCATACACGAAAAAGAACGTTCAGCTTCAACAGTTGTTGCCGGCAACGCCATTATGATCTGGACTATGTTGCGAACGCTTGGATAGTCGTTTGCGCTCAAAAGAAGTTCATGAAAACATTCGGGTTTGAGTTGAGAGCTTAGAGAAGATCTCCACAAAATAACTTCGCTCTCAAGGTTATCTAAACAATATAAACGCTCAATCTCATCTAACTTGGTTGGTTTGTTGGGTGGAATGATCGATAGCAAATTAAAAAATGAGGAATTGTCACCAAATCGTTCGTGAAGCGAACTACTCAGACCTTCGATGTAAGGAATATACACTGCACGATAAAAATACTGCGGTCCAGATTTTGCGTTGACGTTGTCGCGATAAACTTGTTTCTCGGCTATTCTGGGTGTAGTCAGCTGTTGTACATTTAATACTTCACAAGCTTCTTTGTAAATATCCAACGCAGTGTCCGAGTTTATGCGGTTTTGAGATAGAACGTTTTGAAGAGAAGTGATCAAGTTTTTCACATCTGGCACACATACTCCGACAGCCTGAAGCTTCCGCGCCAACGGTTCAATGAGTGCCGAAAATCGCCCAATCAAACACACGGCGTAAGTAACTCCAGACTTTTCCAGAGCACATTTTAACGAAAATGCTTTTGCTCTTGTATCACCGCTGGAATCACACTCCAAGGCGCCAAGTGATTCGAGTATACGTTTAAAATTACATTTGAAGATTCGAATGCTTTTGTATTTTTCAGACCATCTGGTAGGGCAGAACAACGGGATGTTAAGTCCTAAACATGTGCGTCTTTTAGGACTTTCTCTAAAAAAACGGATGGTCTCTCTAATAATGTCGCAGGTGTTTCTGATGGTTGGAACTTTACTTTGATCATTTATAGCCAAGTTTAAACAGTGCGCAGCACAGTGAACAAATAATGCACGAGGGTACTTGTCGCGAATCCGCTTCTGCACACCACTCACGTGACATGCCATTGTTGACGCTCCATCATAGCCCTGTCCGACAAGTTTCTGTAAATCCAATCCTGTGCTGGTAAGGTGAGACAAAATACTTGTAGAAATCGATTCTGCTGAAACCGAGTTCATTTCAACAAAACCGATGAAACTCTTCTGTAGCTTTCGTGTATCTCAAAACAATGCTTAGCTGTTCCTTTCCTGATATATCACAAGACTCATCGGCTATTACAGAAAAAAAAAACGATTGGTTGGCATCAGTGACTATGTCTTGAACAATTAGACCTTTTGCTAAACCCAGAATTTCATTTTGTATCGTCGGGCTAGTGTATTTAGCATTACCAGCCATGTGAGTAAAATGGCTTTTTAAAGTCTCGTCCCCAGCGTCGATGCGAAATTTAAGAAGGTTCATAAAGTTTCCGTTGTCTACCGAATGGCCTCGCAAAGATATGTTGTTTGAAGCACAGAACATCACCGTTTTAACGATGGAAGCCATTATGTTTCGATTTTCCTTTATTTGTCTGGAATATTCTGAATCCAGGCTCGCAGATACATTTTGGTTAGTTTCCATGCTTCTAAGAAAACTTTTTGCTTCTAAAGTTGCTTGTCGATGGTAACTAGCATCACGATGAGCAACAGCCTTTTCGATGAATTTTTTGAAGTGAGTGCAAGGTTTGTTAACAAAAGCAGCGTTAGTGAGATTGCCATGTTTTAAACGTACTTGCATCAGAACACAAATCTTGCACAAACCGCCCCCATCAGAGCATTGAGTGTAGACCAACCAATCCGAAAATCTATCATCATCGAGCCAAACTTTGAGAAACTTGCGGCGACCTTGCCTAATAGTATCAAGAAGCGGGACGTTTTTTTATACCATCAGATGTTAGAAGTCTATACCTCTCATCATCGGCTAACCGCGAATGGTGTTTCATAATAAATCCAAGATCGTCTGTTGTTCTTATTTCCTGAGTAACTCTAACACTGCTAACACTGGGCGTTACAGGTGTTTCCTCTAAGGCAGGGGTTCTTAACCAGGGGTACATGTACCCCTTGGGGGTACGAAGCACCAAAGCAGGGGGTACGACATGCAGTGTGAAATTATAGGCTATTTAGGCATATTTGTCAAAAATGCGTGACAACGTGACAAGTTACTTTGTTTTTTGTTTTTGACTGATTTAAATTGACTGATTGTTGGTGTGCTGTATATATTGTTGAACTTACAAGACTGTTTTGATGTATGCATTCAACACATTAGTTATAAATGCACTGATTTTAACTCCTATTAGTATAATTTTATTTACTTCCGTCGACCATTGTAAACAGGGGGTACGAGAAAATTTCATGAAAGCTCAAAGGGTACAGGCGCTAAAAAGGTTAAGAAACACTGCTCTAAGGACTGCTGATCTTTATTTTTTGAAGAAAAAAATGCATCCAATCTTGCTTGTTTTGGTTTAGACATCGCAATAAACTATAATATTTGGTATTTACTATTTATACTTCTTGCTATTTCTCGTATGTTTTGCTATATTACTTCAACAAGACTATCACCAAAGCCAACTAAATACAAGTGACTCTTACACTCATTAATGCCAAAGCCAATGTGTAAATGACCATTGTTGTTCGATAATAATCATTGTTTGGCAATTTAGTTAACATTCTCTCAGTTATTCAGTCATAAACAAACAATTAAAAAATGGATATAGCACATTTATTTTTGAAGAGTACAATTTCAAAAAATTTGGGGGGGCATGGCCCCTTTGGCCCCCCCCTGGCTACGCCACTGCTAACTAACAACATAAAGTCGAATGTCGTGGGACAGAAAAACGTTTTCAAAGTGGCATTTTATTTTCAAATTTAGACTCCCAGTGTTTCTTGTTTTTTCTATGTGAAATTGGTCCGAACGGTTTTTAGAGTGGTAAAGGTTGGCGACTCCTGGTATTATGTGCTTATTGTTTTAAGGATAGTAAGTGTAATGAGCTTAGCCTAATAAACTTAACTGAACAGAAGCCTACGCAGAAAGTTAATAGGCAAGGATCAGTGTATCGTATCTAACGTTTTCTCGTGTCGCCGTCCGTGTGACTTTCGAATATTCAAAATCTCTTCCGTAATAGAAGTGTTTGGATCGCAAAATGATTAACGCTCAAACTAGGGTCCGGGGTCCTTTAGGGGTCCGTGAGGCAATTTTGCGGGGACCGCGAAAAGGTGGAGGTAATTCTATATTCTTATTTGGGTCAGTTTGTGCAACTGAATAAGTTTAAATCAAAATGAAAGTGAGAATCGACCGTCTCCATTGCTAAACAATAGGCTTTATTGCATGACAACTAACAAAAATGCAATTGTTCGCGCACAACTGTAATGTTTTGTCTCGTCTGTGTGATGTCAGATTTGGATCATTGCTAGCTAAAATCCTGCAATCAATTTTCGTTTTTCTGAAATACACATTTAGGATTAAGGACCGCGAGCCCTCGAAATAATGGCAAAGGGACCGTTTAGAAACAATAATGAAAAAGTTTGAGAACCACTGGGTTAACGCAACTGAGATAAATTTTGTCAGGGATTGTGTATCATAAAATATGGCAACCCTATACTATCACAGAGATAAAAAGCGCTGTTTTGTTTTTAAATATGTTACAAAACATAAAGTTTTTCAAGATCCGTTCTTTTTAACTGAATATTGTTAGTTTCCAAGACGCGTGGTCGCACGAATATACGCGGTAAGGTGCATCGTGTTCGTGTATCAAAATCAGCACAGGTAACAGTTATAATGTCGACCTTCTAGTCCCCCATAAAAAGAATGGTGGAAACTACTGTCGTTAACTTAAGTTAAGGTTAAGCTACTTGACGTTGAAATTCCAGGCACCAGAAGAGTTTTTTAAAATGAATTCCGGACACAGATTTTACGCCCAAATT
This sequence comes from Phallusia mammillata, assembly GCF_965637545.1. Lineage (NCBI taxonomy): Eukaryota > Metazoa > Chordata > Ascidiacea > Phlebobranchia > Ascidiidae > Phallusia > Phallusia mammillata. The sequence goes on from NC_137253.1 coordinate 17,250,240, forward strand.
GTCTGGGAAATTCCGTAAATCTGGTAACCTATATATTAGTACCAAACTACGACTTAGAAAACGTTTTTGACCTCACTGCTTTAAATAGTATGTTTACGTGACTGACCGATCTGCAAAAGAAGAATTACGCACACTCTTTGTCGCAGTTAGGCTACATTGCCTTTGACGATAAATCAAAACTGCCGCTTAACCTGGCTGAAAAAAAGTATGTACTGGGATTACTACCTTTATTATGAAAATAATACACAGGTCCTAAAACGAGTCCATCGCAGCAAATAAATTAACCTTTTGTTTCAAATAAGAAAATTTTGTACTGGAGCAGCTTAATTATACACATCTCACTTACTATTAAGTCATAAAAATTTTCAAAATTTGATTCCGATTGATTTATTGCAGGAATTATCATTAATTAACGTACATTGATGCAGATAATAATTTATCGCAGCGGCAGATTTCCTATACAGCGACTAATCTGGACAAATTGGCATGGAAATCATTACATTTTCCTTTTGACTTGCTGGTTTGACCTAAAAAAACGTTGATTGTTGCGTCACAAAACCCATAATTTTGTTCCAAAGTGTTAAAATTGGTGTTTTACTTGCAGATGAGTCCAGAACTGCTACCAAAAAGTGCAAAATAAAATAATATTTGTGCTGTTATTTTACTTTGAAACATGTCATTGCTATTGCCAGGAGTCAAACCTAATACACGGACAGCATTGCTGTTACCCGAACAACCAAAGACCCAGACTCGTGAAGCCGAAGGGGTAAGTTGGAGTAGATTAATATTGCTGGCAGCCTGGCACTTAGTTAATTTTGAAGGGCGTGTAACGACCGCTAGGTGCGCAGCCGGGCCCTGCGCCGTTCGTCACACTAGGTAACCCTTTTTGTAAAACGCGCCCGTCCTATAGCCTGTCCTCCAAGACGACCCACTCTTGCGTAAGCAACGAATGATCTTGTTCAACGATAAAAGGCAACGCTGACGACTAACAGCAAGGCGACAACGTCAATAGCAACGGCAACGGTTTTTCTGTAAACACAAATAACATACATAAGCCATACGTACACATTATGACGTCATAGTAATAACTACACAATAAGCAGTTTTAGCAGTACACAAAAGGTTTCAAATTAAATGTACAGTAATCGGTCATATTTTACATTAGATTACTTCCAAATTACTTGTAATAAGTCCAGTTACGGTAAGAATACACATTAACACAAGTCAAACACAAATCAAATAAGAACATAAAACATACCAACCGTTGGGTAACCAGGACTTTACTAGCACGCGGCTAGAGGTTCCACAACTGACAATTCAGCATTTTAGCTATTGCTCTCAACATTTACAGTTTCACTATAAACAAATAGACACAAGAAATTAGGATAAATTCACTTAAATTGAATGCAAACCGAGCAACTAACGCAGCTCACGAAAACGTGGCGTCTAAGCACAGGTAGATACTTTAACACCAAAAACTAGCGGCACTAGAGTCCGGTTCACTTTAGGTCAAATGACAAATAGTTTATGAAAGTTTATTAGTGTTGTTTAAACCACTAGAATGCAACTGTTGTTGTAGTGTAGTGGAAAAAACAATGCCTCGTGCGCATGATCTTTGGGTTCAAATCCCGTTTAATTTTTGTGTTTTTTTTGCAGACTTGTAGAAATGCCTGCGGTTAGGGCTATTCGGGTCAGGTGAAGGTTTAAAATCATAAATAACTTCAAAAACAAGCTTTTTCAAACATTTGACCTGACGTTACCTTCTTGACCTAAAGTGAACCGGACTCCAGTGCCGCTAGTTTTTGGTGTTAAAGTATCTACCCTAAGCACATGCTCTGTCGCGGATGAATATTTCAATACGTCACGAATAAAGGAGAACTTAAATCAGCCAAGCGGAATAATTAATTCTCGCTGTAACATACTTCCAAATGCTACTTCCAAATCGTGCTACTTCCAAATGCACAGCACGCACGGTCATACACGTGAAGATGCAACCGTATCGTTTGACTTCGCTTCTTCCTTGTTTCACGAGTATGGGCCCAAAGTAATCCACGCCCACAGACGAAAACGGTGGCTCACCCGGAGTCGTGCGCTCAACAGGTAAATCGGCCATTATTTGTTTCGAGACTGAAGCATTTCTTCTTCGACAAAACACAGTTTCCAAGGATTCTTCTTACCGCTACACCACCTCGCACAATCCAATATCTCTGACGAACAATTGCCCAAGTGTGCGACATTCCGGAATGGCAAACATTAGCGTGTGTCTCGCGAATAATCAAAGTAGTAATGTGATGTGCGTTTGGGAGAATCATCGGGTGCTTAATTTCAAAGGGAATCGGTGCTCTTTCCAGACGGCCACCCACTCGCAACACACCATCAATCAAAACAGGATTGAGTCTATGAAGAGCTTTTGATGGCAGTTTTTTCATGATCTTCTTCTTCCCGCCGCGATCTAAGTCTTCACACTTACACAAGGCGTCTATTTCTTCAGAAAACTGTCTTCCTTGAACATATTTGACAATCGCTATCTCAGCCCTTTCAAGATCAGCAACAGTCAGTCTTTTGGATAGCTGTTGGATCCAGGAGATGCGTCATCAGCTGGGTTCAGTGCAGTAGGAACATGCTTCCACTGCGACGCGTCGGATCCTTCCTCAATTTTCGCCAGTCGGTTGGCAAAAAAGGTACAAAAACGTTTATTTACGTTATAAATGGATTGCAGAACTGCAGTTGAATCGGTCGAAAACACGGATCGTCCGATATCCAAGTCAAGTTCCTGCCTTAAAACTTGGTCCATCTTAACAGCAAGAGTAGCTGCGGTCAATTCCAATCTGGGAATGGACACCATCTTCAAAGGCGCAAGACGGGCCTTTCCAGTAACAAAAAAAACAATGCACATTGCCCTGTTCATCCACTGTTCGCAAGTATGCGACTGTTCCGTATCCACAGGAAGACGCATCTGCAAAATGATGCAGCTCGTGCGTCTTGACTTCAAGTCCAGTGGTCTGAAAACACCTTTTAATCTTAATTTCTGATAGACCTGGAAGCTCAGAAATCCATGCGTTCCATCTCTTTTCTATATTCGTTGGAACTTCCTGATCCCAGCCATAATTTTCTTTGCAAAGCTCCTGCAAAAGCTTTCGCGCATGTAGTATAACAGGCGCGACGAAACCCAAGGGATCGAACAAGGAGCTGACCACGGAAAGTATTCCTCTCCTCGTTACAGGCTTCCTTTTGACCTTTACATCAAATTCAAACACGTCGGTGCGAAAATTCCACAAAACTCCAAGCACACGTTCCATGTTCTTCACATCAACATTTAATACAATCGACTGTACGGATCTATCTTCGGTTGGGACTGACGACAACACGCGCTCGCTGTTGCTCACCCAGCCGAAATCCTCCGAGCTGCAACAATACACGCAACTCGCCAGCCAATTTGATTGCATCGTCTTCGTTCCCTACGGACTTTTGTCCACGTAGAAGTTTTGTTTCACTGTCGAAACCGCTTCAGAACTGGATCCTTGTTATCTTCGGCAGTTTTCTGCAAACAGTACCCAGCACAGCAAGGAGACGAGGCTGCACCAAATATGAGCACCAGCATCTGGTAATCAACGGGTTCACGCGACAAATCGCCCTCAGGCCACCAAACGAATCTTAGTGCAGATGTATCAATCGGATCAACCTTTACCTGGTGAAACATCGCTTCTACATCGGCGACAAAAGCAACTGGTTCCTGGCGAAATCAGACAAGCGTCCCAAAAAGACTGTTGAGTAAATCTGGGCCTTGCAAAAGCTGGTCATTCAGCGAAATATTATGATATCTGGCGGCGCAGTCAAAGACGACCCTCACCTTTCCATGGAAACCTGCAGGTTTCTGCGGGTGTATTTTTTTTTATTTTTTATTTTTTTTTCCTTTTTTATTTTTTTTCTTCACGGGGTTCGAACCCAGGAACCTCCCGGGGACGAATCCCGATCAGGTTTTTTATGTCTGTATATGGGTCAGGCGCGCCAGGCCATTCGGCCAAGTTCCTGCCCGGTTTCTGCGGGTGTACAACCGGGTGATGCGGCAGGTACCAAACAGCGCCATCTTCCGGCTCCTTGTCGTCGCCCTTTAAACGTCTGGCATATCCCTCGTTCAAGTGGGTATCCAACGTTTGCTTGTACTTCTCATACAGCTGCGAATCAGTTTCCAATCGCCGTTTCAAGTATGACAAACGCTTCATTGCCATAGCACGGTTATTTGGCAAGTTTGGAGCACCTGGTCTCCATGGCAATCGCAGTTGGTAGTGTCCGTCATGACACTTCACTGAGCTTTCCATCTGTTTCAATGCGTATCTGTCTTCTTTCGACACTGTCGTTCCGGGTGACAACGCGGTTTGGCCAAAGTCGCTTTCCCACATGCATTTTATCTGTTGGTGCAACGTTTCGTCCTGCGAGGTTACAAAATTCACCCATATCTGTGAACTTCTCGAACCATTACTATGACAAGGACCCACAAGCGACCAACCGAGCATAGAACGCACAGCCCTTGGCTCCTTTCTTCCGCCTCTACGTTCATCATTTATCCAGAACACCTCGGGAACGTTTGCTCCAATCAGCAACATGACTTCCCCATGGGGCAAGACAGGAAACTCTAAATTACGCAAGTGAGGCCATCGCCAAAGCGACCCTTCCGGTATTCTGTTTAGGGAGACTGGCAAACTGTCCACGCTCAAAACGTGGTTTAATCGTACGGATTGCTTTCCGTCAAGCGACGCCACCATTAAATCGACGGCCAAACCTTCTCTTCTTTGCGACCTATCACTGACCGTGGTCAAGGAGTACGTTGTCTTTCTCCCCCCGACGTCTAGCTGCTCGATCAGACGTTTGTCACACAAGGTTGTAGTCGATCCTTGATCCAAAAAGGAGTAAGTTTCCAGATTTCTACCATTACTGGCCGTAACCTTTACCGGCACTATGTTAAGGTAGCCTACACACTTTCTGCATGAGGTGACAGTTGCATTTGATGATGTGGGTTTCTCTTCTGAGGCCTGCGTAGACGCTTCGCGTACGGGTGCAGTTGAAGAAGTCTTCCATTCTGTCCAGTGCAGAAGGTTGTGATGCTTTTCACGGCATCCGCCGATGGTGCAAGAGCTTGGTAAACTACATGTTCTTGCTATATGACCCTTTACGAAACAATTGTCACACAGCCGAACTTGACGCAGAAACTTTCTTCGCTCTACAAAGGTTTTCCGTTTGAACACGTCGCAATTGCCAAGGTCGTGTGACTTACTGCACATAGGACATCCTTGCTTCTGAGGACTTCTCGGTTCAGCCTTACGCTCGTTTCCTGGAGCAACCGATGTCGCATGAGTCGATGCTCTTGTCCTCGTCGTAGGAGATCTGTTGCGCCTTTTCTGCATATCTCTGTCCTTCCGAGGACCCAACACTCGACCAAACATCGTGGTTCCAATGTACGCTTCCTTCGTAACGAATTCAACAAGGTGACAGAAACGTGGCTCTTCCCCATTTCTTTCAATTTTATCTGCATGTCTTCTCCATTGACTTTGCAGTGCAAACGGCAACCGCTTTGTTATATTCAGCATATTTTCAAAATTGTTGATGTCTGCGAAGTATCCCAGATGAGTCAGGGTCACCAGACACTCTTCTAATGCCTGTGCTAGCTCTATCAGTCCGTCAGTATCATCGGATTTCAGATAAGGCCAGTGACTTAGCTTATCCACGTATGCACGTGCGATAATAATAGGACGTCTGCAACGCTCGAATAACAACTCTCGAGCCCTTCGGTAACCTTCCAGGGGGTGAAGGCCAATGCAGAAGGCAATCTTTGCATGCGCTTCTTTTTGACAGTATTGGATGAGATAATTAAGCTTCACACTGTCGCTGTCTACACGTCGACCAATATTTTCGTCAAAGCTTATGATGAAACGCGTGTACATTAGCGGATCACCTTCAAAATACAATAGCTGTGGCCTGGGAAGCTCAATCCCTGCCTTCAAGACTGCAGCAACACGACACAGGTCACTCACCTCTGGCTCATGATTCAGCACTTCCGTTTTTGGTTTAGGTTCGCAACGCGAGGAGGACAGAATGTCCGTTACCTGCGCTTCTGAACTGTTAATAATGCCAGAGTTTGATGCTTGCTTTTCCTCTTTTACTACTTCGGGTTTGGTCTCAGGTGAGAAGAGGACTGGTACTTCAACTTGCATCTCTGGCTGAAATCCAGCAAAACATGACGCAGACGAAGACGTCTTTTCCCATAAATCAGCTTCCACTGGGGCAGCTTTTATCTTATGATCTGCTTCTAGAATTTTTAATTGATTTTCAGAGGATTTAAGTAAACTTTCTGCTTCCATTTTTTGCAAAAACAATCATATACGTTTTTGCTTGCAAAAACAATCATATATGTAGATAAAATTGTGTATAGTATAGTAAATTGATAAATATCGTATAGAATATATGAAATGGAAGTATATCAGAAAGCCACTTTTCTAGTTTGCTCTGGTATTATGGTATCATACTTTTTTCAAAAACGGTATCTCAGTTTAAACCCAAAGTATTTGATGACATAACTTTTAAACCCTAACTTATCACTGTGTAATGTTAAAGAGTAAAGTATTTTTGTGCACACTTGTTTGTTTGTTTAACAATGCTATCTGTTGAAGCATTGTTTGTTTGGTTTTCTTTTTTAATAAAATCCTATGACTTGAACTTACTTTAACCTGTCTGATTCCACAGAGTGGGAGCAATAATGTATTTCGCTCTTTTCCTTTTTTTGAAACAATTTTAGTAATTGTACAGGTTGATTCCCAAACAAAACAGAACAAACATGAATCAAAACCACTGACAGAAAAACACCATCCCACTGAAATTTTGACAGGACATGCTGAGCGGTATGATTCTGCATTTTATTTGCAATTACTGTTGTTGGTAAACGTTTTGGATGGTCTTTTGGTTTCTTTATTACAGGTTTCGAATGAGGCTCATTCGTGACTTTAGGTTGCTTGAAAACCTTAATGAAATGGAGCAAGGTCTTGAAGCACCCAAGTATCACCCTGATGACATAGAGAACAAACGAAAACGAAAAAAAATTTTAAGCGAAAATCCATATGCTCTTGTCAAGTTTAGTGCAATCCCCAAGCTAACGGTACAAAAAATATGTTTTTGTAAATATGGCTAATGGTGTATATGGTAAAATAATAGGACAAAAAAATGATCAAATTGGCTACATATAAAAATCCACCTTTTTCATTTTTAAAGCTGTCTTACAAATGTTAGTTAAAACAATTTTATTAGTAAAAAACAAAAGGTTACATATAAAGCATTGTAAGATTATTCTTAATTTCTTAAATGCCATAAACATTAACAGTCAACTGTAACAAAACAAGAACGAAGATGGAAGCGTATAAAGTGCCGGGAAACTACCTATCCACCACTTGACATGTGGGCAAACTGGGTGGTAGATAGTAACTGGTTTCAAAACTTTATGCTTATTCTAATATTGGTGAATGCTGTTTTGCTTGTTGTGGATGCAGAAATTGGAGAAACAACAGAATCTACATATATGGTAAGTTGTGTATCCCTAACCTAAACAGAGAAAACAACTCAACTCAACATTCATGGTTACGATTACTCTGAACATGTTCTCAGTAAAAATAAAATTATAATAAGTTAAACAGCATATTGAACTAGAATCTGGTGTGGTGAGGGTAAAAAGATTGATAAGGGGTAATTATCCAAACCTAACTTTTTAGATGAATGCATTACTGAATGCAACTATAAAGCCTAAAGGGCCGGTGTTATCCAAATTGGTGTTGTGTGAAATGGAATTGTCTGTATAACCTAAGATTTTTGTTAGTGTATTTTTCTGTATTTACATTAAAAGGAGGTGGTTGGGTTTACTTACACCACTTGGTTTAGATTGATTTCATTTATTTTCCTAGGTTTAACACAACTTATTTGCACCCTTTAATCAGGAAAGAGTGATTCTAATAATTTTATTTTAAGCACATGTTCTAAATAGGTAATTATTGGTTCCCCTAGCCCAGGGGTCACCAAACTACGGCCCGCGAGGTCATTTCATCCGGCCCGCAACCACATTTTTTGGTTTGCCGAATCGTATTGATAACTTTGTAACATTAAAAAATTAATCTACTCCTTACGAAAGTTTTCCTGTCGCGATATGTAGATTACCTATAGTTTCATAGGATTCGCCCGAGATTGATTCAAAGCCAGTTTGTTACGTCACAGACAAGACTGCAAGTGTTAATTGTGCACAAACAATTGCCTTCTTTTGTTACTTGTGACGTAATATACAAGCATTGCTCGTAAGATAAGACTAACTATACAGTTTTAAACAGTCGCATCACCAGATTTTGAATGGGATTGCAGAAAGACCATATCTTGGCGACCCTACAAACATTGCTTCGCGGGCTAAGTTTGGAAAGACTAGGGCATATAAACTAGTGATGCACCGAACCTGCCTCAAAAGGTTCGGGCCGAAACCGAATATTCGGCCACTAGGTCGAATAATTTCGGCCGAATCAGGCCGAACCTAAAATTCCCCGTTTATATGGATGTTTCCAACTGAACCTTGTGTCGTTGATGTGAGTGAAGTGAATTATGACACACCAAAATCAGTTTCACAATGCTGAAGCTTTGCTAAACGTGTAATATTTTGCAGACAACGTGACTCGTATTTCATAGATTTTTTAGTTAACAACAATTAGTTAATTTATGACGTTTGGTATTGGTGAAAATGATAGTTTAGGCATGAATTCCATGCAATGAAAAAGTTCGGTTTCAGCCGCATTTTTAAAAAAGTTCGGGCCGAAACCGAAACATCAAAAAACAGCATATTCGGCCGAAATGTTTCGGCCAACCGATGAATCACTAATATAAACTATGCGGCCCGCGCGATTCAGTATTAAACATATCCGGCCCGCAGTGAAAAAAGTTTGGTGACCCCTGCCCTAGCCTAAGAGAACACATATTGATGTAACTCTGTTTGTTTTTCTTTCCCTTGAAGTTTGTCCGTGCACTTTTGCCATGAAATCTTTGGTGGATTTGGGTGAATCTTTTACAGATGATAGATATTAGTGATGGGACGGGTACTCGGTATTGATGGTATCGAACGATTTCAGTGGTATCAATACTCGTACTGGGTATCGAAATGTTTTGTCTCAGTTTTTGATACCAACATTCCATACCAAAGGCCGGTTTACACTATAAGAATACAGAAAACTTTGTGCCAATATATGCTTCGGACAGTGGAAATTTGGGAAAAAGTTCCGCCAGGTTACATATTTTTTTCGCTATCGTATGAAGATTACTTTTTTCTGCATGTGTGTGTGCACACCTGTACGCCGGCCATGGCAGATAAATTAGCAGGTGATATACAACTAAGTACAACACTGTACTTAAGTACCCTGTAATCAGGCTCAGTAATCGTACCCGGTACTCAGTATCGAAGGTATATACATGTGTTAGCCAGACACGACATCAGTACTCATTTCAAAATGTGGTGTCGTCCCATCACTAGTAGATATAGTTATGTAGATATGCCATTTGTTTTGTTTGACTTAAAAGCCACAATTTTCACCTCTCTAACAATGTCCAAATTGGCTCAAATGTGATCAGCTTGTAGAATATTCCTTTTGAAAGGTGTAGATTGTTATGTTCAACTCTGTAGCACCAACATTTAGCCTCCAAAAATGGGTGTTGTGTTTTATCCTGTAGCCCAGTGATTCTCAAACTGTGTGCGGCAGCACACTAGTGTACCGTGAGAAATTTGTAAGTTTGTCGCGAAATATTCCGTGTTTTAAAAGTGCAAACATTCCACAGTGTTTTAGGACTTTATGACCAAAAGTTAGTGTGTATTACTTTGTTTCCATAGCCACTTTATGTCCATCTTGTATGACCCGTATTTGGAAGTGGCACAAATGATGAACTGCCAGGTTTTCGTATGTTTTTCTCGCGGGGTAGATATACAGCTTATGGCCGTCTTTACATGGCCATTGTATTGAGCCTGCGCTGGTTCAGGTGTTTAGTTGCAAAAATGAAAACGACTGTTAAGTTTAAGTTATCTGCAAATGGTTTTTATCATTATGGTAACATAAGAGATTTTATCAAGCAGCTTATATTCAATTTTTGACTGCCCTGGATTTGGAATCTGAGCAATGAATTAAACTCTTGATTAGTTATGCATCATAATTGTTTGTCATTGTAAACTTTCTAAGGGCCAGTTAAACTTAAGTATTAAGCACATGTTGCCCAGCATTTTAACCCCATAGACGTAATGGAGATGAACTAGCTAATTGAGACATGTAAGATGTTAGAGAGCCAGAAATATTTATTTGCTAAGGTGGTCAAGGAAAGCTCACCAAGACCCAAAGTGTCAAAACAGATACACTGATGAGATGACCAGGGTAAATTTACAATTTTCGTTTTTCAATAATATTGTATTTCGGATGCAGCCTGGCATGATTTTATTAATTGTTCTGTGTGCAGGAACTGCTAGCATTTCTGAGGTTTTATGTGGCAGAAGAATTTGCAATAAACTTCCTAATTTTTGGCCTCTAATCTACTTTACAACTACAAACACATCAGGCCCTTATAAGAGAAACGAACTCATATTTTACATGTTTTGAAAACCCAAATACAAGAGAATGATAAGACCTATTTTCATGATGTCAATCACTGCTAAGTTTCGCTGCTTCATGGAACAAAACAGAATTTATGAGGATGTTATATGTAAACAATTTTGTACTTATGTACCATGTACTAAATTTTAATGTGACATATCTTGTACACAATGCAGGCAATTAAACCTCAACATATCATTTAAATAAACAAAACAAATAAACCAACAAATATTAGATGCATTGCTAAATTTGAATCTCTATTTGCCACTTAAGTCTTAACCTGTAAGCACCAAGTATGGTTAAGAACACAGTGTGTACGACAGTGCTCTTCAACCTTTTTAGTGACGCGGAACCCTTAAGGTATTTTGTCAAACTTTGCGGAACCCCTATAAAATAATTTTAATGAATGTAATACAAGTAGGCTACATCAAAGAAAAAAGATGCATACACATCCAAACCACATCACAAAGGTTGACTTGAATTAAACGGTTGACAGAAACACATTGCCGTGTGATTTGGATCGGTCGTTTCTACATTAATTTCGCAACTTAGCTAGAGTTTAACAAGATTGTATTTATTACGTCACAATTGATCTATGGCGTAACAAAGGTTAACAATATTGCACAGGCTAGCATTGCTGTTCGAAACAATGATACTATGAATCATTCCTGCTCGAATTGCTACTCCCCGTGCCACCCTTAAAGTTCACGGAACCCTAGGGTTCCGCGGAACCCCGGTTGAAGAGCTCTGGTGTACAAGATTAAAACAAACACTTATCCAGTTGATTATCTTTTAAACATCCAACAATTCCCCTGTTTCCTTCTGCTAACACATCTCATTTTATGAAGCACTTCCACATACTGTTGGCAGCGAATTCCAGCTGCTAATACATTATGCTATACGAATAATTTTGAAATAGTTACAACTGACAAAAAATGTTTCTAAACTTTGGTGAATTAATCATTTTCGCACATCAAATTAAAACCAAGAACATGAAACCGGCAATATTTCCCGCTACTCATCACACTTAAACAAACTTTAGGTCATGGAAACGCATGTACTTTTGGGCCATTTGCGTTTGTCCGACTATGCGAAATGGCCATGTTTTATGTCCATGTTCAAAATGTCTATGGAAACAAAGCATATGACAACATTTCAAAGCTCCTATTCTTGTTATTGGTGAAGAAAAGCATCCTTACTCACCACAATAAAGTTGAAAATTAACATTCTTTGAACAAAAATTTTAGTTCTTCAATGTGCCAAATGGTTAAAGAGTTTGAGAACCACTGCTGTAGCCCCAGAATTAAACCCACTTTCCCCCAGTAAGAGATGCATTTTTAAACTATGTCAGAATTAAATGAAATGTAAATAACTTGTAGAATTTGCCATTTAGTTGTGTCAGTTGCTGTGTTTCACTCTGTAGACTTACTTTTTACCACTTCTTTTATTTAAAATAGAACATAAAATAGTTCACACAATATCTTAATTGGATAGTTTGTACTTTACATGGCATGGATATTTATGCACAGTACTGTGCCCTAACTTTGACCTGACTACACTAAACTTTATTATGGTTATCTCTTAAAGTGCATTATTTACATGTTCAAGTTTTTGCCTGCAGAAACAGTGAAGGTTATGAAAGACAGTGGCTAATGTGGGACCCAATATAATATAAGCGTAGGGAATATATTATTATTTCAAAATGGGTCATAGTATATGTGCAATGCCAAATGTGCCAAGCCACCACTCTAGTTTTAAATCTGATTGACTGTTTACCCACAGACCCCAATGATGTATTTGGGTATGGATCAAATAATATGTGGTATGTACAATAAATTGGAAACATACAGAAAAGCCAACTTTAGTTTAAAAGATAAGAATCCTATATACAACAGTTTTCTGTTCTATAATACAAAAAAGGTTATGCTATTTTTGTTTGTTCAGTTAAAATGACATTTGTGTCTGCACAATTTAAAGTAATCAAAAATCAAATAGTTTCGTAACAATAAGTCAGCTGCTCTATTTTACAGGAGGTTGTCAGAGTTATTCGAACATGTGATTATTGCTGTTTGTGGATATTTATTGTTGAAATTCTATTAAAATGGGTTGATGATTTTAAGACGTTTTGGAAAAATGGATGGAATGAACTGGATTTTTACATAACTGTTGTTTCAATTTTACCTGAGGTATATAGGGTGTGTTTTTATTCTGGCTGCATTGTTAGGTTAACACTTTGGTGTTTCACACAACTTTGTTTGACCACAGTGGTTAGTAGCCAATCACAAATCAATAGAATGACCATTTTCACTAAAATATAAATATAATTTAGCTTTATTCAATAAACTGTGTTTTGTTTGCTCCACTTCAACTAAAATATTGTAAAGACATTCATCCTTGTGTGAAGCAAGTAAAGAAATGTCTGTTGTTAACAAAGCACAAAAATAGTATATGGGTAGGTAAAAAAATGTCACATATTTTTACCCTAACCTTATGTTTTATTGTTATTGTTGTGTAAAGTGGTGTATCCAGAGGGGTTTGGGGGTGATATTTTGACGGTTACACAGAAACTATCTTGTAAGGATTTTTGAAATAAAGTGAAATCAGTTGCATGTGTTTTCAATTAGAAGCACATATTTTATCATTATAATGGATAATAATCAAATCAAAAATTGTTTCAACTTCTGTAAACCATTGTAATATTTTTGTGTCATATAATAGGCTTCAGTTTGGAATAACACTTTGCAAAATATGGGGTGTGTAATTAACATAATAATTTACAGTAATTCTCGTATGTGGCTCTCAGTAACTCTTTTTGTGGCTCTCACCAGACTTTGGAAAATTAGTATATATTTAACCTACGATTTATTTAACCTATATTTGTTTCTTAAAGTTTACAATGCCACAAATTTGCACACTTTCAATGTTCAGCACAATCAAGCTATTACCTACAATAATCAGGGACAATGGTTAAGGGTTAGTTTCATTGTGTCTCAGTTAAAATCAGTAAGCTTTGCTGTAGAAAAGTGTTTGAGTTATTATCAGAAAGTAGCTATTCAGAGTCAAGTCAACTACTTGGGATGTGACAATCTTAATCAGTCCATGTGATACTGAAAGATGCATTTTATTAATTTTGAACTTGTGTTATCTTTACTTTAAAGCGGTATATGTCTATCCTGCATACGAGTCTTGTTCCATCACTAAAAATGGTATGAGTTGTTCTAGATTAGTTAGACTCGTTGAAAAAACTTTTTGAGAGTATATTGAAAATACCTTACTTTTGTGGTGTTTTCAACCCCCAAAAATCTAGGATGCCATTTGCAATCACATTCTATTTTTACATATAGAGTTCCTGAACAAATTTGTCATGGCTTTTAATTACGATTTTTGTGGGACCAACAACCCAAACTTCATGATTCCTTGTCCATATGTTTACATTTTTATAATGTTACATCCAATACAAAAGTAGTAAAAAAGAAAGTACTCCCAATCCTCTGAGAATTTAATACCTAAATTGAACGGAGCTATTGTTTTCCAAAAACACAGTTAAAAATTCTTCTGGAATTTCCAGATAGTATTACAGACAGTGACAAACTAGATTTTCATGTTGTGGCAAAGGCAAAACAAACAGTTTTTTTATGCTGTTTTGCAATCTATGTATGTTGACTGGCAGTAGCCTCTCAACATGCTGTAGTCTCTCAACATGCAGTAGTCAAGCTGAATGACAGTCTATAACTACTGATGAGGTTTTCTGTAGTGTGTACTTTATTCTTATGTCAATATTTTTTCTGAATTATGCTTAACCAAAGCAGTGTTTTGTGAGATTATTTCATGTCAAAATTAAGAATCCATTGTGTGACAAAGATATTGCAAATTGTTTTTTACCCTGTTTTGTGACTCCTAAAATTTTACCCTTTTAAACCTTCTTTCTGTTCAAAACTTTAATTGACATTGTGAAACCCTCAGGGAAGGGGACCCACAAATACTACAGACGTTTGCTGTGGAACAACAGGTGATTTTTAATGGCAACCAAACTGGTATTCTTTTTTATAATCACCAGCACACACAAAAATGATTTTAAAACAACTTGCTGAACAATATGTGGGCTAACATCTATAGGATAGGGTGTGTCAAAGATGATGAATTACATGAAGTGGTGTAAAACCTATTTGCAGTTTTATACAAGGCCATGCATATAATGGATAAAATTAAGCAAACAGGGATTTAAACCAGTTTTAAAACTGCAAACCGATTTGAAATTAGTAATTTGCCAGAACCCGCAATTAGATTTATTTAACCTGGACCAGAACCTTAATGAACAGAACTCATAACAAGAGGTTTGACTTGCTTGAAAGCTGGATTAAATTCTAAGAGGATTAGGAGTGCATTTTTTTACTATGTAATGTGTTCATTTGTTAATTGGTGAAATATAGAAATGCCACTCTTTTCAGTTACTTCTAGATGGCTTTTGCAACCTTAGGAATTAAATAGGGAATTATTTATTGTTGACAGATAAACTCACCATTTGTGGTGGATTCTACATTAGATATTTGAACTGGTAATAACAACTTTTCTGGATTGTCAATCATACAAAATGAACTACAAAACACGCACTTTTTTGTTTAGCTCATTCGATGGTTTAACAATGATGTCAGCAATTCCGGTTTGTCTAGTTTAAGCTTTCTTCGTGTTTTAAGGATCACAAGGTTGCTTAAAATGGTAAGTATATCCTTAAGTTTGCAATTTAGCTTGCCAACAAATATGTAATTACAGGTTTCAAGATTTGAGCAAGCAAGAATTATTCTTATGAGTGTTTCAAAAGCATTTAGTGCAATGAGCTTTATACTGCTTTTACTTGCACTTTTCATGTGGATGTTTGCTTTAATGGGAGAAGTGATTTTTGATAGGTTTGCTTTTGTGTTTGTTATATCCCAGGGTTTTTAAGAAATAATTGCATTTTTGTGTTATTATATTGGCACAATACAAATTACTAAATTAAACATCCAATGCAGTTTAATATAGTTACCCTTTTTGTTGTACTGTTGGTAAAACAGTTAAATGATACAGGTACATCTGTCATTATGGGTCCCCTAGGGGATGGGGACACATATTGATTTTACTCAAATTGTTTTGTTGTTTTTTCTTTGTTTTTTTTTTCTTCCTAAAGTTTGTCTCACTTGTTTTGCCATGAAATGTTTGATGGATTTGGCTGAAACATACACTGATGGTGGATATAGTAATGTAGATGTGCATCCCACTTTGTTTGTGTTGAAAACCCAAGTATTTGCCCCGTTGGTGCTCTAAAATAGGTGAGTTTTTAAACAGTTCAGAATTGGCTGAAATTTGGACAGATTGTGGAATTTACCATTTATAGGAGCTGATTGTTGTGTTGTTAACAGCCCTATGACAACAGAAGCAATAATTGTTGTTGTTCAAAACACATCTAGTAGTGAAAATTTTAAACATTTGTAGATTGGGCTTAAATTTCGTAGTACTATTGATTGATACATTGTGGTTTCACTTTTTTAGTTTGTGTGTCAAACCCCATTAGTTACCCTACTGGCCCCCACAAAATGGGTCAGTCATTTAAACAGTGTTGGAATTGGCTGAAATTTGGACAGCTTGTGGAATTTACCATTCATAGGAGCTAATTGTTGTGTTAACATTGTAGCCCCAATTTCACCCCACTAGCACCCTCAAATGGGTGAGTTTATTAAATAATGGCGGAATGGAGAATATGCTGTTTGTAGGTATTAATTAATGTGTTTTACCTTGTAGCCTCAACATTTTACTCCACTAGCCCCCTAAAATGGGTTAAACGACGTTTCTAAACAACGTTTAAAATAAATGAAATTTTGATACCTTGTAGGATTTGCCCATCATAAATGTTGATTGTTGTGTTTTACCCTATAGCTCCATTTACCCCACCAGAAAATATGTGATGTTTAAAAAATGTTGGAATTAAATCAAATGTGCAAAGTTTATTGAACATACTATTTTAAGCCCTCAATTGTTGTGTTTTTCCCTGTTGCACCATAATTTACCCAACTGGTCTCTAAAATGGATGACTCTTTTAACTATGTTCAAATTGAATGAAAACTGGACAGCTTGTAGAATTAGCTATTCATAGGTGTCTATTTTTTGTTTTACCCCATTATGCCACTATTTACTTTTTCTTTTCTTTGAAAAAGAACATCAAATATGACATACTTCAAACAATATCTGTTGTGAATCTGATTTGTATAGTTTGTACTCTACATAGTAATATTATTTAAGCCCAGTGCCGATCACTGTGTTTTGCCTTACAACATCCAACCTTCTTGAAATGGTTATCTCTTGAAATGCATTATTTTCAACTTTGTATGTTGGGACCGATGAGTTTCTGTCTGCAGAAACAACTGAGATTATTAAAGATGGTTGCTAATATGGGAACCAAATAAAAAAGCATAGGAAATATATTAATGTTTTAAAATAGGTTACAGTGTATGTGCAACAACAGAATGTGCTAAGCCACCCTTCTAGTTTGGGACTCCCAACTTGTGTAACTCAAAACATGTCATGCTTTTACACTGCCAGGACCAAAGTCTATCTATCAAACACAAGTTGTCGCACGAGAATTCATGGAGCGTGAAATGGGGCAACTTTGCACGCTTTTAACAACGCAAAGGATAGGGTTTTTGATGTTTTTTTCAATAACCTGGCTTAACGACTAAATATTTTTTATTTCTAAATTGCCTTGCTGACAAGAAAATTTATGCGTAAAAATGACGTCATTGGTTGCTAGGCAACGCACAATGTTTGCAGGAAAGCAGTTTTATTGGCACTAGTTTAGCGAAAAAAATTTTCTGCATCGTTTGCTAGCAAATTTGTGAATAAAGTGTAGTAAATATAAATGATCCCGACCGTTTTTAGTAATAAAAAATGTTGACTGTACAGATATTTGAAAAACTTAGAAATATAAGTGTTAACCAAAGCAGTTTGTTTATCAAAGTTATACTTTTTAAAGTCTTTATTTAGGTTAACGGTATACTTATTTTTTTGCTACTGGAAAAAGTGCAAACCTACAGAAATTTGCAATACATTTAACAGTTCTATGATAAGATGAATAAAGTGTGCATATATATAAACTTGCAACTTAAAATAGTAAAAAAAAGTGGTTTGGTGGCCAGTTAAGTGCACCAATATAATGAAGAAACTGGTGGATGGGTGGGCTTTTAAAAGAACAAGCCGTTGATTTCAAAGTATCCTTACTGAAGAAAAATTATCTAGTGTCCCATCGCACCAAACCTGTGTAAGAAGTTGCTGTTTGGCATGACTCCTGGCTTGCAATACCAACAGGCATATAGACTCAGAAAAAGTAAAACATAAATGCCAATGTTTTATTTTGCAACAATTTTGATTAAAACAGACACAAATAATGACATAAAATAGTAATGCATAACAAGATGGAAAGACAAATAACATTCATTGATTTAAATGTAATTTTGTGACATTTAGAAGGCTGACACAGGATCTATTGGACTTCATGTAACTACTGTGTTTGAGTTTATGAAGCTTCAAAACAACATGTCATACTGTGCAGTGTGTCTCTTAAGTTTTGACTTTTTTGATTTTATGGAATCACCAATTTTGAAAATTGCTAATAATTCTTGCATGTTATTTTATGCCCTTAATGAAATCATTTGGATTTTTTGTGATATCCTCACATAACATGTATTGTGGGAAGTATCAGCTGAAACTGAAATAAATTAAAAAAGTGCCACTTTGGATGCAAAATTTCCCACGAGACTTTTTGTGATGTACAGGTTAATAGATTCAAGAAGATTTAACAATTTTGTTGATATTGGTTGTTTTATGCATCAATGTTAGTTGTATTTGTTTATATTGCATTTTTTCTTGTGGTTGTGTTGCATATGACAGTACACATATTCAACATGGTATATAGACCTTAATTAATGCAATAAATATTTTTATCACTAAAAAGTGTCAAATATCTTTCAAAAAAATTAAAAACAGAGGGAAAGATTGTGCAACACCTTTAAAGGTACTACCAAAAGCTTTCAAAATTCAGTATGTGCTAAATGCGTCAAAATGCAGTAAATAAACGATGACGTCACTATTACGTCATGACTTTTCTGACCTTGGAGGACCATGGTCAAACTATTTATTCCAATTTTAGATGAATATACATCACAACCTTTTTATCTTTTGGGACTTAAGTAGGCTACATGTATATCTACTGGAAAATTTACCCGCTAAAACCTAATTTAAACTCTATTTCATGTTCATCAGTTCCATTTAAACATTATAAGTTGAGCGTAGTTATATTTTTATTCAAAATTTTGCAGAAATTGCAAAATCAAACACCGCAATAGTATCCAAATTAATCATTTTATAAATCGGCCCCATAAGGCGTAATGCAAAATTCGCGCTAATTTCGCCCCATTTTCATCCCCACAACTTGTGTTTTCTATGGAGTGCGACAACTTGTGTTTTCTATGCATTTTGACCAGGACGGTGTAATGCTATAAGTCACATGTGTTTAAAAGTAAGAACAAAATGAACTGTCAAGCATTCCCCATTAACCGAAGTAATTTGATTAGGTATGTTAAGAGCAGTTGTTTGGATTTTTACCACATCAGTATCTTTGTCATTGCTACACCAAAACTGGAACTGAATATGTTTCGAAAAATATAGTTTCCAAAATGTGTAAGGTTCACTAAGTGAGTAAAACAATTTGTTTAAGATATACCAGATTTGACGGAAAGGCTGAGGGAGTGCAACTTTTGTATCAAAAAGCATTTTCTGATATTCTCTGGTCTTTTGCTACGCTATTTCAACTGATGACACTAGACCATTGGCTTGAAACGCTCCAGGTTTGCTTTTTTTTTAAAAAGGTTGTTATGAAGTAATAAATCGCTTACAGGTTATTTATGGGTCCCTTTCAATGAAGGAGACACATATTGTTTTTGTGGATATTTTTTGTGTAATGTGGTTTGTTGTACATGTTAGGTCAAGAAAGAGTGCTTTAGATTTGTTCAAATTTGGACAGATGTTAGTTATTAATCTAAATTTGATCCTCCTGAAGTTTGACCCTGAATGACCCAGAGGTTCACCCACAACCCCTCAAAACATAAAAATCACGCATTTTTACTTCTTAAACCCTCCAAAAATAGGTTTTAGGTTAAGTTTTAGGTTTTAGTTTTAGGTACAAAACAGTCGTTTTGCTGATTAGTTATCAGTTGTACTTGCGCAGCAATGCCATGTCATTTTATTAAGTTATCACAGGCATTTCCAGTTTTAAAGGTTTCACACCTAACACGTGATTTAAACTCGATAACTGTGTTTCAGTTTTCGTATGTGTCAAGCAAAACTTTTGTTGCAAATGTTGGATGGATTTGGATAAAACATGCACAGATGGTAGATATAGTTATGTACATGTGCATGTGCATCCCACTTTGTTTGTGTTGATAACCCCAGTTTTTACCCCGCTACCCCCCTAAGATTTTTTCACCCAAAGTTTGTAAAAAACACAATTACAAACAGATATACAGTGTAGCAAAGTGAAAGAACCAACTGAGCTTTATTGTGTTGTGTGAAAACAATGACACAACAATGTAAATAATATAACACAATAATTGCAATTACTGATTCTAAAGGTGGGCTATTTTGATTATTCTATAAAAACGTTACCACGAATAGAGAATGATTGTATCATGTAAACACTGTCCAACAGGGTATTCTGCCTGAGTAAAAACACATAACTTTCAAATGTTACTTCGTGGGTCACGCAAATACTTTGAGGGCCAGAATGTGGCTTGCGGGCCTGCGTGTTAGAGACCTCTGTTGTAGAGTATGCCATTTATAGGTGTCGATTGTGGTGTTCAACCTTGTAGCCCCAACATTTACCCCACTAGCCCCCAAAATGGGTCATTTTTTTAAACAGTGTTGGAATTGATTGAAATTTGGATAGCTTGTAGAGTGTGCCATTTATAGGTGTTGATTGTTGTGTTCCACCCTGTAGCCCTATCATTTACCCCACTATATCATCTGCAATTTGCTGATTGTTGTGTTTTAGCCTTTTTTCTCAGATAGAACATAAAATAAACTTTGGCCGATTTGGATACAATTTTACATTAATGTTGTCTTCAGGGAAGGGGACCCATCTTAATTTCACTCAGTTGTTTTTGTTCTTTTTTCTCCGGTGAAGTTTGTCCATGCACTTTTGGTATGAAATCTTTGGTGGATTTCGATGAAACTTTCACAGATGGTAGATATAGTTATGCAGATGTGCCACCTGCTTTGTTTGACTTGATAACCCCAGGATTTACCCCGCTAGCCCCAAAAATGTAAAACATGTATGTTGCTGTGCACCAAACGAAAGATTTCTGTTGTGTAATAGTTTAATAAAGGCAACAGAACATATGGTACTTGTGCTTGTGCATTGCTTGGTGAGCGTTTTTGCACATGCAATTTGTAGGGGTGTTGACAGCCTTGTGATGTCAGAAGCGTTAACAAATGTTGCTAATAACACCTCTAGTGGTCAGAATTATTTTAAACATTGATCGATTTGGATAAAATTTTACGTTATTGTTGATTGGATCATTGTAGTTTTATATTATGTATTTTTGGGTGTAGAACCCCATCAGTTGCTAAAATGGGTGAATTTTTTTAAACAAGTACAGAATTAATTGAAAATTGGACAGCTTGTAGAAATTTCCGTCAATTGGACGGGTAGAGAAACCGCCAAAGTCGAAAGTTGGACCGGGTTTCGGTTTTGGGTCTGCTTACAATTTTGGACAAAGGGCTTTGCCGCTTAACGCGTTGAACCAGAAAACGAAATAGGCGACAATTTAGTGGCATTTTGACATGTCAATTACGTATTCAGTCTCGTGCGGTTAAGCACTTTTGTGTGGGAAATTTTTCAAAGCGATCTAATGACGTATAATGACGTCATTAGGAAAATTCCCAAAATAAAATGTTGGATCCCCCCTTTAAAAATTTCTGGATACGCCCCTGCTCTTCCCAACACACATTATTATTATTTTTTCTCAAAAAACAGGATCTTTTAAAAGTGATGACAACTGCATATGACTCCACAGTCACAGTGGTATACATCATGGCTTGGATTTGGGTTGGCTCTTTTGTGTTCAAAAACATATTTGCTGGAATTATGGTAAACAACTTTCAAACTATCCGAAATGATCTACATTGGGAGAAAACTGAAAAAGAGGCAAAAAATGAGGTCAGTGGTCAGAGTAAGCTGAAGTGAATCAACGGTATTGTTCATACTGCACAATTAGGTTTGAATTATCCGGATAACCGGTTAACCGAAGAGGTTTTTGGTATCTGATATCTATTTTTTTTTCAGTTAACCACATAACAAAATAGCAACGCTGCCTAAACGTCTATTTTTACACAATTTTGGAAACCAAAAAATAAATGTAGTGAGAGATGTAGCAAATGACTTCCTGTTTATCGCAATTTAACAGTATATTCACTTTGTAGTACGTCTTACCCTATGCTGGTAAAATCCACGAGAGAATTGACATAAGATGATGCTACAGACGAATCCGCTTAATCGCATCATCGATTTGCCAAGGGTATTTGATGCGATTAACCGGATTATGCAATAATCCGGTTGCTATGCAAACAGTACACGCCGTTAACAAAAGTGCTTATTTTCACTTCCCCGGCTAAAACAAAGTTGCAGTGACGCTCACCTATGGCAACGGAGCAGTATTTTCTCTCTTTTGTTGCCCAGAATTGAAAAACGTACTCTCAAGTCAAAACTAGATTTATTACTCACAGCGCAATGCGTGACGTCATGCTTCCTAACTGTCGTGGCTATGGTGCTTTCTCTTGCAGTCAGGTATATTTGAAAAGATATGTTACATCGCATCGTAGCCAAGGGGCCCAACATTTAAATTTGGGAACTTCCCTATGACGACGGTTTGTGACGTTTTAGTCTTGTTTTGGGTAGTTTCCCTTATAAATGTGCTAGGCCTCTCTCTTAATATAAACGTAAAATGGCCTGTTGTTTCTAACCTATTTCGTTTCCTAGTTCAAACCAACGCGTTAAGCGGCAAAGTGCTAGGTGCATATTTGTAAGCAAGCCCAAACCCGAAAGTACACGACCAAACCGGGTCAAACTTACAACTTTGGCACATTCTACACCGCAAGGGCGCCAAGGCGAGCTGCATCAGTTTCTATTATAACCCGTTACACAATTGACAAAAAGAATAATTGATTTTAGAAAAACTTTAAAGACTCAGATTGTGGCGCTACTTTCTAGCTTACTCCGCAAAACTGCAGCTGCAAGACTAGCGTGACTGTCACGTGACCAACGTGTGATCGTTGCTTCCAAAATTTAAAGCAGCAACAAATACTAGAGGAATAAATGCCTTTCTTAATCGGTGTTGTACCTGATAAGATTCGCAAGGTCACGAATAGAAGACATAAAATATGGCTATTATTGGCACGTTACCAATTACGTGAATCTAAACAACATAGTGTGATCACTTGCGATTTAACATTTTTTACAACCATTACGTGTTTGGCGGGTCATGAACAATATAACAGAAAACATTTTTAACCATTTGTTTTACATTTAACATTGTTTACATTCCAATACAGTTTAATACTTCGAATTTGGTGCAGTTCGCACTTATCAGCGTCTCTGCCGGAACACCAGTTTCGTAATTTTAACACGTTGAACTCTTTATTTAAACGCTTGTTATATCACTATTGACGATTAGATAAGTCAACAAAAAGGGATCAATGTACACGGCTTTGAGATAACGACGCCTTGTTATCGCACAGCGGTAAACTGAACGCCGATTTAATCTCCTAATAACTTTTCAAAAATATTTTATGGTCGAGACGTGTCATTTTCAACGTTGAAATTAGTTGCGTTATTTGCTGTAGAATGCAAACACGCATCTATGTCTTTTTCGCGTATATTACCATCATATCGTCGTTTTTTGAAAAACTTGGTCTGTTCGACTTTCACATTGAGATCATCAATCCGGTTAATCGCATATTTCGTTGAAAATTGATGCGAATATCCGGTTTATGCGATAAACCGGTATGCGATTAACCGAACGATTTTTTTAACAAACGATGGGCGACGGTTTGGGATTTTTAATTGTGATGCAATTAACCGGATTCGTCTGTATTAAGAACAAATGAATAATAAATTGCATGCAATGAAAGGCAAGAACTTGTCATTTCAGCTTTGTGAAGTAATTCACTCGAAAGGATAAATTTACATATTCTAGAATGGAATTATTACGTTTCAAACTCAAAAACTCTGTTTGGGGCCTTTTTTGCTGAGAAAATGGACTAAATCGCAAACTGTGAAACGACATATCATGCTTTATAAATGCACTGCAGAAATAGTGAATGTTTTAAATGGATAAATTTGTTATGTGCTGTTCAAGTATAAACACTAAAATTAAATCTGTGCCACAAATAGACGATGTTCTAATACAGTGGTCTTTAACCTGTGGATCGCGACCCCAAGTTGGGTCTCCTAAACTTTTTCTGGGGTGGCTAAAAATGTCATTTGTTGGTGTTTAAATTTATTATCAAAAATTGTTTTGTTTTTTTCTAGTTCAGGACCTTTTTTATGTCACAATCTAATCATTGTGATCCAATAATCAAAACCCATCAATGGCAACTTAAATGTAAATAAAACACAAGTTGTGGAATCCATTGTTATGCAATAGAGCCCCATAAATGACATGTACAAAATAATACAGCAGGTATAGGGAAAACACATAAATTTACTGATTTCTGCAAACTGGTGAGCTTTAAAACGAATTAGATTGGTCAAAAAAAATAAAACTTTTGGGTGCTAACATTTGAGCGTAATAATGCACACTGAATGCAAATATTTGAAGTCTAGTTGAAAATTCACCGGCCAAATTTACATGAAAATTGTTTCAGTTTTGGCGTTGCTTGAAACATTTTTCTCCCCATCGTAAAAAATGGGGTCATATGTAAATGCTGATTTCATTTTCCTTTAAATTGGGGTTACTTTAAAAAAAGGTTGAAGACCACTGTTGTAATAGACTCTTTATTATCCGGTCAACCGGATAGCTAAATTCAAAATATCCATTATCTGGATAGTGAAAAGTATTGATATCCGAACTAACCCTATGCACAATACAAATATTTTAAGGTGGACAAATTTCAAAAGGAATTTGTAGATGATTTGAAGACTGGTTTAAGAAAATCAGAAAATGGTAGGTTATGCATTGCAAAGTTCAAAACTTTAACTGGAAAAACGATTGTTATTTTGAACACGATTGAGTAGCGGATGGCAGACGTTTTGCCATTATACCTACTTTTCGATTTTATACATCCAATTAGCTTTTGCATGTCTGAAATCAAAAATTTATAATTGCAGAGTACTATGTGGCTTTAAACTGTATCTTTTAATCACACATACATAAATATTTAAATAGATAAGTTGTTTAAAGGGGTACTGATTGTACAAGGCTTTTCTGTCAAGACTTCACATTTGTTATTTGCTGCTGAAAAACTAAAATAAATGTATTTACCCAAAATGGATAGAATGTATATTTTGTTATTAAAGTATATTTACAGAAATCCTTACAAGTCAGCTAGATAAGAAGAAATCTTTTGTATAGGTTATAAGTAAACTTAACATGCAGTAAGTTGCCATTTTTAGAATTAGAAATCAATATCCAAGATGAAATCGCACCAGATCATGAATTTTTATGTCAAGTAAGTTAAAATGCAATAAAGTTGTGCTCCAATTGTTTTTTAGGTTTTGTAGCAATGTGGTACAGACGAATCCGGTTAATCGCATCATCGATTTGCCAAGGGTATTTGATGCGATTAACCGGATTATGCGATAATCCGGTTGCTATGTAAACAGTACACGCCGTTTACAAAAGTGCTCATTTTCACTTCCCCAGCTGAAACAAAGTTGCAGTGACGCTCAACTATGGCAACGGAGCAGTATTTTCTCTCTTTTGTTGCCGGGAATTGAAAAAATTGCTGCTCTCAGCGCAATACATGACGTCATGCTTCCTAACTGTCGTGGCTATGGTGCAATCGCCTAAGTGTGTTAAAGAAACAGTAGAAACGCACACACACACTCTTAACTGGCGCACACGCCACAGTTCGTTAGATTTGTGCTTTCTCTTGCAGTCAGGTTTATTTGAAAAGATATGTTACATCGCATCGTAGCTAAGCGGCCCAACATTTAAATTTGGGAACTTCCCTATGAAGACGGTTTATGACGTTTTAGTCTTGTTTTAGTCTTGCCAGGCCTCTCGCCTAATATACACGTAAAATGGCCTGTTGTTTCTAACCTATTTCGTTTTCTAGTTCAAACCAACGCGTTAAGCGGCAAAGTGCTAGGTGCATATTTGTAAGCAAGCCCAAACCCGAAAGTACACGACCGAAACCGGGTCAAACTTACAACTTTGGCACATTCTACAGCGCAAGGGCACTAAGGCGAGCTGCATCAGTTTCTATTATAACCCGTTATCCAATTGACAAAAATAATATTTGATTTTAGCAAAACTTTAACGACTCAGATTGTGGCGCTACTTTCTAGCTTACTCAGCAAAACTGCAGCTGCAAGATTAGCGTGACTGTCACGTGATCAACGTGTGATTGTGGCTTCAAAAATTTAAAGCAGCAACAAATACTACAGGAATAAATGCCTTTCTTAATCGGTGTTTTACCTGATAAGTTGCGCAAGGTCACGAACAGAAGACAAAATATGGCAATCATTGGCACGTTATCAACTACGTGAATCTAAACAACATGGTATGATTACTTGCGATCTAACATTTTTTACAACCATTACGTGTTTGGCGGGTCCTGAACAATATAACAGAAAACATTTTTAAACAGTTGTTTTACATTTAACCTTGTTTAAATTTCAATACAGTTTAACACTTCGAATTTGGTGCAGTTCTCACTTAGTAAGAAATTACAATCAGCATCTTTGACGGAACACCAGTTTCGTAATTTTAACACGTTGAACTCTTTATTTAAACGCTTGATTTAAACTATTGGCGATTAGATAAGGCAATAAAAAAAGGATCAATGTACGGCTGTGAGATAACGACTCCTTGTTATCGCACAGCGGTACACTGAACGCCGATTTAATCTCCTAATAACTTTTCCAAAATATTTTATGGTCGGAGACGTGTCATTTTCAACGGTATTGGTGTGGAATGCAAAAATGCATCTACGTCTTTTTCGCGTACATTACCTCCGGAGGATTTTACTATCATATCGTCGTTTTTTATTCCAAATACTCGGGCTGTTCCACTTTCACATAAAGATCATCAATCCGGTTAATCGCATATTTCGTGGAAAATCGATGCGAATATCCGGTTTATGCGATAAACCGGTATGCGATTAACCGGACGATTTTCTTAACAAACGATGGGCGACGATTTGGGATTTTTAATTGTGATGGAATTAAACGGATTATGCGATTAACCGGTATGCGATTAACCGGATTCGTCTGTACTCGTAAAGTATGCATAGAACCCTTTATTCAACCAACATTTGCTTTAAGTATTTTCTCTTTATTAGTTTTAAATGATTTAGATCATAAAGCATTAAAATTGGTGTAATTTTAATTTAATTGCTATTTAGTGCTTCCCATAACACATTATATTGTTGTCCCACAAATATGTTTAGAGCAATGAACATGCTGAAGTTGTTTGTGACAGAAGTGACAATATTTTGCAACCATCTGTAATTAAAAACCAATCTGTTTTGTCTGTGCTTACCCATCGAAGTGTCTATTCTCAGACATTTACAGAGGTAATGTTTTTCTTGTTGCACAAACCTTTTTATGCTGTCTCAAAACCATGAATTTTGCAAGATATTTATCTTCGGTTAGTGGGTTTCAACAGTTTATGTTTTGTGCCGTTGGCCCAAAGTTTTTTCAAGTTTAACATGACCCCACCATACTCTTTACAAACACAGAGGAAACAAACATAATGTTTTTATCATACATTCACTATCAAAAGTCTATGTATCAGTTAGCTATTTTGATGAGATTTTTGCATGTTTGTTTTTATGTTACCTTTAACCCCCCCCCCCTTTTTTTTTTGGTCAAGAAAGCCTCAACAGTACTGTGGTTATACACTTAACCTATGTCACTGATCATTGGTTGCAGTTTCTTTTAAATTTATGGCTCAACTTTAAAGGCGTTCCACATTCAACCACCTCTTATTTAGTCCCAGTCCACCAGTTAGAAATCAGTTGACTTCATCGCATGGGCGCCAAACTTTAAATTTTTCCCGGGTATGCCATATTATATGACATCATGAAATACCAAATTCATTTCCTGTCGCTACATAAGGTAAGACTACCTTAAAGCTTGCAGTATATGAGTTACACAACGTTTTACACCGCCAGGCCCCTCTGCTATTGTTGCAATTCAACGCTGTCAGCGTGGTAACACCACATTATACACATTGCCAAAAATGGGACCCACTTGCCGAAATTACGGGGAGGCGGAACAATAAAGATAAAAAGATTTAGCTTGGACGTCATCTAACATCACAAATTACTGTAATGTTTAACATTTATTTTCTCTGTAATAACTATTACAAAAATGTGTTGTTTTCACTCAACAAAGCGCACACACTTCCTAGCCATTATAAAAATTGTTTTTGTATGTTATAAAGTCGCTTGTTTCACTTACAACGTGTCGCATATATAATCCAGTGAGTTGTATGGGACGCATTATTAAATTTAAAGTTTAGTGGACTTTAAACGATGTCCTAAAATGCCAGACCAGAAACTTTTGATAAGCTAACATGTAAATTTGAACGTTTGTGATGTAACAATAAGCGTTGTTATTTTTCCGGTGAAACTAGACCTTATAATTTTGACATAAAATTAACTTGTCCAACTAAGCTTTACTTTTCTTACACACCAGCAAAATGTTATTTTTTAATATCATTTGATGGTCTGTCTGACGACCACACAGGGGTAACCAGGTAATGTCTTCTCACAGGTTCAATCTACATGGTACAAATTAATTTCATGCCAAAGTACAATTTCTCTGGTGCCAGCTGTGGTCAGATTGTAGTGTTGTTATTGGCCCCCTTTCCTCAAGAGGACACATCATGATTCACTCTCTTTTTTCGTTTTTTTTTTCTGGTAAAGTTTGTCCATGTACTTTTGCCCTGAAATATTTGGTAGATTTGGATGTAGTTTTCACAGATATAATCGTGTAGATGTGTCATTTGTTCTGATTTACTCAATAATGTGTGAAATTTGGGCAGCTTGTTCATTTCGCTGTAATAAGCTGTTGATAATTGTGTTTTACCCCTTGTAGCCCCAATATTTACCCCACTAGATCCCTAAAATGGGTGATTTTTTAAATAATGCCTGAATTGGATGAAATTTAGATATTTTGTTTATTGTGCAATTTTTGGGTGTTTATTATTGGTTTTCACCCTCTAGCCCCAATATTTACATCACTAGCCTCTTAAAATGGGTAAAACTTCTTTTTTGTTGATTTTTATGTTTCACCCTGTATAGGTGATTGTTTCACAATGAGTGAAATGACGTTTTGACAGTTTGTAAAATATGCTTTTTTAAAGAGTCAGTGTTTTATGCTATTTATACCCACAAGTTTATAACAATGTCTGAATTTCATGAGATTCAGACAGTTTGTGCTTTTAAAACATGATTATTTAAGCACACTCCCGACCACTGTGTTGGACTTGATTATTTGTTTACAACGGTGCGGTATTGGGACCCATGAGTTTCTGCCTGCAGAAAGAAATAAAGGTTAAAAGACGTTAGTTAATGTTGGACCCAAGGTAAAAAAACATGGGGGATATATTACCATTGCAAAACACTTAGTAGTGTATATGCTATGGCAAAATGTGCTAAGCCACCCTTCTAGTTTTTTAAACAATCCCTGAATTGTAAAAAATTTGGACAGTTTGTTCATTTGATCATTTATAGTTCCCCAATATTTACCCCACTAGCCCCCTAAAATTGGTGAACTTTTAAACATGCCAGAACTATATGAAACTTAGACAGTTGATAGAATACATCAACCATTGATGCGTTTTACCCTGTAAGCACCACCTTTACCCCATTATCCCCCAAAACAGGTGTAATTTCTAAACATTGGCTAAACTGGTTAAAACTTTGACAGTTTGTGAAATAAGTCAATTATAGGTTTCGATTGTCACATTTGCCTTGCAGTCCCATCAGTTAAAAGGGTTAACTTTTTAAACAATGTCCAAATTTCATAAAATTCAGAAAGTTTGTACAATATGCCATTTTGAGGTGTTGATTGTAGAGTTTTATCATGTATCTCCACTAACCCCTAAAATAGGTAAAGTTTGCAAACAATTGCTGAATTGAATGCGACTTGTATAGTTTGTACGTGATTATTTCTACAGCATGATTATTATAGGTACCCTTCCCTGACTCACATTGATTGTACTCAGATTATTATTTTTTTTCTTTGTTTTTTTTTTCTTCCCAATGTTTGTCTTTTTGGATGAAACTTACACAGATGGTAGATTTCCAACATTTGCCCGACTTGTTTTGCCATCAAATGTTTGATGGATTTGACTAAAACTTAAGCAAATGGTAGATATGTACATGTAGCTTACTTACTTTGCAAATGCATGGAATTTAATGACAATAGATATTATTACATTTGGGTTTATCAACGGTGCTTGGCTATCAACGACGTTTGTCACGGCATGCAAAAGTCATAAACAAGTGTTGCGACCTTCAAGAAATAGAAAGGAGGGCAAACATTAATCAGTTTGCTACATTAGAATTTTGTTTAGCTCATTTGTATTTCCTGTCGTTCTTTACTAGTGTAACGTAAATTAGTCTAATAAAGTAACAAGAACCTGAAGAAAATTTGGGCTTGAAATTAAAATGTCTGTGGGCTCATTCTTTTCTGCTTGCAGAAAACTACGTTCTTAAAAGCCGCGTAAGGATATTGACCCGATGACAGCTTGGTAACTAGTGATTAAACCGAATGTTGGGAATAATTTCGGCCCAATTTCTAATCCACTCTGATTGATGTTTTCAACTAACCCCTGTGTTGTTGGTATAAAGGAAGTGTTTTATGACACTCCAAATTTACTTTTTCTATCCATAAGCTTTACCAAGCCTCTAATATTTTGCAGACAACGTGACTTGTATTTATTAGATGCAGCAATTAGTTAATTCATCTTGTTTCATATTCGCAATATTGAAAGTTTTGGCATTAATTCCATGCAATTAAAAAGTTCGGTTTCGGCTAAAATGTTTATAACAAATAAATATCGTTTTAACTATGGCAATGATGTTTGTCAGGGGTTCCCAACCGGGGTGCCAATTGAAATGGTCAAGGGTGCCACGAGACATTAATATTGCAATACTGCGGCCTATTATTGGTTTTACCTTTAACCCGTTAAGTGCGGAAATTATTTATTTCTTACCGAGTTTCAGTGCGTGTTAAGTTTCGCGTCCCGCAGTTATTCCTGGCTCATTTTTTCATAGAGTTAGGCCTATTTGAAATACAGAAACCTCAAAAAAATTGATCCAGTTTTGCTAGGGTGCCGCAAGGTCAAAAAGGTAGGGAACCACTGGTGTATGTATTAACTATCAAATAGGATACAATACACATATATTGGCAGCGCAATATTGAAGACACTGTTTATAATTTATACAGAGGGGAACGTTCTAACAATTACAACTAACTAACAAAAAATCATGACCAGTTATAGCTAACAGCATGGGTGCAAGTATTTTTAGTTCGCCACTTGTTGCGGGGCCGTGCATTGGGTTCAATTTGAACATTACACCACTACCCTTAACTCAGTGGCTCTCAACTGGTGGATCCAGTCGTCCATGATGACTTTTTGGGTGGTGCACAGGACGTCCACTAAAATTGGTGATAAACTAGAGATGATTGCATATTACATGTTGAAAGAGTATCAAAATGATTGCTGTGAATAATGGTATCTCACTTCTTGAAAATCGTTTTTTAAGATTTATGTTTCAAGCCCAAATGGTTGTTTCGTATTCTTACTTTAATCTTGCTCAAAATTAAAATGGTCCACGATAGTATTTATACTAGGCTGGTGGTCCATGGCATGAAACGAGTTGAGAACCACTGACCTAACGTTTCCGTTTCTGGATATATTTTTTTAACATGTAAGAAAGTGTTATTTCTCAAACCTCTTACAACAGAATCAAGGCCTTGGTGAGTTTTTACCACATTCGGACAAGTGCGTTCTTCAAGCACAGTGGGAAAACATTGTTCAGCGACATTTAGATTCTGTCAAGCGTCAGTTCGTTGAAACTGTGTGGTCACGGGACTGCTTGTTTAAATTTTACCAAACGATGGAAAACATGCAAGAAAATGTTCGGGAAAGAAACGATGTTTTGTGTTTACTTAATTTGGCTTTACTTCAAATACACGACCGCTAACTGTTTAAAGGTGTGTCGTTAAGAGTTGTCGGTTTTGGCAAATAGATGGTTGTTAGTTACTTTGCTTTTATGTTCTGTATGGCTTGCAAGCACTTTGGTTCACAACGGAAATATAACAATTAACGAATGTTAGGCCAATCTACTTAAAGAAGGCAAAACTTAAAGTTCGGAAAACGTTGTCCAAACAAGCGTGTGTAGACTATGACAAGATGTTGCATGTTGGTAATATTTATTGTATGTGATTGGCAGGCAAACATTTTAGCCTATAGGCCTAAATGTTTTTTTACCTTTAAAAAATCTAAACAATTTAGTATTTACTCTGTTCACTTCACTACAAAAGTTTACCGTAATAAGAGCTTTAATCTTGAATTAAATCGTATAAATCTACAATGTTAATTGTTTCAGTATTTGAACAGCTATAGGCCCACAGGTCGAATGTCAGAGCGTTAAGAGAACAAACTTCGCTCATTTTTTTGTTTGGGCGGAAAAGTTCGCGAATCTAAAAAAGAAAACTTAAGTTAGAAAAAAGCGGGTAAGTTTTAGTTCGATTTCCAAATTTACTTTGTATCAGTAGCCCACAGTTTTAACCAGTGGTTCTCAAACTCGGTTTTCGGGGCCGCATGCGCTCCCAACTACTTATTTTGCGGCTCGCACCAGACCTCAGAAAACCACCAAACATTGCTATTTTAGCTTTCAAAGTCATCTTCTTTAGTGATTTTATCAAGGTTTCGTTTTTTGCGGCTCCCTGCACACTTAAAAAATACCATTTGGCTCCGACAATAAAAAAGTTTGAGAACCACTGGTTTTAACGCTTAGCCTACTCGGGATCAGTGGCGGCTCGTGCCTAAAATTTGTGGGGGTGCTGCTCAAAATTTTAGCCATTATTGAACATATATAACTTGGCAATACTGTATATAGAAAACCTACATTTATACTTTTCTAGCCATTGTTTTGTGTAGAAAAACAAGTAATACAAATCTTAATTAGAAACTCCATTGTGACGTAATTTTTGTTACGCAATAATGTATACGAGTGTAAATAGCAGACGGCATCATTTGTGTATTTTGTTTACTTGCACAGCGACGGCTAAACTGTTTAGCCTAAACACCATAACATGCAGTAATAATGTGGAACAAAAACACACTTGACACAGACTCGAAACTAAGCGGTTGTAAATACGGTAAAACACAACAAGAATATAGAAAAAAAGTAATGATTCGAAAAATGTCGAAGTATTTCAGTTCGACAACATTTAAAAAAATGGTCATGTTTCATTTAAGTAACCTTATGGTCACAGTCAGCGTTTTCAACATATTATATGACACTTCACAGATTATAATTGTCACACAAAAAACTAGCCATACAGCTGTTTATTGGTATCATAACTGACAAATTTAACAACCACTTTACATTTGTGTCAGAACTTGTTTATTTTAACATCTTTTTTTGAATCTTTGTGTACAGACTATTATTTGTCTTTCAGATTTTTAACTGCTATAATTGCTGCTTTATTTGCTGGCAAATAGCTTATAATTGCTTTTTTAAGTGCAAAACTCCTTCAAGCTTTAAAATTTACAACACTCTCACTTAAATTTAAACCATATTATTAAACCTTGTGCTTCATTTTTACAACCAAAATGAATCATAAAGTTATAGTTTGGGCATGATAATTAATATTCCAAATGACAACTGAGAAACTGTTTTTCGATTTAGTAGTACTAGCACTACAAGTGCAAGTCTTTTGGAAATAATGGTGTTCCTAACAAAGGTTTGCATCCAAACTGTTTTGCCTTTGCCTTCAAAGGACTCATGGAAACAGCAAAAAGGATTTTTCATCCTAGTAATTTCACTTGTCAAAACATCATCTAGATTATTTTCAAAGTAATCATGAACATCAGATCTACAGAAACATTTTCATTTCAGTAACTAGTATTTCTTTGTCAACAATAGGATGTCCTTGGTGGTCACTACTATCTTGTCTGTAGAATGTTCATTCTTAAGAAACACTTCCTGTGAAGCAATTTAGCAGCTACTATTTAGACAAACAGTACATGTCCATTATATCAATACTCATCTTTTTCATCATGTCCACGTAAGGGAGTTTCAAAGTTTCCACAGAACAAAATGCAGTCTATTATTTTGGACAAAATTTCACGATTTTTTCCACTTTTTTGTTGTGTTCAATAATTGAAAGTCTATATACGCCTCACTAAGTTTTTCCTTAATATTTATAGTTCCCAAAAGTGAAAGTGAAACATCATTGTCCACATGCTTCTTTGACTTCTCATGTTTTTCTGCTTTCTCACCTATTGATAACTTGATAACTGCGAAATCTTAAGTTGCTGAAGCTCACTTACAGTCACCGAATTAGAATCTCGAAAAGCCATGATTAACCTTTCAATCAAAAACTGTAAAAATGATTAAAAAAGAATAACTGTCGTACTGTACTCATTGTCGAACCTGATGGTACACGTGATTTGCTTTGGCACACAATAAACGCGGAACAGACAACTACTTCCGGGTGCCCAGGTCACACGCTACGTGATTGGTGGAGCTGCGCGAGCCGCAGCACCCTGGCTCCTATTTCGCCCAGCATGTAGCTTTTCAAAGTGCGCATGCGCAGAACCGCAAAACGTCATGAAACGTCAGGAAACGTCAGAAAACTGGAGCTGCAGTTCCAGCATAGATATACATTAGTGTTTCCAAAAAAAAAAATTTTTTAATGAAAAAAAAGATGATTAGGGCGGAAATTATGCTTATTATATATTGCTAAGGAATAAAAAAATAAAAATAATGAAAGTTATTTGTAATATTATGGTAGGTGTATTGAGTAAAAATATCTAGGGGGTGCTGCAGCTCCGCAGCACCCTAGCACGAGCCGCCCCTGCTCGGGATTTAATGTTTTGTCTTTCGTCAAGCACGGGTGTACATTCACCAGAAACATCCAGTAAAAAACATTTTCTTTTTAACTTTATTCCCTAATTTAATCGACTATTTCACATACTATTTGTCTATAATTAAGTTTTTTTGCAATTTCGGATTCTTGTTTACTCTATTCGACCTGTTTTAAGCCGAAATTAGAACAGAATTCCAACACGAGATTGCCTTTTACATTTTTAAGGGGGCCACAGGTCCTACAGGGTTACTTAAAGGGGGCCAAAGGGCCAAAAAGTCACTTTTAGGGGGCCACGGTTCACGAAAGGTTGGGAACCACTAAACTAATGTTTCATCATAACCTACGTGTATGCCGCATCATCGTTATTCGTCGCGAAATGCGATGCTTCTTGCCAGTTCCAGAAAGTTCAAATTCTAGTTTGCTTTCCATTACACATCGCTCAAAAAATGCTGCAATCAAGTGAAAGTGTTTGTAAAAAACTTACCAAATTAATGCAGCCAACTTTAACATTTTTCAAATGTTAATTATGCCTATATAGCCTACATGTGATTCCGACCGTAAATATAGCATCCGATTAAAACATTGCTGCACTATAGTCAGTGTTGTCATACCGTCTTCATTTCTATAATTTAGGCTGTAGCCGATAGACCGAAGGACAATCTGTTTCAGAAAAAATTATTGTCCTTCCGCGTGTGACTTATTTTCAACAATTACAAGTCAAATCCCTGCTACAAGTGAAAGCAAAGCTAGATATGAGCTGTCGTGAGATGCACGAAGTATTTTTCTACGAACAAAAAAATGCTGGAATATAGGTTATTGTTTTTGGCAAAATAGGGCAGGTGATACGTCATGGCTAATATAGCCTAAATGCAACGATGTTAAAAAAACGTGTATTTCGTTTTGTAGGCAAATTTTAGTTTTTGGTTGTTCTTTTTTTGAGATCCATATCGATGGCAACCCTAACTATAGCAGTAGAGTAAATTAAGGACTAGGACTGTTGGGAAACAAGCCGAGCGCCATTAAATTACTGCTGGCGTAGATTATTATCATGCTTTTTTAAAACAATTTACAGTAAGGATGGTCAGTCCTTAAAAGTAAATGAACAATTTCGCTAAGATTTATACCTTTCAAACTTTGCACATCTGCTGTAACTTGCGAGCAGTGAATAGATGGGTCAACTAGGGCTCGCTCTTCGAGGCGCTTTAATGCTTGTTTGCAAGTTTGCAACTCGTTTTGCAAGTCCTTTCTTGCTTTCACTTCACCCTGCACAGTGGTGTGTTGGATAAAACTTAAATATAATATTGTTTGCTAAACGGCAGTAAAAATCATGCACGGGCTACTTAGCTTCCTACGCTTTTATTGACGTAAAACTTCAAAGTCCGAAAATAAAAAAATAACGAAATTTTATCGATTTATTCACCTAACGCAGGGTACACAACCTTTTCGCTACGACGGCTGCATGGCAAATCCTTATTTTACCAAACGGCCGCCATGTGTATTCTTTTTTTGTTTCAAAATTACTGATGTAAATAAATAGCTTTTGGGCAGGAACTTGGCCGAATGGTCTGGCGCGCCTGACCCATATAACCTACAGACTTAATAAAAAACACCTTGATCGGCACTCGTCCCCGGGAGTGTCCTGTGTTCAAACCCAGTGAAAAAAAGAAATAGCTTTAGGCTATAGGCAGGCTATCTACATAAATATACAAACGCCTAGAATAATTACTAACTTCCTACACAAAACTGAGCTGAACAGTCGGACGATCAGTCCCAATTGTTTATGGCAGGGGTGGGCAACCTGCGGCCCACAGAGACGCTTGGATTTCAAAAGTACTGGCAAACGAGTCCAATTGTTACATATTTTTGAGCTCATTAATGCGCCTGATGCTAGTTTTTTGCGACCTGGCAAAATGTGGCTGGAATCAAATACGAATTATACTTGTAGTTTAGCATATTTGGTAAGCAACAAAGCAAAATTACTTTGTGTTATACACAGGTGCGGCTCGCGATCCAACTTTGACATTTGTAATTGGCCACACAGTAACAAAGGTTGCCCGCCCCTGGTTTATGGCGTTATAACGTTGTGATGCTTGCGGTACCTGTTTTTTTTTCTTTTTTTAAAGCACGAGTAAGATTATATCGTAACAATGTAGAAATTGTGATGGGTAACAATGTGCATTGTGATGGAATAAATGTGCAACTTTTACAGCTGTGTATTACTCTATACACAAAAAGTAAAGCAGACAATAAATGCCATTTTTTCGGAATAAAAGTTCTCCATAAATTACGTAGGCGATTAAGTTGATAAAACCAGTCGTTTCGAAAACAACGCGCGGGCCACTCAGAACCTTCATGCGGGCCACATGATCATACATTTGTATTGATCTTTAATCCCAAAAAGTTGAATAACCGAACTATGTGCTCGTAAAGCTATCTTTTGTTTGAGAAACTAATATCCTAGCCGCTTGAAAACTGTTAACAATCGATTTAACTTTAGGTAATTCATACAAGGCAATATTTATCCATACAGCATCTCGTTACGACATGCTGAGGTGGGTGTCCAATAGCAGCAAATTGAAACAGCGTAGAATACAAGAGTTTCAGGATGTATTTGGCACCCACATGGGCGTCCGCAGGAAAAAATACAGGGGAGGGCAAACATCGTCACATCGCCGTTCGTTAAACGGTATTTCCGAACAAAAATCATCTGACAGTGATACTCTTTCTTGCCAATCCCAATGTAGCAAAGTAGTGCAATAAACACAATATTAACTATTACTGAAATATGTGGTAGGTTGGCAAACGATTTTTAACGGAAGTAGGAGTTACATACACGAACCTTATCAGATGTAACAATAGACACAGTGAAGGTATCACATATTGGCTTTTTGACATATCCATCAATGACGTAATAATATGCTTGTTACCGAGCTATTGTTAAGTAATAATGTTCGATTCATTTAATCTGTTGTAAAACCTCATCCAGTTCTGTTACAGTTACAGCTTGTATTCGGTGCGTTTAACGGGGTGGGGACCCACGACGTCTTTAGTTTGCGTTCCAGGAATAGTTTTTGTATAACACTGTGTGAATGTTTATGGTGTTTTGTTTTAAGATGCGAATTTTGCGACCGTTTGCGTTTTTCTTTTTTCCAGGGGGGGGGGGGGGGGGGGCACGCGCCCCCTCTTGCCCCCCGCTGCGGACGCCCATGGGCACCCACCATACATATCTTGCAGCATCAGACAATAATAAACAGAATGAGTTTCGATTTGTTGCAAGAAATCTAGCACCACCAACTACTCGAGCAATGTTGTCACTATTGATACAAACGGAAAAGGTTGGTACAACTAACTGGCGTGAGGTGTTTCCAGGCTCCAGCTACAATATTTAAATACTGTGTAGCAGACGGAGATTAACTACCAGAAAAATCTTTTTGTGATCTACAGGTCTTTTGGATGCACTGGAAGACTTTTGGCATAATGAACTAGGGCTATAGTGCACAATACAACCTTTTTATCTCACAAGCTAAAGCAAACTCTAAATAAATACATCCACGTCACTTTTTACTATTGCCTACATCAGTGAAAAACGCTACCACCGGTCAAGAAGCTAGCATTAATTTGTTGACACTTTCTCATTTTTATTGATAATAGAGTTATATAGCTATACTTTTAAATGCTTCACCTAGCACAGGGTTTGACAACATTTTTTGCATTGCGGACAGTTTTAAAATTGATATTTAAAAGTTATATATGAGGTCTTTGGAAAAAAGAAGTTACTTGGACTTGGCAGCACGACCGTATGCGAGGACTGCTACGCATTTGACCTAAAAAAGCAAATTCAAAGCATTTCACTTAAAAAAGCATACGACTCGGCAAGAAACTCAGCACGGACCGTCAACGGATTGTGGCACGGTGATTGTCGATCACTGACTAACAAGTTTGTTTTTGAGGCAAAGTGACGTAACTGATGAAACTCTGTCGCAACAATTCGATTGCAACTCAGTCGCTTATGCATTTGGTCAATTTTGTTTAAATACCAG
The DNA here is from genome assembly GCF_965637545.1 of Phallusia mammillata. Taxonomy (NCBI): domain Eukaryota; kingdom Metazoa; phylum Chordata; class Ascidiacea; order Phlebobranchia; family Ascidiidae; genus Phallusia; species Phallusia mammillata. The sequence goes on from NC_137253.1 coordinate 17,289,287, forward strand.
AGGATCGCGCAATCAGATGATGACACGCAGTCACCTGTAGTGTATTTAAAACAGTCAGCACAGATTGAGATTGACGAACAAGTTACTTGTTAAACTATCATTTTTTAGGATTCATAAGAGAACATTTGGACTGGACGTGAAAATTGCATAACAGTGACTTTATTGGCCGAAAGTTAAAAAAGTTCGAATTAAGATTTTGAAACTTACTCCTTGTGTCCAGGAGTCTTATTTAAAGCCACACCACAATGAATTACTAAAAAACAGATTTTATTGACTTTACTTTCCCCAATGATAACAAACATTTTACCTCGAGTTGTTCTTTAAATGTATCCTTTTCTTCAACCATTTTCTACAAAAATAGTCGTTAATGCACTGTTTTTATCATGCCATACACATCACCAGAAAGGGTAAGTCAAAAGTCCTTTTTAAACAATTCTTTAAAGACAACATTTGTGTTTATTGTGGGTGTGGAACAACTTATACACTAATGACTACAAAAAGATAAAACACAATAAAATATGTGTGCAATTTTTTATCTCATAATTTTGTTAATTTTTAACTATATAGTACATCTTTCTCTAAAAGATTGCGCTTTAAACTAAAGCCAGGTTAAAATTGAGCAGATAATCTTACATAGCCTATACTACGAATTAAGTGCGAAGCGCAACGTAATTTTGAAGGCCTGTTATAGTGTAATTAATAAATGCTTATATGTTGAGATTATGATTTTCAATAGCCAGCCTACCTTAATATCTTGTTTCATTTTTGCTGCTTCCACGTACAATTCATTTTTTTCGGCTTCTACTTTTTTAGACAACTCTTCGTTGACCATGATCCTGGGTAAAACAAGAAAATCATATGTCCTTAGAATTTCGTTGAGGTATAATACTTAAAACCTTAAACAATTAACTTAGTTATAAACAGCAAGAGATTGTAGCCTAGTTTATATCGTAGATAAATCGTTTACTTTTATTATGTAATAGGATTACGCGTAGTCTAGTAATTTCCACACTATTTTTGTGCAGTTGCTAATAATGTTGTACAAACTGCTACCTTTTTTCAATTTCAACTTTGCTTGTCTCGTACTCTTGAGCCCTTGTAGCTAACATGTTCAATCTTTTAATTAGTGTTGATGATTCCTGGTCACCTTCCACTTGGGTTGGTTCGTTATTATATCCTCTTTCCTTCAACAGGTTTAAAATGCTTTTTCGTTCATCAGATAGCTCCTACAATTAACATGACTTCTGTAAAGTCCTTTTCTCGAGTGTCTTAATTTAGTGAATAATCTTTCAGACAAACTGAAATGAGTGTATTTAGGTTTAATAATCCACATAAACCCGGTATACAACCTGCGGGTCGCCTGACAATTTGCCTAGGGTCGCCTAAAGCAGTGGTTCTCGCTTTAGGCCATGAACCTCTAGCCTAAAACCAATTGTAAATAAAAAAACATTATGCTAATTTATTTTCGGATATTCAGAAGTCAATTTTAACATATAGGCAACTAATATTATCCTGTGAGTCATCGCTACTTGGCAAATGTTTTCCTCCCGCTGAGGTTCGGCTTAATTAAAGCGTAGATTGATCCCACACGACTGGCCGCTTGCCGCCGATTTTCACTGTTAAAACGTCAAACATCAGGGTTAAATCAGCCTTCGTGTTGTACTGAAGGGTGGGTGTGTGGGAAGAGAAGCAATCTTGACAGCTAAAATTAATTTGACATGACTTTATAACGTTTCCGTTGTGCCTATTCTCTTTTACTTTATGATACATTCACCCCTTTCCTCCTCAATGAAACTAGACTGAGAGTATTTGATTTGAACAATATTTGACCCTTCAACAGGCGGCATGGTCATCGACGATCACCGTTTATTTAATTAAATAACTAAGAATGGAAACTATTGAATATCTTGGAATATATGTACTTTGCCTAACGGCATCTTCAGTTCCCATAAAACTCTTTCCATTTTGTTAAGATGAACATTAATTCACAACAGACTAGAATCAGCCCTGAAGCGTCTGTGCAGACCGGCAATCACGCCATACTCATGTGTAATAAGAAAATAGAAATCACAGTACGCCAGGCCTATTAAAGGCGTACTCATACCGAATCAGCCGGTCACCAAGCATTCACCACTATATATGGCAAGGCGTAGGCTAGAAAAATCTAGGCTGAGGTGGGATTCGAACCCACGACCGGATTTTTTCAGAGACTCTATTTTGTTCGAATAAATATATCTTAACATTTATGTCATGGTTAAGTTTTGACATTAGTGCGACGAAACGATATAACTCGAATTTGTAAAAATGAATTTTGGGTTTAATTTGGTTACCCGCGATCCCAAGAACTTCTCGCGCGGCTCTCGTTAGCCTCGCGACCAAGCCTCGTTTATACTTTATATGTGTTACAATTTTAAATTTTTTTACTTATTTTACAGAGCTGTCATCTTTCCACGTCAAATCCTGTTTTTTTAAATATGATTTTCCCGCTATGTCAATGGGCTTGTAGGGTATAGATATGATGAGCCCGAAGTCGTTGATGATTATTATCCTCTGCCTTTTTATCATTTTGCACATAAAATTAACCATTCAGCTTCAAGAGTGTTAAAACATGATGGAGTTGCCAGGCAATAAATAAGAAGCCTCGTTGTGACGTCAGTAATTTGTGCAACTAAAATGTCGCTAAATTTCAACATACATGCGATAAACTTCCTAAAGCAAGTCTGGTTGTTCGTTTTCTCGCCAAAAAAACACAAAAGGTCAAAATGCACTGCAATACAGGTGTACTCAAACAGCGATTGGGTAATTACCAATTGGTAATAATAATAATTGATCACTAAGAATTCAAAGCCGTATAGTTTATTTTTGCAGTTGCCTAATTTTGTTGTCAAAGCAAAATTTGACCAATTTAGTATTAAATAGCGTTTACCCTTGGTTCGAGTTTGTAACGTATAAATCTCTCAAAACCGCGTGGTCCCTTATCACTTATCACAATTGCTTACTCGTTGAAGTGCCACTGCAAAATCTTTAGCACATCACTGCAAACAAACAAAAACGGCACTCCATGGTTGCGCAAGGTCCTGAATACATCGTTGTCACAAGTAGAAATACGGTTCGGCATTTGGCATTACTTATTTCGAAACAAAAGTGTTGTTACATTTTTTACATCTACGGCCACTTTTGCGTCTCCAAAAAATACAAGGATAATATATTTGAAGAATTCTTACAGTCAATGAATATAGTTTTGTTCGAATGAAGTTTAACTTAGTTTAACTTATCTGAGAGTATTTGAACTGAACAGTATCTGACCCTTCAACAGGCAACATGGTCATCGACGATCACCGTTTATTTAATTGTATAACTAAGAATGGAAAAGCATTTTCCATGTAACGAAATCAGTCGATAAAATCTATTTCGCCTAATGGCATCTTCAGTTCCTTATTCAAATAGAATCCTTATAATTGTTAATTTTCATCAACAGTGATCACAACTCACGCTAAACAAAATTTTAAATACCTTGGCAAAATAAAACTGTCCGGTTAACAAACTAAAAGTTAATTTATTCCTTTCGAAAGCATTCCCACAACAACATACAGAATGAATTTAGTTTAGATTCATAAGTTCACTTTGCGTGGGAATGTTTCAAAGGCAATATATGACGTCACAAACAAGACTAAAACAATGTAAACATAATGCGCGAACAATCGCCTCTGTTTGTCACTTGAAAATGAAGTAAAAAAACACTTCTTGTCATAAAAAACTCGCTTGTCTATCTAATTTTTGCTTGTACACTCGCAAGATTTCATATCACATAAGATTGTAGAAATACATGCTCCTCGCGATCCCCCTGAAATCGCGTGGCGAAACCCTAAGGCAGTGGTTCCCAATCTTTTTGACCTTGCGGCACTCTATCATAGAGATAAATAGTTTGCAGCACCCTGGCAAAACTGGATCAATTATATAAGGCTTCTGTATTTCAAATAACTGTATGAAGCAGCACAGAATGAGTTGTACAGTATAGCGCGCGTAAATAAACGTATTTATTCAAAAGTCAGTGTGAAATTTGGGCTTGGCTTCTTGCACAAAGTCTCTTAATATGTGAAGGCACGTTCGATAAAACCACCCGCATTTCTTCCTCGACTATAAGTAGTCGTTCTCGTTTTTTAGTTTTTATGTTCGTAAATAAGGAAAATCCACTCTCACATATAGGTATGACGAGAAAGCTGCAACAAAAGCACAATAGCTTTCTTTTCAACGCAAAGATAATCAATTTCAATTTTTTCGCGCGTCAAGAGGCATCTGCTTGTGCATAAGCTTAAAATTTCCATCTTTACACTTAAATTTTCCATTGTTATGCTATTCAAACTTTTTTATGGAAGAAACGTAACGAGTCTAAATCTCTTTCACTCTTTTTTTACTGGGCGAGTAAACAAAGGCTTACCGCGAAGTATAAACTTACCGCCAGCGACTTCCCCGCGAAGCGAATCTCCAGAATGGAGCTGGGAATAACTGCGAGACACGAAACTTAATACTCACTGAAACTCGGTTAGAAATAAATTCCGCACTTTTGGGGTTAAAGTGAGAATAAAGATTGGCATCTAGCGCAGTGCTCTTCAACCTTTTTAGTGGCACGGAACCCTTGAAGTATATTGTCAAATTTTGCGGAACCCCACAAAGAAAAATCTTAATACGCATGTAATACAATAGGCTCCAGAAAATGTGTGCATTTTTAACCAGTGGCGTGGCCAAAGGGGTCGAAGTGTACACATGTTAGTTATAGATTTTTCAAATGCATTAGATGGTGGAAAAAGGGAATTTTTGTGACGTCATACCGAGCATTAACGTAAGATGCTCGGTGCTCGACTAAACAGAACATTTGCAGTTCTGGCACATCCCTAACGCCTAGTGTTACTCAGAAAATAGAAACCGCAGATGATCTTGGATTTGTTATTCAACAACTTGTTAAAAGTCACAAAATATTTGGCACACCCAAAATGTTCTGTTGTCTACTCTACGACACTGTTTTTAGTCAACACACCCCAAGCACATAAAAACGATTCAGTGAAACGATTTGCCATGTTACATGGATTGGTCGTTTGTCGTTTCTGTATTTGTCTCACACTTCTACCACAGAGTAGCAAAGCTTGGTTTATTACGTCACAATTGATCAATGGGTTAACTAAATTTGGTAAACTAGACAAGGTTAACTAGATTGTACAGGCGAGCGTTGTTGTTCGCCACAGTGATATTATGAATCATTTTTGAATTGGTACAAGAAAGCTCGGGGAACCCCTGCGGAACCCTTAAAGTTCACGGAACCCCTGAGAAAGTTGTACGGAACCCCGGTTGAAGAGGCCTGATCTAGCGGCACCCCTGAACATTGCAATTGGCACCCCAGGGTGAGCGCCAACCCTGTTGGGAACCACTGCCCTAAGGGACCGCGGACCCGAGGTTGAAAACCGCTGAAAAGCCTTGGTGACCATAATAATCACTTTGGACCAAGAGAAAGGATACGCCTATAACCGCACCGCGTGCTTTTTAAGCTAACATTTCAAACCTACTTTTAAAAGTAAATCTGGTTCAATATATCACATTCGTTGATGCAAATCTTGAGCAAAAAACATATGTGTCATTCTATTTGTGTCTCAGGTATAACTATTCATAGATGTTGCATTACATAGGTATTTTAGCCACAATGTATTTTAGCGAAAAATGCATTCAACTTGTTTTCACGTTAGTTATAAAATGTGGTAAGATTTTTTTAAACCCTGAACTTGTGTGACGTAACCATGCTTGTCCTATTCGTTTTATTGTCGCTGTGTGCTTAGTTTATTCGCGCGCATCAACAATAAAAGATACCTTGATTTAAGTTGTGTTGGCAACTGATGGTGCAAGGCATACTATAAATTATTGGGCCATTCCAGAAAATGACGCTGAACCACAGTTAAGAATCACTGTCATGGGCAATCAATTTAACTTTTGCCATCCAATCCAAAATTTCGAAAAAATATCTAGGTATAGGCTAAACTACATCAATATCTTTGTCTGCTTGTCTGAAGCCTAAATTAAATTATTTCATCAAAAACATCGTTTTTAATTTTGACTGATCTAATTCGGGCTGTTATTTCACTTACAAAAAGGGAACGTTGCAAGTGCGTTGTTTCTTCAAGAAGTTGCTTTCTATCATTGTCTAACATATCACCAGCCAGTTGACTTTCATCCAACTCTCTAAAGTTCACGAAATGAAGAAACAAAATATTTTACAAATAGAGTTTTGGTGTCAAAATTGTTTTTGCCTTGCTTTAAAATCTTTAAGTATTTTATAGCCAACTGGGGTTATTAGCACGTCCTATTTACTCTACCGTTTGATTTCCTCGTGTGCTGCCTGGAGATTTTTAACAGTTTGCTCAACACGCATTTTCTCTTCAATCAGTTGCAAATTAAACTCTTCCAGCGCCTGTAAATTGTAATATTAACAAAAATTTGTTCCATGAGTAAAGAGTCTACAAATGTATGCGATACTATATGAAAAATTCACTAGTTTGACCAACCTTTTTCTGTTCTCTCTCTATTCCAAGATTTTCGGCTTCTTTTGTGTATTTTTCTGCAAAGATTTTTTATGGCATTTTTGAAAAAAACATAGCCAAACATATTTTTGTACATACTCGTTGAAAGTACGTGTCAGAAAACATGCAAATGCCTACAACCACAGTGCACAAAAAAGACATATTTGTTTGGCGTCCATATTGTGAGGGTCCGATTGGATTTCTTTTCGTCGTTTGATTTATAATTTACAATTTTATCTGCGCTATTGACATTTGAGGTTTTTTTTCCGAACCTTAGTGCTGATTGATTGCGAAGAAACGATTTTAGAAATGTTTTCTTAAAATATAACGACGCTACGCAAAATAAGCCAAACAGCTGTGAATTATATTATATTGTGCTAATGATTTTGTTTGCAATTTGCTAATTTCATCTTGCAAAGGTATCTTGCAAAGTGTTTTAAACAACAATTTAGATGTTGAAGTTTAACCTGGTACAGATCGAAAAAAAAATGATTTAGGAGAAGTCTGTATAGCAAATGTACAAGTTCATAACTTAATTACAACTGTGTCATTTCCACATATCCGTAAACATACCTATGTAGTCTTGCTTTTCTCTTACTAAATCCAAACTTTGTTTGTGTAAGGACTGGATCATTGCTTCGCCTAGTTGACAGTTTTCCATAGTTCTGTAAAAGGAATGAAATTTTCGGAATTAGCTATTTCAGTGGTTCTCAAACTTTTTCATTATATTTTCAAAACGACCCCTTTGCCATTATTTCGAGGGCTCGCGGTCCTTTAGCTGGACTGTGTATTTCAGAAAAACGAAAGATGATTGCAGGAGTTTAGCTAGTTATGCAAAATTGCGCATAACAATGATCCAAAGACAGCTTGTGACATCACAGACAAGACAAAAAAAAGCATTATGATTGTGCGCGAACAATTGCATTTTTGATAGTTGTCATTCAATAAAGGCCAATGTTTAGTAATGGAGACAGTCGAATCTCAATTCTAATTTGATTTACATTTATTCAGTGGCACAAACTGACGATAAATAAGATTATAGAATTACTTCAACCGCTTCGCGGTCCCCAAAAACTGCCTCACGGACCCCTAAAGGATCGCGTAACCCAGTTTAGGAACCGCTGAGCTATTATAATAGGCTATTCTGTTTTTAATTTAGGCCTGAAGTTTCGAAATCTCACCGTGTAATATGCTTTTTTTAATGTATACCTGATTCCGACGACGCACAACAAGTGTAAATGTTTAAAATTACTTCGTGTAAGTGTTAAAATAATATTATTTTGCAATTTAAACAACGTCACTTTTTAAACAGTATGAAAAAACGACATTGGTGTTTTACTTTACTTTGTTTTGTGGCATGCTGCTGACATTACTCACGCGTTATTTAAGTACAGACGATTTCGGTTAAACTCAACTCCTTTGCCGGCTATTTTATTGTCATTACCCGTTTTTTCCAAATATTCGAAAACGGCACCTTTTTATCTTAAAACGAATTCACTTATTTAGAACTGGTCAACGCTCACGTCAGACCACAAAAAGTAACGTCACACTACCTTAATGTGGTGTTTTTGTGCCGAGTAAAAATAGTAAATAAAGCAAAGAATAAATTTCCCTCTTTCCATTGTAAAATCGTTCACTATTTGCTTATTTTTGCCCTAATATGACCTGGTGTTCTATCCAACAGTCACCCAGAACGACCCCCCACCCTCATTTTGAAACTGAATAAATTACTATCGCACAACTATAGATTAACACCACTGTCAACGACGATTATGTTTGTTTAACGTACACCACCTCCTCCGAATGGAATACATGACTTCCTTCAATGTTTAGAATGTGACATTTCCATTCTAACCGTGGGTATTATGCAATCCGACAGTAAGTTACAAGAAAGATCTCCTATGGTGGGTTTTGCATCATGTCATTGGCGTAGGGGTTAACAACTTCTAACTAAGACCGATTCCAAACCGGTGCTCGGATGGTGTTAACCCTTCTGAGCACACATCTGTATCTTCATTTTTATGACCAAGACAACCAAACCCACACCATACTGGATCGGCTGTGGCACAATAACAAAAATCCGCGCTCGCACCAACAAGAGTGGATTCAAAAAGTTTCTATAGGCTCCAAAGCAACATCAATAACATTTGGACAACAAACTACAATTCTGTCGCTAAACAATGAATGAAGTTCGATGCCGAAGTGTGAAAACCTGTCCGGTCTCCTAGTACAGTGCTCCGCAACCTTTTTTCACGCACGTCACACCATACAAGCTTTAAATGTTCGGCGGCACACCCGAACCCAAAAAATGCGATTTGAATATAAAGCCTAAAAAAGCATTGAGTCAGGGGTCTTAAGCTTCTTTGAGGGCCAAAAACATTTTTTACGTTAGTAAAGCGTCGTAATATTTAAACTTTTTTGTAAAAGTAACATGAACAAAAATATTATGTGCTTAAAATGTTGTGCGTTTTTGCCATTTCATGTACATAACACATTTGTAATGCAATCAACAAGAAACGAATATACAGTGTAGAAAACTAAAAAAAGCAAGTACAATAAACTACTATGTGTGAAAACAATGGCATACAATGACGAAACAATTAAAAACTATGACTCAACAACTGGAATGAATTGCTGATTTTCAACAGGAGGTACTCTTTCCACCATAAGATTAAAACGTTGCATTTATTTTTAACCAATACTTATAAAGAATGACTGTTTCTTAAAATCGGTGGCCTGACAGGGTATTCCACCTGAGCTAAACACCTAAAATTTAAAAGTTAGTTCGCGGACCGCACAAAAACCCTCTTAGGGCCACACCGGGCCGCGTGTTTTGAGACCCCTGCATTAAGCCAGTATAAAGTATATTATGACGTAATAAAACATGAATGCGTAGTGAGTAGTGTAGCTTTAGTTTGGTGGTGTTGTGAACTGTATCATTTGCTATGAATAAAATAAAAACAAATTTAACACAAAAAGTTATACGTTTTGCGGCGGCACACCCCGCATCGTCTTGCGGCACACCGGTTGCGGAGCACTGTCCTAGTACGACATCAGGTTGATGTGTTCTTACTTTAAGAAACCCACATCGCAAGTAAAGCGACACCACCAAGAAGTCGAATCCCTGGATACACCCTTCTTTCAATCATCTATCACGACAAATGTGTAATCTCTACATGTGCAAAGAAACCCTCAACGAAAAGAGAGGTTTATAGATTGTCGTCCTACAAGATACAAATATCCACAATTCAAATCTTCGTATCACTAATATTTAAGCTTACAAATCAACGAATGTAGACTGGTCCAACCTAACAATTCGCTTACACGCACTTTTAAAGATTTAGCTCGAAGGTTTAACAGCTATCACCTCGACTACTAAAGGAAAATATTATAGCTGGTTAACATCTCAGTAGAGGCTAAACGTTTAAAATCTTCGTCTTGTTTTTCTACCCGAATGAGAAACTCTTGCCCTGCACGTTGGCAAAGAGAATGTAACCGATAAAATCCCTGTCTTTTCCTCCTCATCGAAACACAGATGGAACTTTATGAAAGCAAACAGACCAGATTTTATCTCAACATTGGAACTGTAATCGAATACCCCCTAAACACAAACATATTTCAAGATTTTACAAATTGAAAATTTATACAGATAAGCGCTTCATACCGAGAGAAAGACGAAGCTAATACATTCCTCGTAGGTTTCAAAGGAACAACATCTTGTTTCAAAATTACAAAATAAACCCAAGCACCCAAAGCATTTTAGCGCCAAACGCATTAAAAAAGACAGGCGCGTCGAAACTATTGAAAACCTGGACACACATTCAAACCGCCAAGCCAGGAAACTTCTTAACATACTAGACCCGAGTCCCGTATCAAAACCTCGGACTGCTGCTTTAATAAGTGCCGCTAAAATCACAAAGCAGATCAAAGTAAGCGGAAGACATACTCCGAGTCCGAACTACAAATTCGATACACAGGTCCAAAAAGAATACTTTGTAACAGCTGTCCTGGTGATGTAGACAACCCATCCTTCACCCATCCTTGACACTGAAATAAAAATGTTTAATACATCTACTATAACACGTCAACCAGATGAAGTAGATGGTGTTTACCCCAAAACGCAAAAATACCTTGGGCAAAAGAGCCTTAAATGGCTGGCAAACGTTCTGACAGCTGTGCTACAGATCGGAAAATTTTTCCTCACAATTGTCAAATAGCTAATATTTTGTCCGTAGGGTAAAGATTAGGAGCACATGGACAACATTTGTTTTTGTCCATAATGGTTTGTCACCAAAATATGGACTAAGGTTTAGGATTTTAAGACACTTATCGAATTAAACACAAGTTCTGATTACCCGACTTGTCGTTAATCGGCTTCGTCTATAGTTGAAATTTATGGTAACATCTGTAATTCGATGAAATTTATATTGTGAGCTGTCTACTAAACTACATGAGATTAAAATAGTTTTAAGCCGTGATTTGTATCAAGGTTTGACAATAAGACTATAGCTGTGGTCGTATCAAATGGTACGTTTCAACATAGTTAAACAAATGGAATAAAATATGTTGACGAGTGAATAAAACAAACTAATTACTCGGATTTTGCAATTATTCAACTAACATTTTGGTAGCCATTTCAAATGCCCTAATCCAATTCCAAATGCTCACTTCGTCTTCTGCAGCAAGACAAATTGATGTCTGCAAAAAATGGCACCAATAAACCAATTTATTAGCATAAATTTTCGTTAGAATATTTGGTACGTAGAATGTTTAATAATTATGAAGGCACTGAAGTTTTGGTTGATCAAACATTTAGCTAAAGTTTGTCTGGCGTTGTTTTGGTTTCTTTACCAATATTTTCATTACAAATCGATGCCAAACATCCCACAATCGACTAAATAAAGCGTAGCCTTATGAACAAACTATACAGACCTTGTCTAATGTAAAATATTTTACTTTAGGTGTAACTTGTGTAGGCCTTATCATTAGTATCTGTGCCTCGAAATGTCTTTTAACTTCTACTTTGATTTACGATTTGCTTTCTCCTGTGGAGCCAACCTTGTGATCCGGCAATTGTATGCACATCCCATTAGAAATCCCGTGAATTGATATTTCTTCAACGTTGCAATTTCCGAGTGGAATAACCCCCTGATAAATGTAAAGGAAATGTTCATGTTTGTAAACAAAGACTATTATTGCAGTTGTGTAAACTTTGAGTTTAGGGGGCTTTAATTGCTTTGGAAGCATTTTTGACAAATACGCAGCGTTATGTTTTATCCACAAATTTTTTTGGTTAAAGTAATAAAAGTAAGTTGGTTGCTACATGAGTCAAAAACAAGTTTTCCTTGCATTTATGAATTTCGCCGTAGCCTATTTCGACCACAGTGAAACTTTTTTGAGTAGCATTTACAAATGTTTAATTTACCTTTGGGTGGATATTAAATGCTTTGGAATCCTCAAATATCTTTTTTTCGGACTCAGAATAGTAAAGTAAAAAGCCATCTTTGATCACAAAAAATCTGAAAATACTTGCATTTAGGCTAATGTTTGCCAAAAGCAAACTTTAAAACGAAAGTAATGCTAGCGTAACCAATCCCGTAAGTCCGACAATGTGGTACCAATTGTTTTACGTTCAATAGGAAACGTTAGTTTACATTCACAGAGAATATTTTGAAAAGTGACACTAATAAATTTTGATATACACGCCAAATGTTGGCGAACACTAACCGTTTGGACCACTTGCTTGAATGATGACCAACAGGTTTTTTTGATAAAACCCCAAACATTTGGATACCTGCAATTAGCTGGACCTCAGATCCAAACACTGACTTTTTATCGAAAGTAACACTAGAGTTCATAGTGCAATATTTTGTTGTATCACAGTTACAGCTTGCCTGTACAGAAGACGGATATAGTTGCATCATGCGACTTTTTTTAAGCCCATTAAGTTAATCATTTTCCAGCGACAAGCCACTAAACAAATATTCAACTTACACGAAAACTTTTGCACAGTGACGGTGTAGATAGTATCGGACCCACATTTTAGCCAGAAGCTCTTAACCAGTTGTTTCGACGCAATATAATGTTATACAGGCGTAAAACATTTTATTTCCCACCCACACATTCGGGGAGACTGAGAATCGGGCGTTTTTTTGAAAATTGCGAATATATTTATTTAATCGCGTCGTACATAAATGTTAGATGGTTGCAAAGGGTGGTCTTTTGCCAAAAGAGGGTGGCAGTTACGCATGCTAACGCGTGTAAAATTCTGCATAACATAATGATCCAAATCTAACATTACAGACAAGACAAAAACATTACCATTGTGCGAGAACAATTGCATTTTTGTTAGTTGTCACGCAATGAAGTCTATTGTTTGGTAGTGGAGACGGTCGATTCTCAATTTCACTCTGATTCAATTTCACTCTGATGATTTAACTTATTTAGTTGCGCAAACTGACGCTAAATTAGAATTACTTCCAGCTTTTTGCGGTCCCCGCAAACGTTAGATACGATACTTTGATCCTTGTTAATTAACTTTCTGCGTAGGCTTCTGTTTAGTTAAGTTTATTAGGCTAAGCCAGTGGTTCCCAACCTGGGGTTCGCGGACCCCCAAGGGGTCCGTGAGATGGTTTCAGGGGGTCCGTGGAGGCAAACATTTGTAATAGCATTAACAACAGTACACTATTTTTAGGTTCCCAAACCGTTTTTACAATCCTGTAAATAAGTGCAAACTGTTTATCAAACCCTTGGATTAGGAAAACTGTTATGATTGTTATGAACTGTTATGGTGATTGTTACCTCCATTGTGACATCACAACACACACCACAACAAATCACAATAACAATAACATTCTTTGTGCTTTGTTTTAAGTATTGTACACTAGAAAATTCATCTCTTCGTTGCATTGGCTGCTACAGTACAGAACTTTATTGAGGTTAAAGGACTGTGAAGGTTGATTAAAATTCTGCCCCCCAAAAAACGAAAGTATAATAACGTATAATGCAGAAAACGCAAAAAAAACTAAATTACGTTGGGGGTCCGTGGAGCGGAAAAATTTATATAAGGGGTCCGTGACTACAAAAAGGTTGGGAACCACTGGGCTAAGCTTACTACTCTCACTATCCTTGAAATAATAACCAATATATCACGGGTCGCCAACCTTTGCCACTCTAAAAACTATTCGGACCAATTTCAAACTGTCACAGAAAAAAAGCACTGGGAGCCGCCCCTTAAAGATCTTTTTGAATGAAAAAATGCCATTGTAAAAACGTTTTTATATCTCACGACATTCGACTTTTTGTTGTTAGTTAATTCCTTGCATATTAGGTACACAGTTAAAGCAAATAAAACTTCCCACCAACTATAGACCTATATCACTCCTACCAACAGTGTCAAAAGTATTTGAAAGATTAATTCACAACAGGATGTCCTGTTATCTGCAAAAATTTGGACTCATTACCAAATTCCAAAATGGCTTCAGACCAAAACACTCCACAAATTTGACCATAGCGGAAATTCATGATAAACTTATTTTCAATTGTGATAATGGTAACATCACCTGTGGAATTTTTTTGGATCTAGCAAAGTGTCACAAATATTCTAGACCGCCCCATGACAATATCCTGCGATCCGGTTACAATGCATCACGGACAATTTCTGTACGTCTAGAGCAGTGGTTCCCAACCGGGGTGCCAATTGAAGTGGTCAAGGGTGCCGCGATATATTGCAATATTGCAGTCCATTATTTATTTTTAACCCGTTAAGTGCGGAATTTATTTATTTCTAACCGAGTTTCAGTGCGTATCAAGTTTCGCGTCTCGCAGTTATTCCCGGCTCCTTATTTCATACAGTTATTTGAAATACAGAAACCTCAAAAAATTGATCCAGTTTTGCCAGGGTGCCGCAAACTATTTATCTCTTTGATAGGGTGCCGCAAGGTCAAAAAGGTAGGGAACCACTGGTCTAGAGTCTATCGTTGCGGGCGCTATTGTATTGTCATTGCCCTAGTGTGTGAGTGTTATCGCGTCGCCGTTATCCGTTGCAGTGTTCATTGTTTATCTGCAGGAAATGGCCACGGCAAGTTAGCCCTTTTTTCCCAATCATTGTAACGCATGATATATAAGCGCCCATCTAACGATAAGAACAGAACATAACATAACAGAGAAGAAGATAGAGACAACTGCGAAGTATACCCCCTCAAAATACATCCCATTGCGTGCCGCAGAAATACCAAATATAACTCATTTTTTCCCAAAACTATCCGCTTATGGAATGAACTTCCAAAAGAAATCCGATTGATAAAATCTGTTTCAGTTTTTAAAAATAAAGTTAAAAAACTTTTCTTTACGTATCCAGTCAGAACCTTACATCTGCATGGCTCTTGTCCTAAGACAACTGCCCTTCATTGCATGCTTCGACTTAACCATAGCCCACTCAATATCAATCCCAGGCACTTTCGCCCTTGTGCATGTCAGGCCGTAGAAACCACGCAACATTTGTTTCTCAATTGTCCACTATTGATTCGTCCTCGCACAATTTTGTTTTCTACTGTTTCGAATATTCTGACAGAAAACGCTAAGTTTAACGCTTCATTTCTTTCCAATCTTTCTCCTGGTGCAATTATTCGTTTCATGCTATTTGGTCATCCTGATTTAACAGACGCCCACACACTGTTATTATTCCATGCCGTTCACAAATATCTGCATGCGTGTAATAGATTTTGATTTCTGCTGCCGATTTATTGACATTTTAACCTCTTTCGTTCGCTTTTCCTCTTTTGTTTACTATTATTATCGACTACCCTTTATCTGAAAATACGTTTATTTCTCGTATGGTGACACGACAAAGGACAGTTTTCAGTTTACGGACTGTCGTCTGATTGTCGTAAAATAATAAAAAAAAAAAAAAAAAAAAACTGCGAAGTAGTGCTGGATTGTTGTTTTTGTTGGTTTGGTTGTGGTTGGACGTGAATAAATGTAAGGAAAGGATTGCTGCCGATCAGAGTACACGAGCGTTAGCTGTTAAGGAACTTCCGATAGTCAGTCCCAAACTTTTGCGTACCCGTGAAAACGGGAACGTGACGGGTCGCAAACTATCCGGTCAAGCACATTTGTGACACAAAGGCATTCGACACTGTTGATCATTCTATACTGCTACAAAAATTAACTTGTTATGGTTTTAGAGGCCATATATACTCGATTTTTTAAAAAGTTATCTCACTGAACGGAAACAGTTCACTCACATTCATCCTAATCACAACTCTGACTGTCAAGTTACAACATGTGGAGTTCCGCAAGGCTCTATTTTGGGTCCTCTGCTCTTCCTGGTATACATTAATGACCTTCCAACAGCATCAAAATTTAGTGCAAGATTATTTGCAGATGACACGTTTCTTTGCATGTCAGACAGAAACATTTCCGTGCTGCAAAAAAATGTAAACAATAAATTTGGCAAGGTGGACAACTGGATGCGCGCCAACAAACTGTCATTAAATTACAAAAACAAACAAAGTTTATGATATTTCAAAACAACAGACACAAATTTCCTTTCTATTTCCAAATAACGTATGGACAAAAATGTATACAAGAGGTGCAAACAATCAAATACCTTAGTGTGATATTCGACAATAAATTAAATTTCAAACCTCACATCCAGCTCATACGGAAAAAGATAAGTTGCAGCGCAGGCATTCTTGCAAAACTTCGACATTTCATGCAACTCCCAACCCTTCGAGCGGTTTACTACTCATTAGTGCATCCATACCTTTTAGGCTACATGGATTAATTGCTTGGGGTTTTGCCAACCAAACCAACCTGCAACCGCTCTTCAGAACCGAATTTAAAAAATTATTACTCACAGTCAATATCGCACCTCACAACATCTCTGTATAAAAAACACACATTATAAAATTAAAAGATATTCATTTTACAGAGGTAGTAAAATTTGTATTTCTTTACAAAAACTTGCAATTACCTGAGACGTTTCACGAATTTTTAACACCAATACAACGCATTCCTCATTATAACACCAGATTGGCATCCAGAGGTCATTACTTTCTACATCGCGTTTCCACCAAAAGAGCGCAAAATACTATATCATACGCCAGTTCCAAAATGTGGGACACTCTGCCAAACGCCATTAAACATCATGTCAGCTTGTTCACTTTCAAAAAGAACGTCAAACGCTTTATTGAAGCCAGATATGTCTCATCCTGAACGTTTGGTAAACTGAATTGGTAATGACATGCAGCTTCGCCCACGTGCTAAACATAAACATGCCTCACATTGTTTTTCCACTAATTGATCACACCCCAAATTCCAAATCCAGCAATTATACGCATTTGCCCTCGAGCTTAAATTACTCACATCGCCACACTCCACAACGATTCGTGCAATTCGATCACGCTGTTTGACTGTACTGGTTTCTTTTGTTATATTGCCATGTTCCTTT
This sequence comes from Phallusia mammillata, assembly GCF_965637545.1. Lineage (NCBI taxonomy): Eukaryota > Metazoa > Chordata > Ascidiacea > Phlebobranchia > Ascidiidae > Phallusia > Phallusia mammillata. The sequence continues at coordinate 17,306,303 of NC_137253.1, forward strand.
TTTGGTACTATCTTTGTTGTTTATTGCATTTTGTGTTTTGCCTTATTACTTCGTATATTTTTTTCTTTTCTGCGCCAACATTAGCATTACATAGTCTATTTCTCTCGTCCCCTTTTCCTTTAATTCTTAAACAAACAGAAACGGGTCAAGTGACTCGATGGCCAATGTTTGGCTCACACTGGCCCGGTCGCGCATATATTACTTGTGTTACTATTTTGTTTTTGCAAATGTTTCAATGCCAAGCGTGACAAATAAAATATTGATTGATTGATTGATTGATTGATTGATCTTTTCACACCGTTTTCAATAGCATGCAGTCCATATTGTTTAACAATAACGTTTTGCCTAATTGATACATGACTTAAGTATTTAATCTTGAATTGATATGTCAAAAATAAAAAAGCTACGTTATGACGAAAAATCGTTTCTAACTGCGTTTGTAATACCTACGAGCGGTATATTCTATACCAGTGCTTCCCAACCTTTTTCAGCTCACGGCCCACTTCCCCAAAAAATTTTTTTTGGCGGACCACCGTTTAATATTGCGACAAAACCACAATGAAAAAGAACAAACATTAAGAAAGAACAATAATAACCGCACAAGCAATACTTCTGAAGCCTGAGCTTGCTGATTTGATATGATGAGATCAATTCGGAGTTTAATTGGGAGACAAGTTCACACGCAATGCAGCATTTAGTGTATCAGTGTTAAGACTGTTTCGTGTCTTCGATTAAGTAGTGTTGTGATGCGACAATTGCAGTTTAAGTACTGTTATGACGTAACAATTGCAGTTTGTTTGTGTGATACAGCTTTGTTTAACGTGAAATTTTATGCGACTTTCATAGTAACTAATATTATATTTTAGAGAAATATAGTAAAACTTGAAAGTACGTTCACACGAACTGTGTAACTTTTTGAAGTTTGACAAGCTTCGCGGCCCACGAAAAAGAACGTCGCGGACCACCAGTGGGCCGCGGCTCACCGGTTGGGAAGCGCTGTTCTATACGATATTTACGAATTCACTATACACATCATTTGATCTACACATATGATTGTTTTTGTAAACAAAAACTAATGGGTCCCCACACGCGTGTTTGTGCGGATTTACGGTAAACAAATGTTGCGGTGATTTTTAGAATTTTAAGGACAAATTTTTAGAAAGCATTAACCCAACAATAAACATTTTGTGTTCGTATTCTTTTTGCACTATTATTGTCATTTAATTACAAAAACATTAAAAAAGAACGAAACAAATACTTTAATTTAATCTCTTGCTTTGACCCAGATATTGTCGTCCAAGGTCGGGTTTTAAACACAATTTTTTCTAGAAAGATGTAACAGTTGTGTTACAGACACTTTAAATTAAAAAGCAATTTTCTACAAGTGTACACATAACAAATTGTTTTTCATTTAACTTTGTTTCGCAAAACCATTGACCTGTAGTAACCTCTCAGGGTGCACACGCCAAACGACTGTTTGACCTATTGACACCGTTTTCAACAGCACGCCGTCCTTACTGTTCAACAACACTGTTTAACCTAATTTATACATGCCTTGAGTATTGATTCCTAAATTGATTGCAAAACAACGCTACGTTATGACGAAAGAAAGTTCTGAACTGTGTTAGTAATACCTACTAGTTGACCTTAAGTAACCCGTGGTCATGCGGCGGCCGACCTGACAACGAGCATTTAAAAAAACATTTATCTTGCGAAAATGTCAAGTTTATTTTTTCATCTTTATTTTGATTAACAAGTTTTGCTTGACATATACGAAACCGAAGCACGCCTATTAGGTTTAAATCACGTCATAGGTGTGAAACTTTTGCCAAACTGAAAATGTGAGTGATAACTTAATAAAACGAAATAGCATTGCTGTGCAAAACAGCTGATTTCTGATCACCAAAACGACGTCTCGTAAACGTCTGTCCGACGTCAAGCTGAGCCCTCCTGCTATCGTAAACCATTGAGTTACTCTCTTGGGACTTCTGCCTACAATGTCTTTCTTGACCAAACGAGCGTTAGACACATTTACGTTTCGGGGGCCTGTGGGTGAACCGCTGGGTAATTCGGGTTTAAACTTCTGGAGGATCAAGTTTGGATTAATAACTAACATATGTCCAAATTTGAATAAATTTGAAGCACTCTTTCTTTACCAAACAAGCGTTACAAACCAGCGTTAAAAATTTTACGTTTCGGGGGCCTGTGGGTGAACCGCTGGGTAATTCGGGGTCAAACTTCTGGAGGGTCAAGTTTGGATTAATAACTAACATATGTCCAAATTTGAAGCACTCTTTCTTTACCAAACGCGCGTTACAAACCAGCGTTAAAAATTTTACGTTTCGGGGCAGTGGCGTAGGAGCATATGCTGCCGCCCCTGGCTTTCGTTGAAAATGCCGCCCTAAGTAGACTGCAGCAAATTTTAAAATAGTTTCATGTTCAAGCAATCTTTTCAATAAAAATAATTACAAATAATGTGCCGCGTCTCAGAAGTTCTATATTGCTCGAGAAAGACGCCTCACTGTCTCAGCGTTAAGGCCAAAAATAAATGACAAAAAATGGAGAACAAATGTATCAGGCAAATAAAAGATCAATAGTTGCATCAAAATTGAACTTTTCGAGCTTTCGCCGAAGCAAAATCAGCGATAATATCTTCGAGATCAAGTTTTTGAACGTAGTCTCTTTCTCTAGAAAGAATCGATAGAGCTGATAGCCGATCATCATTCATGGTAGAACGTAAATAAGACTTTATCATTTTGAGCTTTGAGAAACTCCTCTCACGGCTTTTATTTTTGCAGTTATTCACAGCAGTATTGGTAGGCTAAGCTATGCTATAGTAATAGAGTCAAAAGTATCTGTTAATGAGCAATTAGACTACTGGTTCACTAAGCCAAGTGTTTGCCTAGAAAAATATAATCCTGAGTAAAGCTTTTTCTAGCTCGAAAAATTCCTAGCACAAAGAGCAACACCTTCTCATACCACAACCTCACTGATACTGAGTTCACCAGAAAAACAAAGATCAGTTTCTCGCTCCAGCGAAAATCTGTTGGAAATGTATGACCAAGTATTGCTCATCCAGCAGTTTTATTGTAAACAATCGACGTTTCGACGTCCTATACTGTTGGAAATGGTTGAATCTAGCTGTTTGAGTTATTTTTTTTCCTCAAGGGACTTGTGTTTGTAAGAGACAACCATGTTCTGTGTGCTTTACAACTGGGGGTGCCCCTGAAGGTCTTAGGTGCCTCACTTTGAAGTGAGTTTTGACAAATAAATAATTTGAATTATGAAAAAAGGCTTACAGATTCAGAATCCTGATAAAATTTCCTTGTTTATAAGAACAAAAAACGTCTTTTGAAAAATATTGACTTTTATCCAGAAGTGTCCCCTTAAGTCATTTTGCCGCCCCCTTGCAGCCTGCCGCCCCTGGCGCAGAGCCAGAACCGCCAAGTGGCTGCTACGCCACTGTTTCGGGGGCCTGTGGGTGAACCGCTGGGTAATTCGGGGGCAAACTTCTGGAGGATCAAGTTTGGATTAATTATTAAATATAAACTGGATTATAAACTTCAGCAGGAACGACCGTTTTTCAAAAAAAAAACGTTTTGGAGGCATGTGGATGAGCCGCTTGCTAACATCTGTGTAAATTTGAATAAATTTAATGCACTTTTTCTTGACCAAACGAGCGTTACAAACCAGCATTAGACAGAAAAGAATATTGGGGTAAAAGAGGTGAATCCTATTAAAAAAACAAAATTCATTAGAAAGCCTTACATTGCACCGACCAACAAAGCATAGGCCTATAACTCCTAGATCAGTGGTTCCCAACCGGGGTGCCGCGGCACCCTGGGGTGCCAATTGAAGTGGTCAAGGGTGCCGCGATATATTGCAATATTGCAGTCCATTATTTATTTTTAACCCGTTAAGTGCGGAATTTATTTATTTCTAACCGAGTTTCAGTGCGTATCAAGTTACGCGTCTCGCAGTTATTCCCGGCTCCTTGTTTCATACAGTTATTTGAAATACAGAAACCTCAAAAAATTGATCCAGTTTTGCCAGGGTGCCGCAAGGTCAAAAAGGTAGGGAACCACTGTCCTAGATGATGTACTTTAGTCAGTACAGCCATTTTTTAAAAAAAAATACGTTCTTGGGGCCTTGGGGTGATCCGCTGGGTCAATTTAAGGTCAAACTTCAGACGGATCAGATTCGGATTAATGACTAACATCTGTCCAAATTTGAAGCACTCTTTCTTGACCAAACGAGCGCTACAAACCATCGTTAGACAAAATCCGCGGGTGTGGGGATCCATTCGTTTTTGCTTGCAAAAACAATCATATGAGTAGATCACATTATGTCTTATGTGTATGGTAACGTGGTAAATAGGATAATAGGATATTTTAGAAAGCCACTAGTTTATTACAAAGGTTAATCGAGACTTTTCAAGGTGTAAAAAAACATTTTTCTTTTTCAAGATGTTAGATTTTAATTCAATGATAACACTGTAAAAACTGAAGCCCACTTACAGTTATCTTGAAAAGTCACGATTAACCTTAAAAAAATTAAAAGCAAAAAATAATTATTTAACTGTACTCACTGTCGAACAAAGAATATAGTACACGGGTTTGGCTTTGGAGCACAATAGACAGGGAACAGACAACACAACTACCGCTACGTGATTAGTGGAGCCGCGCGAGCCACAGCTTCCAAGTATGCATGCACACAACTGCATAGCGTCCTGAAACTGGAGCTGTAAAGCGTACAGCTTCACCATTGATAACTTACTAATGCCATAAAAAAATGTTTTCAAACAAAAAAATGCTAATCAAGGCGGAAATTATGCTTATATTTTTCTCAAGAATAAAAAAGTGTATTGAAAGTGATCTGTAATACTATAAGGGTGGCTTAGCACATATTGCCCTTGCATACACACTATAGCCTGTTTTGAAACATTAATATATTTCCTACACTTATTTTATATTAGGTCCCATATCATCCATTGTCTTTTAACCTTGGTTGTTTCTGCAAGCAGAAACGCATGGGTCCCCACACATGCAAAGTTGTAAATAATGCATTTCAAGAGATAAGTTCGGTATTGTTAAGTTAAACACAGTGATTGGTACGGAGCATAAATAAATATGCTATATAAAGTTCAAACTATTTAAATTCATTCCATTCATACATTTTTGAAGGGTTTTCCATTTTATGGTCTATCTGAGAAAAAAGTGTTAAATAGTGAGAAAATAGAACAAAACACAACAATCAGCTTCTATTAATGGCGAATTGCACCCAATTGTAGCGGGGTAGTGGGGTAAATGATAGGGTTATAGGGTTAACACAACAATGGGCACCTATAAATGGTACACTGTACAAGCTATCTAAATTTCATTTCATTCTGACACATTCTACAAGCTATGCAAATTTTATCCAATTTGGACAATGTTAAAAAAATTACCCTTCTTAGGGGCTAGAGGGGTAAATATCGGGGCTACAGGGTTAAATATAACAATTGACACCTATAAATGACAAATGCTACAAGCTTCATTTAATTCCAACACCTTTTAAAAAACTCACCCATTTTAGGGGGTTAGGGGGTAAATGATGGGGTTCAACACACAAAAGTATAAAATGTAAAATCACAATGACCCAATCAACAGTCATGTAATTTTTCATCCAAATCAGACAATGTTTAAAATTCTGACAACTAGAGATGCTATTAGCAACATTTGTTAACACTTCTGACGTTATAAGGCTGTTAACACCTCTCACCAAGTATTGCACAAACACAAGTACCATATGTTATGTTGCCTTTGTTATACTATTACACCACAGAAATCTTTCGTTTGTGGTGTGCAGCAACATACACAAACGTTTTACACTTTGGGGGCTAGCAGGGTAAATACTGGGGTTATTCAGTCAAACTAAGCAGGGGACACATCTACATGACCATATCTACCATCTGTGAAAGTTTCATCAAAATCCATGAAAGATTTGATGCCAAAAGTGCATGAACAAACTTCAGCGAAAGAAAACAAGAAAAAAAACTGAGTGAAATCAAAATGTGTTCCCGTAAGGGGACCCACAATTATGGTAGAAATACCAGAAATAGAAAGTTTTTGTTTGCAAAAACAATCATATGCGTAGATCAAATGATATGTATAGTAAATTGGTAAAATGATTTAGGATATGTAAAATGGAAGTATATCAGAAGGCCACATTTCTAGTTTTACTATGGTGTGTAAGAAATACTTGATGTTCTTGTGCTTCTTTTGCAAACTAGTTTTTGTTCTTCTTTCTGATTTGGAATTACGTTTCTGTGTATCATTAATGTATTCATATTGCAAGTAAAAAATACTTTCCAAAAAGAGAAATCGGTCAGTAAATACAATGGCAAGAAACACAGGTAAAAATAACATTATTCTTTAGTATTACAGTAAATGTATCAGAAATATTTTTTATTGGACAGTAAGAGAAGTGTTGTACAATTTACCAATTCCTGCAAAATAGGAATTTTTGCACAAGGGTTGGTAAACTTTTAAATCCTACAGTTTATTTGTACACTTGCTTTAACTTCTACAGGTGGCACATTGTTACAAATTACTACAGGAAAAGTTTGTATCTCTTGTTAAAAAGCGGAGTATGTACAACTCATTGAAGTCACATTTTAGAAACAAACCAGGATGCCTGTTTTCCTAGATTACAAAAAGATTGCTTTGACTGGTGCTTCCTAAAAACTATTTGTTTGTAGTATTTTCATTTTTAAATTTTATTAATGGTTGTAATGTTTCAAAATCATGTTGGGTGCAGGTTCCATCGTCATGAAGAATCTCAAGCATATACATTTTGGTAAAATCCTGAAACCAGTTTTGTTTAGTTAGGGGTTGTTTATAGAGATAAGCTACAATACCAGGGGTTACCTTTTACCTTTGGTTGAGAAACATGTAGTAGTGTTTCATCTTCTTTAAACTCCATCATTCCTGTCCTACACCACATTACAAAGCATTCACTGCTCCACCAAACACATTTTTGGCCAACTTGGGATTGTGCCTTTTCAACAATCTGAAAAAAGAAAGCAAGTTGGGTAGTTTGTACTGCTAAATTCTGACAGGGATGAATCATTGTGCAACCATAAGGTGGTTTTCTTACATGTTGCCAATATATATCTACTACAACCTATTTAATGACTAGAGAGGGGGGGGGCACGGTTGTGCACGGATCGTTTGTAAAATAAACTTGATTGGTGGCTTAGAACATTTTGCCATGGCACATACACTATAACGTATTTGGAAACGTTAATATATTTCCTATTCATAATTTGAAATGGGTCCCATATGATCCACCTTCTTTTATAATCTTAGTTGTCCCTGCAAACATTCAAAGTTAAAAACAATGCATTTCAAGAGATAACCATGAGAAAGTTTGTTATTGTAAGATAAAACACTGTGATCAGTACTTATAATCATGCTATAAAAAGTACATACTATGCAATACTGATAAAAATTCAGACATTGTTTGAAGTTTGTCCTATTTGAAGAAGGGGCAAATAATGGCCAAATAAAGTATGACACAACAAATGAAATCCTATAAATAGCAAATTCTACTGTTTAAAAACTTGTCCATTTTAGGGAACTGGTGGGGGAATATTAATCTACAGCAGTGGTTCCCAACCTTTTTGACCTTGCACCTTATCAAAGAGATAAATAGTTTGCGGCGCCCTGGCAAAATTGGATCAATTTTATGAGGTTTCTGTATTTCAAATAACTGTATGTAATAACACAGAATGAGTTGTACAGTATAGCATGCATAAATAAATGTATCTATTTGAAAGTAAGTGTGAAATTTGGGCTTGGCTTCTTGCACAAAGTCCCTTAATATCTGGGGGCACATTCGATAAAGACACCCGCATTTCGTCCTCGACTATAAGTTGCCGTTTTCGTTTTTTTTATGTTCGACAATACAAAAAAGCCACTCACACATATGCACATATGCTTTCAAACGCACCTTAGTTGGCAAACAAAATTCGTACCAGTTTGTATTCTATCGCGATTTACAAATTGACAAATGTCTTCGTGGCCATTTATGGACCCGCCACAGTTAAAGGGTTTATATCTTAGCCATTTCTCGATTAGCTATGCATCGTGCTATTAGCTATGTATAGATCGGTTAGCTATGTATCGTATTCCCATGAAAAAGTTTCCAACAATGTTATCATGATGAACCAAGCGAATCGCCGTCTAGTGTTAAATGAAATAAATGAGTGCTTAACATTTATTACTGAAACTCGGCTAAAAATAAATAAATTCCGCACGGCACGGGTTAAAGTTAAAATAAACAATGGGCCGCAGTAATGCAATGTTAATATCTCGCGGCACCCTTGAGCACCCAGGGTGCCGCGGCACCCCGGTTGGGAACCACTGATCTACAGGGTGAAACTTAACAATCAACACATATAACTGGCCATTCTACAAGCCATACAAATTTCAGCCAATTTCATAACTGTTTAAAAAACTCACCTATTTTAGGGGCTAGAGGGGTAAATATTGGGGTTACAGGGTTAAACACACAATTTTGTTCAAGTTACGTTGGTTTTAAAACTTTTCCAGCTGAGCGCAAACGCGCTTGTGATGCTATTGATCAAACAAACGTCGGTTGAAACGCAACAATTGGAAATTTTTGCAGACCAACATTTAGGTATTGTGTGGCGCAATAACTTTCTCTAATAAAAAAAGGTAATAAATTTATGATTTCTAAGCAGTGTTTAATGTCCGTTTGCAAAACACTGCAACAGGCTAAACTTGGTCCAAGGTAATAAGTGCCTATTTGCAAAACAATGTGACAAAAACTTAAGGCTAAAGCATGTAAAAGGTGTCGGTGTTTGGACGTGTAAAGTAGTAGACTGTGAGTACCGGTAGGTTGTTTTTAGTTTTCGCTCGAATTAGTCGGTTCAATAAATATAACAAACGTATTTTTCGCATTGTTTACCATATTATTCGTGAAGGGTCGAAGAGAATTTAAAGAGATTAAAAGGGGTTGATCAAAAAGTTAAGGGTCGAAGAATTTGCGATCAAAAAAGTGTGGGAAGCCCTGTTTAAGGTATAAAAAAGTTTAGTCCATACTCTTTTTGCATCATTATTGTCATATAAATACAAAAGTAGTAAAAATGAAAAAAGTAGTTTTAATTTAATCTATTGCTTTGACCTCGATATTGCTGCCCGAGGTCACTTTTAAAAACAAGTTTTCCTAAAAAACATTAACAGTTGTACTAGAGACATTGTAAACTAGAAGGGTGGCTTAGCACATTTTGTTGTTGCATTTACACTATAAACTATTTTAAAACAGAAATATATTTCCTATGCTTATTTTGTGTTGGGTTCCATATTAGCCATCGCCTTTTATAACCTTAGTTGTCTCTGCAGGCAGAAATTCATGAGTCCCCACATATGTAAGGTTAAAAATAGTGCATTTCAAGAGAGAACCATAGTCCACATGCTCCCCAAATTTTAGCCAATTCCGACACTGTTTTATAAACTTACCCATTTTAGGGGGCTAGTAAGGTTACTAATGGGGTTTGACACTAAACTAAAAAAATATGAAACCTTAATGCCTCAATCAATAGTACAGCAAAATTTCAGCCCAATCTGCCAATGCTTAAATAATCGACCACGAGAGGTGTTTTGAGCAACAACCGTTAATGCTTCTGACATCATAGGGCTTTTTTTATAATTATTATTTTTTTACGACAATCAGAGGACAGTCCAAAAACTGAAAACTGTCCTTTGTCGTTCACCATACGAGAAATAAACGTATTTTCAGATAAAGGGTAGTCGATAATAATAGTAAACAAAAGAGGAAAAGCGAACGAAAGAGGTTAAAATGTCAATAGATCGGCAGCAGAAATCAAAATCTATTACACGCTTGCAGATATTTGTGAACGGCATGGAATAATGACAGTGTGTGAGCGTCTGTTAAATCAGGATGACCAAATAGCATAAAACGAATAATTGCACCAGGAGAAAGATTGGAAAGAAATGAAGCGTTAAACTTAGCGTTTTCTGTCAGAATATTCGAAACAGCAGAAAACAAAATTGTGCAAGGACGAATCAATAGTGGACAGTTGAGAAACAAATGTTGCATGGTTTCTACGGCCTGACATGCACAAGGGCGAAAGTGCCTGGGATTGATATTGAGTGGGCTATGGTTAAGTCGAAGCATGCAATGAAGCGCAGTTGTCTTAGGACAGTGGTTCCCAAACTGTGGGCCATGGCCCAGTACTAGGCCACCAAGACATTTTCAGTGGGCCACAGAGCCATTTGAACAGATTCTACTGTTTTTGTTATACTGTAGATATTATGCGCTTTGTTTTGAAAAACATAATATTTGTAAAGAATTTCGAATATTGTAGCCAAATTTCAGGAGCATGTATCTCATTAAAAATAAATTGGTAGAAACCATTTCGCCTGTCTTTGAGTTATTTTTTGTGCCTAAATTTACAGCACGTGGTGGGCCACGAATCGCTATTAAATAGACATTTGGGCCACGGACCAAAAAAGTTTGGGAACCCCAGTCTTAGGACAAGAGCCATGCAGATGTAAGGTTCTGACTGGATACGTAAAGAAAAGTTTTTTAACTTTATTTTTAAAAACTGAAACAGATTTTATCAATCGGATTTCTTTTGGAAGTTCATTCCATAAGCGGATAGTTTTGGGAAAACATGAGTTGTATTTGGTATTTCTGCGGCACGCAATGGGATGTATTTTGAGGGGGTTACGCAAGTCATATTTAATTAAGTTTTTAACGTATTCAGGAATGCAGCTTTGTAAATATGAAGGTCCTATGCGATTTAGAACTATGTGAAATTGAACGAGAGAGTGAACGTTGTGACGAACACGGAGGGGTGTCAAACCAAGGTCCTGTAATATTTTATCATACGAAGTGGTCCTCATACACCCTAAAATTAGTTTAGCCGATTGGTGTTGCACATTTTCTAGTGCTTCACAGTCAGAGAAGTTACATTTATCGAATAAAATGTTGCCATATTCAAGTGTGGGAAGAACGCAAGACCTATAAAGGGTAAGGATGATATGCCGGGAGACTGTGTTAGATATTTTGCGCAATCGGTTAACTTTGATTTGTGCTTTGTGGCAAATGTAACGAATGTGGTCATGCCATCATAGGGCTTTAACAAACCCCTAACTGCCATGACGCAAAAATGTCCACCAAGCAACCCACCAATGAGTAACATATAACTGGTTGCCCTTGTAAGACTATTGCGCCACATAATTTTTTCGTTTGTGGTGCCCAGTAACATACAAATACGTTTTACACTTTGGGGGCTTGTGGGGTAAATGTTGGAGCTACAGGGTTGAACACAACAATCGACACCTATAAATGTCATATTCTACAAGCTATCCAAATTTTGGCCAATTCCAACATTGTTTACAAACTCACCCATTTTAGGTGGCTAGCAGGATAAATACTGGGGTTATCAACAAAATTCGTCATTCATTGCTCTGATGAAGCCCTACCGATCTGGTGGGCGAAACGTCAGCGAAAATACAAGTTATGGATAGAAACAACTAGTATTTTTGTTTAACATTACACCAGTTGAACGACATTTTTGTTAAATATGCAACCTGGTGGACGAAAACGCCTGTACAGGGTTTTTGATAGCATGTAGTCCTTAGTGTTCAGCAATACCGTTTTGCCTAATTTATATATGAATTGAAGCATTGTTTCTCAAATTTATTTGTCAAAAATAAACAAGCTACTTTGTGACAAAAAGTCGTTTTTGTAATACAGTACTAACAAGTTAACCTTTACTACCCTCTCGTTGTGCAGGTGCCCAAGCTGACAATGACCATGTAATGACCATTTATTGCAGCTTTGAGATGTCAAGTTCAATCTTTAACCCTTATGTTAATCAACAATGTTTTGCCTGACATATACAACCGAAGAACGTTTTATCACAGTTGGGTGTGAAACCTTGCCAAAACTAAAATGTGAGTGACAACTTAATAAAACGGCATAGCATTGCTGCACAAAAACAGCTGATTTCTAATTATCGAAAAGACGGCCTGGTAAAACGTCCGTCTGTGTGCCATGCAAAGAATGTCCGCTCTGCTTTAAACTGCCTTTATTCTAAACCAGTGAATTACTCTCTTGAGACTTCTATCAAACTGAAAACATAATATGAGCTGTAAAGGTAACCATTTGGCCAATAGAGACAAAATTTTAAATACTAAACGAGGGACTCACTACAAACAAGTGGGGTCAAACTTCAGAAGGATCAAACTTGGATCATTGCCTAACATCTGTTTAAATTTAAATAGCACTATTTCTTGACCAAACGTGTATAACAATCCAGCGTTAGACAATTAAAAATGAATTATATAATGTTTTTTTATCAAAATGTATTATAATCACTGGCGTTTAGTACGGGGGAGACGCCCTCCCATAATCAACAGAAGGAAAAACAAATACAACCTATACCTCCAACAATTAAAACTTTACTTTAGTTCAGACTGTATGTCCAAAGTCTGTTTTAAAACCGAAATTTCTACTAGAAAACACCAAAAGTGCTATGATCACTAAAAACCTAGGAGGCCAGGCTGTGGCAAGGTATAACAAAGAGTTTTGCAATATCTAAATGTTTTCCTAAAGTAAGTTCCAGGTGTACAGTAAATGTGCTGATAATGGCAACTTACACTGTTAGTTTGTTGCTTTGTTTTACAGCAACTTCTTATGTGGTAAATACAAAACCTAACTGTACATTACTTTTTGTTAATGTTAGATAGTTTGTTATGAAACACATCATACTAATGGCAGCCAAGACCCTTTACAGCATGATACTACCGACTAAAAATATTAGAGGTTTATTTTAAACAGCATGAACATTGTCAAATTGATTGCATGTGACACATGAACTGATTGTGTTCCAATCACCCAGAATTTATCTTATGCAACAAAATGGCTGGCAAGGCCACACAATTTTTTACTTATATTCTAGACCTGGGCTGTGCAACCTGCGGCCCGCGGGCCAAATGCGGCCCCTGAAGAAAGGTTGTGCGGCCCGCAGAGATGCTTGGATTTCCTATGTACTGGCAAGCGCGTCCAAATATTAAATGTTTTCGAGCAGATTAATGTGCCCGGTGCTATTTTTCTGCGATCTGGCAATATGTGACTAGATTTAAATGCAAATTTTACTTGTAGTTAAGCATATTTGGTAAGCAACAAAGTTAAATCACGTTGTATACACAGGTGCAGACCCGCGATCTAATTTTGGCAATTGCATGTGGCCCTACAGTAACAAAGGGTGCACACCCCTGTTCTAGACTGCAACGTAGTTACTGGCTTGATTGAGCTAAACATATCAATAACAAACAAGAAGTATGTTGTCAACAATTATTTAAAATTAAGGGTCACATTTATGACATAAAGAGCCGATAAACATAAACAATAAACAATCAGATGTTTTAACTCCTTTAAAGTAACAAAATGATTAATACCTGATTTGCAGGAAGTACTTTCAACTTGTACACTTTGTTTACTTTTCTCAGTGGGTGATCAGAAAATGCCACCTAAAACAAAACATACTTAACATTGGACAGCCTACCTTTCTAAACATAGGATTTGGTAAATTCAAACAATTTTAGGACAGTTCTACCGGAAAGCCAAATACAGATGATACCAGGTAATTGGGGTACAAAGTTGCCAAGCATTTAACATTTCGTTAACCCTAAACATGTTGTCTTTAGGAATTTACACGGTTTTCTCACTCAGAATTTTCAAAACATTGTGGTTTGCCACATCAACAAAGAAACCAAAAATCAGTTGATCAAATATTTCTATGAAATCAATGGATTGTCGATTTCTAGGAAAAACCTTGCACAATTACATGGTTCATATACATTTGGTACTTAATTTTAATGGAACAAGCCAGCAATAGACAGGAAAAGTAGAAAAAAACAATGTGTTTCCCCTATCAAGGAAGAAGACCCATAATTAACGATAGGTAGCGATTCGAAAATTGTTTACATTAACGAGATTTCATGAATTTGTAATAACTGGTTTCCTCTGTGTTACAGCCACTTACAAAATAAAACGCCATGCTGTGACAAGGGGGAATGACTGGGTCAATCAAGCCAAAAATTAAACAAACAAGAATCACTCTCTTAACAAATACCGTTTGCATATAACTGGAACAAAAATAATGCTTAATATTTAAAACAAAAACATGAATACACTTTTATTGACATAACCCAATCCGAAATAGACTTAGTTTTGAACAATTGAGGCACTGCTTAATAATTCAAACCAACATACACTTTATGCATGCAAAACACCTTTATGTCTTGGCGGACAATTTCCTCATTATGAAGACATACACAAATTTCATCTCCAGCATACAATGTCCAAAATCTTGGGGTAGCTAGAACCTCAATTGCATCACCCGGCCTAAATCTTGGACAGCTGTGAACTGTGCAAGTCTCTTCATTCAATTTTTCCTCCGCTATTATTCTGAAAATAAAAATAAAATTGAAACTAGATGGGTAGCTTAGCACACATTGCCATTGCATATATACTATGACCAACTTAAAACAATAATATATTCCCTACACTTAATTTATATTGGGTCCCACATTAGCCCCTGTCTTTCATTAGTTGTTTCTACAGGCAGTAACTTTTGGGTCCCCACTCATGCAAAAGATGAAATAGTGCATTTTAAGAGATAACCATGAGAAAAAATTTTGTGTTGTAAGGCAAAACAAATGATCGGGGGTTTAAGTAATAATACTATGTAGAGTACAAACTATACAAATTGGATTCAATCCAGACATTGTTGGAGTATGTCAACAGCTATCCAAATTTCATAAATTTTAAAGGTTGTTTAGGAAATTCACCCATTTTCGGGGGCTAGTGGGGTAAATGTTGGGGCTACAAGGTAAACATATCAATCGAAACCTACAAAAGGCATATTTTTCATCAGCGGTTCTTAACCAATTTCGTCACCCCCCCTTCAGGGATGGTTGACCACTCCAAGCCTCCCCTCTTCTACACTTACAAATCAATACAAATAACAGTGTTGCAATTGCATTTTATAGTTGACACTGTTTCTTGGCAACCAACTCGTTAATGCGAGTTTTAATATCAGACAGCGTACACCATAAGTCACCTTCCAGCTTGTGTCTGTATTGGACTTATTGGCAACAAGTGCAAAAAATGCGGCTTTACACAAATATGTCGATCCAAACATAACTAGAACACCAAGGACCTGAGTTGCAATGCAAGGGTAAACAGGGAGGTATTTGGCCCAGAACGCCTTAAGGTCCAATTTTTTGAAGTTGTCCTTGACTGCAGAATATAGGCCACTTCGCACTGAAGTGTGTTTCTTCCAAACTTCCATGATTCTTGTTTCTCGTCTATATCAGGAAAATATTTAATAAATTCTGCTTTTAAGTCATGTAGGTAAGTTTTTATTTCTGTCTTCAAATCAGACCCAAGGTTACCATTTGTGAGAGCAAAATCAAGGGTACTAAAGCTTGCTGGATTTCCTTGTTCAAATTGATCTTTCCAAAGGTGAAGTTTGGACATGAAAGACCGAATGATGTCATGATGCATAATGATATTAATATTTTTTCCCGTGAAGTTGAAGGCAATCAACAAATGAAATAAGTCCACGAGAAAGGCCAGTGATTGGTAAAAGCCTTGGGATCGGAAAGTTGTCCAATAAAAATTCCTTCTTTCTCGAATCTAGAAATACCAACACTTCTTGTAATTAATGGGGCCAATGTAGCATATTTCCCTTAGACAACCATTGAATATTTGTGTGAAAGACTTCATGATCAGATTGCATATCCTTACACAGAAGCTTGAACAGACGACTGTTAAGCGATTCTGTCTTTATATAGTTAACAATCTCAATAGCTGTGGTCAGGACCTCAGTGAATTGGAGGCAAAATTCTGGAGGCTAAGGCTTCATGGTGAAGTATGCAATGTGCGCCTACTACAGATGGATTTCTTTGTTTTGCCCTGAATAAAGCCTGACCACAAGCCAGCATGGTTGGAGCTCCATCCGTGCACAATCCTGCCAGTGCTTCCCACGATAGTTGGTCACCTCAAAAAAGTTTGACACAACATTAAAAATATTTTCTGAAGTTGCACGACTTTTAAAGTGACAGAATAGCATTTCCTCTTTTATCATGGTAACTGACATAAAACGAACATACATCAGAAGCTGAGAACAGTTTTCAACACCTGTGGTTTCATCACATTGTATAGCAAAGAAAGCAGACATTTTTTCATTTTTTTAAGGAGTTGATCTTCGATATCCTGCTTTATCCTTGCCAGTACTAGTTCTGCTGCCACAAGCATGCTAGGTTTTACAAGAGACTCCCCAATGCTATCACTTTTCTTATTTTTTGCAACCAACATGGCAATCTCAAAAGATGCCCCAACAACATTCAAGGATCTTTGCTAAAATGTCCCACCCATGTCCAACTTAACCTTCTTAAATGAATGGTTTTTTATTTCCAAGAGTGCTTTAGATTTGTTGGCTAAGACAGTTTGTACTGTTGACAAGTGTCGTTTTAAGTGCGAGGGACACATTGCATCATTGCTAAACGTCTAATAACAGACTTACACTGGGGGACTTCTGTGTCACCTTTTTTCATCTATACAAAACCAATTTGAATGTAGTCGCTGACATACTTTTTTTTGCTGTTATTTCGATTATGTTGTATCTTTTGATTTGTCAGTTAATTTTTAGCTATGTAGGAACTGTAACATAATAAAAAGTTAACCTAATTCTTTCCATAAAGTTGGAAATGTTTTGGTTATGTAATTTAGCAGGAAAAGTGTCTGCACTGAGGAAAATGAGTTAAATAGTGGATTGTGTAAATTTGAGACAAGAACCTACTTTAAACTTTATTTCCCAAAAGTCTGTTATGTTCAATATCACATTAAAAAATGTTAGTATTACCTGAAATTATAGTTTCAAAACATGGACTGAAATGATTTGTTTGCAAACCATATGTGCACATTCCAGTTTATGACTATTCTGTTTAAATAGTTGACACTGAAAAAGCATACCTTTTATCCATTAATATCGTGTACATTATGGGATTGGTTTTGTTGTAATCAACACCATCATGAATTACTCTTTCATTGCAATCACCTTCGGTGCTATGGAAAACAAACATCAAATCCTCTAGAAAATACAATATATCCAGTTTCATTACAAGTAGTTTTAAATCTCAGACACTACTGTAGGCAAAAAGTAAAAGTGCAAATGGAAGGGGTTTTCTTCATATCTTATCTAGTCTTGTCCTATTTACTGGTTAACCATAAACACCACGGCCTATACCAGGGGTGGCCAACCTTCTACATACCATTCGCCAACTTTTTAACATACCGTGTTGGATGCGCCATAAATGTCTCGTAACCCCACCTTCTATGACTACTTCTTGTATATAGAGAGAAAGAGAAAGAAACAACTTTTGCATGAGAAGGATAGTAATAAGAAATAAGAACTATTAAGTAAAAAATAACTCTGATAAACTTGATCAAATTAATTTACCTGGTTTAATGAGATTTTTGAGCCTGTTTTGATATTTATTAGTTTATTAATTTGATTTTCATGATTATCAAAAGAAGGCAATGCGCCCTTTCTAATCATGCAATGCGCCACGTTTGGCGCATGCGCCATAGGTTGGCCACCACTGGCCTATACAGACGAGTCCAGTAAATCGCATTATCGATTTGCCCAGACATTTGATGCGATTAACATGATAATGCGATAACCCGATTGCTATGTAAACAGTAAATTCCGTTAATGTAAGTGCTTATTTTCACTTCCCCAGCTAAAACAAACTTGCAGTGACGCTCAACAACAGCCAAGGAGCAGTATTTTCTCTCTTTTTTGACGAAAATAGAAAGAAGTACTCATAAGTCAAAACTAGATTTTTCACTTACAGCACAGAACATGATGTCATGCTTCCTAACTGTCATGGCTATGGTGCATTCACCCAAGTGTTATGAAAAAAAAAAACAGTAGCAACACACACACACACACTCTTTAATTGGCGCACATGCCACAGTTCGCTTGATTTGTGCTTGCAGACAGGTTTATTTGAAAAGATGTGTTACATCACATCACAGCCAAATTTTGGAAGGGGCCCAACATTTCAATTTGGGAACTTCCCTGTGATGTTTTAGTTCTGCTTTGGGAAGTTTCTCTTATACAAGAGCTAGGCCTCTCGCTTAATATAAAATCATAAGGCCTGTTGTTTCTTGCCTATTACGTTTTCTAGTTCAAACCAACAGCGACAAAGTGCTAGGTGCAGATTTGTAAGCATGCCCATTGACAAAAAGAATAATTGATTTAGCAAAACCTTTATAAACTGTGAGTAGTATATTATAAATCACGAGTGGAGACAACAGTCGCATATAATAACAGACTGAAAACTTTGACAAGTCTGAAGTCGTCCACCGTTTTATTAGACATATATATTTCACCTAAGTAATAGGCATCGTCAGTATCTAAAAACAAACAGCGCTAAAAATCGTATGCAAGTTAAACTGTAAAGCACTGAGCAAAACCTTTAATGACTCTCTTAAGATTTTGGCCCTACATTCTAGCTTACTCAGCAAAACTGCAGCTGCAAGATTAGCGAGACTGTTACATGATCAACGTGTATCGTTGCTTCAAAGATTAAACCAGCAACAACTACTAGAGGAACTAGAATAGTGGTTTTCCTATATATTGCCAGTATATATATACTACATCATATTTAATGATTTATAACATATACCATTTACTACATTTATAATGGATATATATTTGGCACCTACATTTCATTGGGTTCCTATCTTTTTCCTGGCACTTTATAACATAATTGTTTCTGCAAGCATAATCTAATGGGTCCCACACATATGCATATGCGAACAGTAAAAATAGGGCACAATCATTGCTAGATATTTACCTATTTATTATACACATCATTTGATCTACACATACGAGTGTTTTTGCAAGCAAAAACGAATGGGTCCCCACATGCGCGGTTGTGCGGATTATGGTAAACAAACATCCTGGTTATTTTTAGATTCTTAAGAAAAAACTTAACCAACTTTAGCCTTAACCCAACTTTAAAAGTTTTGTCCTTATTCTTTTTGTATCATTATTGTCATGTAATTACAAAAAACAGCAAATAAGAACAGGAAAAATACTTTCAATTTAATCTCATGCTTTGACCTTGATATTGTCGTTCACGGTCAGTTTTTAAACACAATTTTCCAAAACTGAAAATGTGCTTGATAACTTAATAAAACGACATAGCATAGCTGTGCAAAAACAGCTGATATCTAATCACCAACACGACTGTCTCATAAAACGTCCGTCCGGACGTCAAGCTGAGCACTCCCGCTGCATTCACCTGCCTTCATCGTAAGCAAGTGAATTACTCCCTTGAGAGTTGAGACTTCTATCTGACTCACAGTGTACACATATTATGGGCTGTAAAAGTAACTATTTGGCCGATTAAGGCAAATTTTTAAATACTAAACGAATAACCTACTGCAAACAGTTGTTTAACATTTCAGCACATTAGGGCTTGTATTTCTGGCCTAAAACTTATTATTTTGGGGTTTAAGGGGTAAAAATGGGTAAATCCAATAAAACGTTACAAAATTCTTTAAAATAGCTTACATTGCACCAACCAACAAAGCATGAAACCCTTAGATTATGTACTTGGGTCAGTACAGCCGTTTTTGTTTTGTTTTGGGGGCCTGCGGGTGAACCGCTGGGTCGTTTGGGGTTATTCTTCAGGAGGATCGGAACAATAATTAACATCTGTGCAAATTTAAATAAATTTACAGCACTCTTTCTTCAACAAATGCATTTAACAAACCAGTGTTAGACAGAAACGAATATTTTGGGGTTTAAGGGGTGAAAATGGGTAAATCTTTTTTTAAGGTACAAAATTCTTTGAAATACCTTATATTGCACCAAACAACAAAGCATATAACTCCCAAATGAAGTACTTTAGCAAGTATAGCCGTTTTAAAAGTTTCACATTTTGGGGGACTGTGGGTGAACCAAGGGATCCAACGGGGACCCATAATAAATGCCTTTCTTAATCGATGATCCACCTGATAAGTTGTGCAAGGTCAAGAATAGAAGACACAAAATATGCCAAGCACTAAATGTCATCAATTTTGTGTATCTAAACAACATAGTTTGATTACCTGCGATCTAACATTTTTGACAACCATTACCTTCAAGTAGAGATCATCAAGTTTATGGACAATTTTCTTTACAAACAATGGGCGACGGTTTGGGATTTTTAATTCTGATGCAATTAAACGGTAGATGCGATTAACCAGATTCGTCTGTACCTACAGTGGATATATAATAAAAAAAAGTAGTAATTTATTGGCAGGTTGCCCATCATGCTTGAGGCAATTTTAAACTCCACAGAACTGGAAAGAGGACAAAACTCTACCATTCTGCACTAGTTGCCTGGTAGATAAACATTTTTTCATGTCAAACGCGTAGTGTATATGACTTCGCGTAATGCCATAAATGATTCGGTTGATTCGGCAAAACCGCCGAATATTTGGTTTCGTCTGAACTGAAATTTAACCGATTCGGTACATCACTGGTGAAAAAGTTTTCAATTTTTTCGTTTTTCGATTTTTTTTTCAAATTAGGACAAATTAGTAGAAAGCATCAACCCAAACTTCAAAAGGTTTTGTCCATATCCTGTTTACATTATATTGTCATAGATATAAGTAGCAAAAAAACATATAAAATAGTAAAATACTCTTAACCCAACAATTTAAGTTTCAGATTTAACCTCGATATAGCTGTGCAAGGCCAGTTTTGAGACAGTTAAAACTTTTCCTAGAAAACCTAGACAGTACTACAAATATTGACAAACTAGAAAGAAATTTAAAGGTTCTGTGCTTTAGCAGCCTATTGCTGTGCAATTGTCAAATGACCATTTAATGACCTTTTGACATGGTTTTCAATAGCATGCAATCCTTGTTCTACAATAACGTTTTTCCTAATTTAGATGTTACTCACTACTCACATATTGTTTCTGGAGTATAGGTGTCAAAAATAAAAAAGCTTTGTTGTCACAAAAAACATTCTGATCTGTGTTCTGCGATACATACAAGTTGACCTTCAGTGACCTCCCATCGTATGGCAGCCAAGCTGACAATGAAAAGTTAATGACTCTTTATTGTATCTTAAGTTTTTTACCTACATGTTAATTAACAACATTTGCCTGACATGTACAAAAACAAAGTATCGTTTTAATCACTTCTACGATATAAAACCTTCACTAAAACTAAAAATATTTGTGCTAACTTAAAACTACAAAGGTGGCTTTCTAATATACTCCCTTTTAACATCTTATATCGTATTTAACAATTTACTATACACACCATTTGATCTACAAACATGATTGTTTTCGCAAACAAAATCGAATGGGTTCCCACACACGTGCTTGTGCAGATTTAAGTAAACAATTGTTGCAAATTATTAGAAAGCATTAACCCAACTTTAAAGGTAAACATAACAGATTGTTTTTTACTTAACTTTGTTTTGCAAACCGAGTACCATTGACCTCTAGTAACCTCTCACGGTGCAGACGCCAAGGCCGTTTGACCTTTTGATATCGTTTCAATACGCAGTCCTTCGTGTTCAACAATACAGTTTTGCCTAATTTATACATGACTCAAGTATTGAACCTTGGATTGATTTGTAAAAAATAAACAAGCTCGATATGACAAAAAATCGTTCTTTTTTGCCTAGTCAACATGAACACTGATAGAAAAAAAATAAACGATAACAGCGTTAAGGGTAACCAACTCCAGTCAGGAGCAGTTACCTGGCTCGGTAGGATTATGAGGTTCGTCAGGTCATACCCGATAGAAATCAGCTACTCGCCGAAAACAATCAAAGTTAAAAAGGATTGCAGTGTGGAAAGTACAAACTATGCATCAGAAAGGAAAAGTGGAAAAAGTGATTTTGGAGATGAAGAGATTAAAAATTGATATTCTTGGCATATCTGAAATGAGATGGACAGACCAAGGCGAAATTACTAAACAAGGATTTAAAGTTATATGGTCTGGAGGTAACAAGCATGAGCATGGCGTTGGTTTTATATTGGGAAATAAAACTGCTGGAAGTTTTATGGGATGCTTGGCTGTGTCTGACAGAATCATTCTTCTCAAACTGAAAGAGCAAAGGACTAATCTCAACATTATTCAGGTTTATGCTCCTACTAAAAAATCCCCTTGATGATGAGATTAGAATGTTCTACACACAACTGAATTTAACTAAGAAGAAATGCAAACACGGTGAAATAATAATTGTGATGGGAGATTTTTAATGCAAAGGTGGGAACAGGAAGAGACGGAGACATTGTTGGTGGGCATGGTCTTGGTGATCGTGGAGATATATTCATGGATTGGTGTCGTATCAACGATCTCACTATAAGCAACACATGGTTTCAGAATCATCCACGTCGCATCTGGACATGGAAATCACCAGGAGACCAGACAAGAAATCAAATAGATTACATCACAATTTCAAGGCGCATCAGGAAGACTGTTTTAAATGCATGCCAATCTGAAGATTTGTCGAAAACTGGTAAGAAAACTACAATACAATGTTGACGCCTGTCAAAATGCAGGATTAAAGTAAGTACTGAAACATGAAATGGGTAAAGCACTGAAAAACTTGAATGACAAAAACCAGAGAAACTGTCACTGAGAATATCAATGGAAAACAACCTGTCGAAAGTCCAGAGAGAGAACTTGCAAAGCTGGATGACAGATGAAATAAGAGGTTTACTGGAAAAAAGGCATAGAACCAAAAGAAATCTTTCAAAGTACAAGGAATTAGATAAGTTTATTAAATTAAAGTGCAACTCAGCTTATGAAGAATTTCTAAATCAAAATTGTCAAGAGGTAGATAAGCTATATCAGCACGAAAGAAGCCCTCCAAAAAATTAACCAGCTGAATAGAAAGAAGGTAAACTGGATAAAATCAGGCTGTAAAACCGAAAAGATCTTGTTTGAAAAAGAGGAAATTAGACATCGTTGGCAAGAATACAACCAGGAGCTATAGCGACCCAACAAGGAACGCCCCGCCAATTATGTTTAATCAACCACTAACTGGACCAGACATAATAAAATGTGAGGTTGAGGTCCTGATGAAATTCCAACAGAAGTTTTGAAGGCTTTGGATGATATTGGAATCGACTTACTCCTACACCTTACAAATAGCATTTACAACACTGGTCAAATTCCAAAAGACATGCGAAAGTCGATTTTTGTCGCACTGCCAAAAAAAGCAGGAGAAATCAAATGCGAAAATCATAGGACAATCAGCCTTATGAGTCACATTGTTACATTACTTCTAAGAATATGTATGAATGGAATGAAGAACAAAACTAGAAGGGTGGCTTAGCACATTTTGTTGTTGCATTTACACTATAACCTATTTTAAAACATTAATATATTTCCTATGCTTATTTTGTATTGGGTCCCATATTAGCCATCGTATTTTATAACCTTCGTCGTTTCTGCAAGCAAAAACTCATGGGTCCCCACACATGCAAAGTTGAAAATAATGCAATTCAAGAGATAACCACGAGAAAGTCGGGTGTTGTAAGGTAAAACACAGTGATCGGCACTGGGCTTAAATAATAATACTATGTAGAATACAAACTATAAAATTAGATTCACCCCAAATATTGTTTGTCCTATTTAACGTTTTAAAAACTGACCCATTTTAGGGGGCTAGTACGGTAACTAATTGGGTTCGACACACAAATTAAAAAATATATAAAAACCACAATGACTCAATCAATAGTACTGCAAAATTTCAGCCCAATCCGCCAATGTTTAAAATTTTGACCACTAGAGGTGTTTTAAGCAACTACCGTTAATGTTTCTGACGTCATAGGGCTGTTAACAAGCCCCTAACTGCCATGGCGCAAAAACGTCCACCAAGCAACCCACCAACGAGCAACATACAACTGGTTGCCCTTGTAACACTATTGAGCAACAGAAATCCTTCGTTTGTAGTGCCCAGTAACATACAAATACGTTTTACACTTTAGGGGCTTGTGGGGTAAATGTTAGGACTACAGGGTTGAACACAACAATCAACACCTATAAATGGCATACTACACAAGAAATCCAAATTTCAGCCAGTTCTGACACTGTTTACAAACTCACCCATTTTAGGAGGCTAGCGGGGTAAATACTGGGGTTATCAACAAAAACAAAGTGGGATGCACATCTACATGAATATATCTACCATCTGTGTAAATTTCAGCCAAATCCATCAAACATTTTATGAAAAAACGAGTCAGACAAACTTTGGGTAAAAACACCCATTTTAGGGAGCTAGCGGGGTAAATACTGGGGTTATCAACAAAAAGAAAGTGGGATGCACATCTACATAACTATATCTACCATCTGTGTAAATTTCAGCCAAATCCATCAAACATTTGATGGAAAAACGAGTCGGACAAACTTCGGGGGAAAAATACCCATTTTAGGGGGCTAGTGGGGTAAATACTGGGGTTATCAACAAAAACAAAGTGGGATGCACATCTACATAACTATATCTTTGATCTGTGTAAATTTCAGCCAAATCCATCAAACATTTGATGGAAAAACGAGTCGGACAAACTTTGGGAAGAAAAAAAAGGAAGAAAACAAAAGAAAAAAAACAAAAACAAATTGAGTAAAATCAATGTGTCCCCTTCAGGGAAGGGGACCCATAATTACCGCAGAAATTTCAGAAGAACAATATGGGTTTACGATTGACAAAGGGACACAAAATGCAAAATATGTGATGATAATACTCCGAGAAAGAGCAATCGAAATGCAACAAAAACTTTATGTTTGCTTTCTTGACTACAGGAAAGCTTTTGATCAGGTCAATCATGAGCAGATGCTACAGATGTTAAAAAACATCAACATTGATGACAAAGGTCTGAGAATCATCCAAAACCCATTACAACTGACATGCAGTGGTGCGTGTGGGAGACTCTGAATCCAAACCTATTACTATAGAAAAGGGTGTCAGACAGGAATGTGTGTTATCTCCAGACCTCTTAAATTGATATGTCGAAAACATCTTAAGAAGTATTGCTGACTTAGAAGGGATCAAAGTTGGTGGTGTAAACATCAACAATATTTGATATGCTGATGATACGGTACTTATTGCAACATCCAAGAAGAAGCTTCAAAAGTTGAAAAAGAAAGTGAGAAAATGGGAATGGCTTTCAATGAAGATAAAACAGAATGTATGGTCATTGCCAAAGTAGCAAGAGCGCAAAAATTTATACTAGTTTCAGATAAACCAATCAAACAAACCCGTAGGTTTAGATATCTTGGTTGTATAATAACAGACGATGTCGGTGCAAATATGAAATTAAAGCCAGAGTTGCACAGGCAAAAAATTGCTTGATAAACCTCAAGACAATACTGACAAAGAAAAAATAAAATAAATACCTGTGTGAGAGTTCTTAAAAGTTATGTGTGGCCTGTTCTACTCTACTGGTGTGAAAGTTGGACTTTCACAAAAAAACTGATTGACAACCTGAGTGCGGCTGAGATGTGGTTCTTGAGAAAAATGCAACGAATATTATATACCTCCCATAAAACCAATCATTCAGGCAAATCAACCAAGATCCTTGTTAAGCACAATAAAACTTCGACAACTCAAGTTTTTCGGCCACATAACCAGACAATAAACACAAGAATACTTAATTTTGTGTGGCAAAATATGTGGAAAACGTTCACCTGGACGACAAAGAAAAATGCTAATTAATCAACTGAGGGACTTTCTAGACATCACAGCAGAGATTATTTTTGAACTGGGAAGAAATAGTGACCTTTGGAGAAACCAGTGTTTCATGGCAGCCGAAGCCTGGTTCAGGCATGGCACTGGATGATGATGATGATGATTACAGACTGCACCAGGCATTGAAAAAAAGACAGAAACACATTTTTTGACCTTTTTCCAGGATATTATTTGATTAGTTCTAGGGCAATGGTTTTCAAACTAAAGCCAATAGTCCAATAATGGTACACAAAGCGATTTCTGTAGGACTACCAAGAACCCAAGGTTATTTAATCTTACTTGTGTTGCAAAAAAACAATTGTTTGCGCATAATCGCATGCCTTAAACTAGAATAGTGGTTTTCCTATATATTGCCAGTTTATATATACTACATCATATTTAATGATGTATCACATACACCACTTAGTATATTTATAATGGATATATATACCTACATTTCATTGGGTCCCTATCTTTTTCCTGGCACTTTATAACATAATTGTTTCTGCAAGCATAATCTAATGGGTCCCACACATGTGCATATGCGTTTTGGTAACAGTAAAAATAGGCACAATCATTGTTAAACTGGAATAGTGTTGCGCGTTGTTTTATACGAGGTGGAAAATGGATGAGTCCAACTATTTAAACTTTTAACAAAGTTTCAACATTTTTTTCCTTAATAGCCCTTTGTTTGTTGAATTATGATTTTTAATCCGTACATAGTGTTTCCTGGTGCCGTTAAGTTTCTACATACCAACAATATGATTGCTTAGCTGGGCTTTTTATGTTCAAAACCTGTTCTGAAACAGCTTTATTAACGCTTTCAGTTTGAGAAGTCACATTACACAGGTGTAACAAATCGTGCCGCGTTGTCGCTCTGCGTTTTGAAACACGAACAAGTTGACCTACATTAACATTTACAGCACAATATAACTAACATCGTAACATCTTAATTCCAACCAGTGAGAAATGGTCAAGTGACGACTGCGTTCATGCATGAAGCAGAGGCATTTTTCCATGCGCCACTATTGTCAATCACTCCCATTGCGTCAGCTGTGCACTGAGCGAGTACAAATTTGACAAAAGACAGAATGTAAAAACATATTTGGGGCTGTAAGAGAAATTAATGAGCCGATTGCACTGAAATTTTTAACAGCCAACAAGGAGCACCCTATCCACAGCTGTTTAAAATTTCAGCAGGTTAAGTCTTGTATTTCTGACCTTGTTAACATGTGAACAAACAAACAAATATTTGGGGGTAAAGGGGTAAAAAAGGATACATACAACTTCAAGTTACAAAATACTTTAAAATATGCTGCAATGTACCAATCAAAGAAGTATGAAACTCCAGAATCATCTGCTTTAGCAAGTATAGCCGTTTCAAAAACTTCACGTTTTGGGGGGCTGTGGGTGAACCGAGGGATCAAACCGGGTCAAAATTCACACGGACCATCTTTAGACCAATATCTATAATGTGTGTAAATTTGAAAAAGTTTGAACCATTCTTTCTGGGAACAAATCCGCGTTAGACGGAAAAAAAATATAGACAAAAACAATATGTGTCCCCTTCAGGGAAGGGGACCCATAATTGCTTGTCTGTGATGTCACAAGCTCTGCCGTCTTTTGGAAAAACCTAGTAACCGACATATTTTTCAAAATGCGTTTTTTTAGTGGAATGGTTACTTAATGTTGGCTAGTTTTCTGTGTTAAAATTTGGAATTTGAAAGATATCTAGTTGTCGATATATTTACGGTTAAAAAAACCTAGTAAGTGAAACACAACGCTAAAAGTATTTGGCAAAACCTAGTATTGCTGTTTGACCAATCATGACGGTCGAGTTCGTCACGTGACAACTTTTTTCTGACAGCTGCTTGTTGTCGCCTTGTTTACTTATCTATTGGCATTGCGATTCAGTTTTGTTTGCCATTAAGTAAATACCGGTATTTTAAGTTTGTTTAGCTGTAACTATACCATCCAGTTTCAGTGTTTGTTTAATATGGCTACCACAAGAGGAAAACTAATCTTGGCCCTTAAAAAAAACAAAGAATGAAGCTCCAGTTTCCAGTAAGTTTAGATTAATAAACTTGCTTGCCAGGTTACACTTCTGAAGGCATTAAGGTAGAAATTTAAGTTGAGATTAGAAACACATTGTTAATGACCAAGAGAATAAAAGTTTGAAATATTATAGTTCATGTAAGTACACTTTGATTTCAGCACTATAACCAGGGTTGCCATACCGTCCTTATTTATAAGATTTGTCCTTATTTTGAAGGTCTGTGTCTTAGAAAAGTTCATTGTCCTTATTTCTAAGAAATGTCCTATTTTTAAGAAATGTCCTACATTGCACATGATGTGTCATGGCCCATAAAAATGCAAAGATTTGTTCAAAAACGTTGGTTTCGTTTCGTATGACAATTAAATTTTTCGGTTGTCCTTTTTTGGTTTCAAGTCGATGGCAACCCTGACTATAACCATAAGCAAAAAATAACACATAGATTTGGCTCAGAAACAGGTTATTGTGCTGAAATTAAAACCGCAAGTGTGGATGATATTAATCATAACGTGAGTAGTTGTTGTCATTTGTAGTCTTATCTGACATGACAACTGAGCATCATTCAACTCATCAAATGATCAGGATTCAAAACTATTTCAGCTCCAAAATGACAGTTTTTGGTTAGGAAGAATTGTGCCACTGGACCAAGATTCAGATAGTTTAACCAAAGAAAATCCATATGTTACAATTTCATCTAAGCTTGAAAGTTTACATGCTGAACCTTATTACAGGTATTTTTCTTTCACGCTTGAAACCTTGCATGATGTTAATTTATGTTGTTCAAAGTTAATGATGATTTTTAGCTGATAAAATATAAATGTTCACAAACAGATAAACATAATCATTTAGGTTTGCTCATCTCAAAGTTAACCATTCCAATGTTTTATTAATATTGATAAGTTTTCATGTCTAAAAATATTATAAAAACTGCTGGTCGCAGGACTTCGCTGGAAGAAGGAAATTCATGAAGGGCACTATTCATAAAACTGCAATGTTGGAGCAAAGATATCATGCCATTTGCTGCATGAACTGCCTGGCTGCTGTGGTGCCAAGCTCACAGTTTGCAAAGTGTTTTATATGAACAAATTTGGGAATAAAAACTGATTGTTTATTACTGAATATTCGAAATGGTGCAAATATGGATTGATAGTGTCTTTTTCCTTTCTTTTTGACTAGTTTTGTAAATATATGACAATTTAATAATAAAAAAGAATATTGACAAAACTTTTTTGAGGCAAACAAGCCTTTTTTCCAAAATTACTGAAAGCTGCATGGAGCTTTATTCTTTTTTTCTTCCTTTAAAAGGTCCAAGATTAGCTTTCCTTGTGTGGTAGCCATACTAAACAAACAATGAAACTAGATTTTGTAGTTTAACAAACTATATTTACCAGTTTTGTGACAACATGCTGTTATAAGAAAAAATGACAAGTATATAGTAAATCTGTAAATAAAATATACATAAAAAAGCTACCTTTGTAGATGTTATATGTTTTTATTTGTCATGTAAAAACATTTTTTTGGGTGTCATTCAATTGATGGTTAAACTGCTTGATGTTTTCATGTTAGACTTTTGTAGCATGGTAAGTTAACCACATCAAGAACTCACAAAAGTTTATGACATGTTTTGTAAAAGTATCTTTGCCATGTGCTTGTGTTGTTGTTGAACAAATATACTTTGTATTGGTCTTCAGCACTAGCATGTTGCTATTGCTAATAAAAGGTTTGTGACTGAACATTTGTACTCCAGTATTCTTCAAACAGCTTGAAAAATGGTGACTTAAATGTATTAACAAAGTTTATGAAAAAAATAAAAAGCTTCTGTTTGATTTGTGAGGGCGATAAAGCAAAAAAATCCATGTATTGTTCTGAGCCTAGACTTTTCCAAATTTTATTTTAGTTAGTTTTGAATTTCTTATCCGGTAAAACCTAGTATATCGTTTTTTCATGGATAATAAACAAACTAACAATATGTCGTGAACCGTAGGTATGCCAAAAATTTTTTACTGTAACATGTTTGTGAAAAACACCAAACAGGTAGACAAAAAAAGTATTTTTGGATGCTAACCAACATCAAACGCGTTTTGTGCTTTTTCTCGAAAACTTGAAAATTGCAGTTACTAGGTTTTACCAAACGACGGCAGAGCTGCTCTTAGGCCATTGATGAGAGAGAGAGATGAGTTTATTTCCCTTGGTGAACATAGAGACACAGTAGCACTAAAAAAAGTCAAAAATAGCTGCGCAATGCAAAGATGTTATGAAGCGCAAAATAATGAAGGGCACAATTGGTGGATAATAGTTGAACGCGATGCAGCTACACCGTATTAAACAGATATTTGTAAACAAGCGAGGTTTTAGGTTAAATAAATTCTAAATGTTGTAGTGAGGAAGTTTACTTAGCTTGGGCTGTAAGTCCTACAACTCTACAATGGAATAGTAAACTGACTATTCTGTAAGTCAAAAAGTTTAAACTAGGGTTGGGCATTTGACCGGTCAAATAAAATCTGGTCAATTGACCGGTCAAATACTTGTCAAATAGGTCAAATATCGGTCAAATACTATTCCCATTATTAAATTGCAATTTTAGTTAAAAGTTGGAAGTTTAATCTTCTTCTAAACCATAAGTAATGGAAATGAAGGTTTCAACTCATGTAAATTTGTTTGTGAAATAGGAAATGTTTATATTATATTTATATTATAAGTTTATATTATATTACAGACTTTTCCGACTGCATTGCATGCTTTATTTCATCAATGGCCCCACCTGTGTGTCTGTAATTTTCATTTAGTAATCACATTTGTGAACTGGATTCTCACAATATTCTATATACATCAGATTAAAGTCTAATTTTGACTGAGATTTAACTGCAAAACTCGCTTATCCTGCTTAAAATCGTAATTTGTGCTGTTAAGCTGTTGTCCATTCATGACAAAAAAGGAATATACAAAAGCTTGATATGTACGTACTTTATCCCAATAAGTACTGAACAGTAACTTATCTACAAAAATCTATTCAGGGCAATTATAAGCTAAATATATAGCTACAAACAATTTTTGGATCAACTATAGAAAAAAGGACTGTGGGCCTACAAGTTTACACAGATGGTTTAAATTACTTAGATTTTTTATCTGTCAGTAAAAATGTGCAACATTTGCAAAATGCCTAAGTAAATACCAATGAACTAACTTCCCCTCATGGACCTATCACACTCAAATTTATTGAGATAAAACGGTGCTAGAAGTGATCCATGTTTTTTAATTGCATTGGAAACCTTGCAAAGTTTGCCATAACGTAAATCAGATCTTAATTTCAAATGAAAAGTATATCCTAATTGTTATGGGATTTTTTTCAAATGAACAAAACACATCTACATTAGCTTAAAAATCACTTATTAATACAAGAGTATGCCCTAAACTGTTCTACCTGAGGGTTATTAGAAATAAATTACCCTTTTCAACAACCAAAAAGCAAGTCCAAGAAAATTTACCACATTTTATTTTTGAAATTAAAAATAGTATTTGACCGGTTAAATAAAGTACTGTCAATTGACCGTATTTGACCGGTCAATTGACCGGCTTGCCAACCCTAGTTTAAACACCACTGTCCTTGGCCTGAGAAATAGTCAATGCGGCTTAAACATGTGTTCATAACCCGTTTGGCCTTTGTAAACAAAAAGGTTCCCCACCCCTGTCCTAGATTATGTACTTTAGTCAGTACAGCCGTTAAAAAAAATGTTTTGGGGCTGTGGGTTAACCACCCAGTCTGCAGAATGTGGCAGGTGCACGCGATTTTATTTGAACAAAATTTTTGCATGCTATTTTTTGTGTTTTTTGCACGCTATTTTTTGTGTTTGAACGCACAAATTTTGCACCAAAGGCGTTTAATTGGACTGTCATGACCTCTTTTACTTACTTTGCCCCTGTTGAAATTGGTCTTGTACATAATGTTACAGGTCATGCACACGGGACATGTAGGTCGTGCACATGCGAGGTCTCGTCGGAAACTGCAATGTTCCGCAGACTGGTAAACCGCTGGGTTATTATTGGTTAATATATAGGAGGGTCAACTTTGGATAAATAACTAACATCTGTGTAAATTTAAACAAATTTGCTTTTTCTTCACCAAATGTGTGTAAGAAACCAGCATAAGACAGAAAAAATATGTACAAAAACAAAATATGTCCTTCTCAGAAAAGTAACCCATAATAATAACAAAAATAATGGTAATAAATGGTAACTTACATGATTTACCTGATACACTGTCATCATTTACAGACACTTGTTTATATGCAGCTTCTGCATTTCCCATTTTGCCTCTCTTACATTAACAGGTTAACAGTTTGGTTGTAAAATAATTTAAAAAGTGAAACCTGATGAACATTAACAAAAAGAAGACAAGATACCATGATATTGGTATTTAAGGGCACCAGCAAACAATTACAACATATACAACAAACAAATACAACATCCCACAGGTAAAATGTATACAACTCGTTGGATACAATATTCCACGCCTTTCTAGCATTTAAGAGCAAACAAAGTGTCAAAAAAGTGTTGGTTTGGTGTTCTTGGTGGACATGTCTAAAAGACGGGAATACGGGACGACGGAAATACGGAAATCGAGGTCTAAAAGACGGGACAGACGGGGTTACGGGACAGACGGGAAAAGTGCCTAACTAAAAGACGGGAGAGGCGGGACTACGTAAAAGCATTTGTTCGACATGACTAAAAGACGGGACTGGATGTAAATTCACATATAGTTTTTATAGCGTTAGTGCGCGAAAAAGGCACCACTGGTTTGACTTGATTGATCGACGTGTCCATATCAAACAATTTGTTGCTTCCTATATCTATGGGTGGCCTCAAATGTGGGAGTCTAATTTCTTGTCAAATAATCGCCGAGGAATGTTCTATTAACAAAGTAGCCTACAGACTCTTATGCTTGCAATACGCGACCACTGTATTTGTGTTTGAACACCTGTTGAAAACGGTTGGTGCTTTTTGTAGTTTAAACTTATTACAGCATTTCAATGTCTTGCGCTGCACTCTGCTATTAATGCTGGTTGTATCTTCGAAGGTTGTAAATAGTGATGCACCAAGTTTCGGTTGGCCGAAACAGTTCTGCCGCAAAAGGTTTCGGCCCGAACTTGGGTTCGGTCCATCACTAGTTGTAAACAATGCAAAAGAGAAAGAAGCACGAAACAAAACCAAAAAGTATTCAATTTTTATTTCTGATGTGTCCGCATGAAAAGTTAAGTACCAGAACACGTTTTTTTTGGTCAGGTAAGCAGGTGTTGCAAAATATCTGTTTTTCTCGAGTTTTACCTTCTTGGCAATGCCCTTCCTCGTATTTGGCCCACAGGTTGGGTTGGTCGTTTGTTTCAAAAAGGTCCGAAAAGCATTCATTCGAGAACGGAAATATTGGGCAATTACAACTTTTCCACATTCTCAGCTGGTTATAAACGTTAATCTTTAGACTTTTTATTATAACGTTTTTAACAGTCGCATCGCTGGCAATAAACCTAAGCCAGTTACGATCTTTTATGTCACAGTTTTGGCGAGGGGAATGTTGTTTATTATGGAAAAACAGTTTAGGAAACTCTCTTAACACACAGTCGCGCTATTCCTGTTTGCGTAAGACGGTACTGCTCATGTTTTTAGGCTACACTAGCTCTGCAAACTTTAGTTAAAGTTTTGGACTCATTCATTAGTTGAACTTCATGTTTCGTCAGTCATATTTTCAAGCGTATATGAGGGAAGCAAATTTATTTTCTGACTTAAACTTTCGCTGGCATTTGTTGTCGCTGTTCGGCCATCAAGCTGCAGTTGTGTTTTTATCAAGTCTTCTTTCAGGTACCGGTCACAGTAACCACAAAAGATAAGGTACATGTGCTGCTAAGAATTTAAGAGCAATCCTCATAATCATCCAGTCCCGTCTAACGCTGTAGGAACTATATGTGAACTTTCACCCAGTCCCGTCTTTTAGTCATGTTTAATAAACGCTTTTCCGTAGTCCCGTCTAACGCTATAAGAACTGTGTGTGAACTTTCACCTAGTCCCGTCTTTTAGTCATGCCTAACAAATGCTTTTCCGTAGTCCCGTCTGGCGCTATAAGAACTATATGTGAACTTTCACCCAGTCCCGTCTTTTAGTCATGTCGAACAATTGCTTTTCCGTAGTCCCGTCTGGCGCTATAAGAACTATATGTGAACTTTCACCGAGTCCCGTCTTTTAGTCATGTCGAACAAACGCTTTTCCGTAGTCCCATCTAACGCTATAAGAACTGCGTGTGAACTTTTACCCAGTCCCGTATTTTAGTCATGTCTAACAAATGCTTTTCCGTAGTCCCGTCTAACGGTATAGGAACTATATGTGAACTTTCACCCAGTCCCGTATTTTAGTCATGTCAAACAAACTCTTTTCCGTAGTCCCGTCTAACGCTATAAACACGGTCTGTGAACTTTCACCCAGTCCCGTCTTTTAGTCATGTCTAACAAACGCTTTTCCGTAGTCCTGTCTAACGCTATAAGAACTGCGTGTGAACTTTCACCCAGCCCGTCTTTTAGTCATGTCTAACAAATGCTTTTCCGTAGTCCCGTCTGGCGCTATAAGAACTATAAGTGAACTTTCACCCAGTCCCGTCTTTTAGTCATGTCGAACAATTGCTTTTCCGTAGTCCCGTCTGGCGCTATAAGAACTATATGTGAACTTTCACCGAGTCCCGTCTTTTAGTCATGTCGAACAAATGCTTTTCCGTAGTCCCGTCTTATGCTATAAGCACGGTCTGTGAACTTTCACCCAGTCCCGTCTTTCATTCTACTTGAATATGCGATTTTCCGTAGTCCCGCCTCTCCCGTCTTTTAGTTTGGCACTTTTCCCGTAACCCCGTCTCTCCCGTCTTTTAGACCTCCATTTCCGTCGTCCTGTATTCCCGTATTTTAGACATGTCCTTCTTGGTGACCCGAATAGCCCTAACCGCCGGCATTTCTACGAGTGTGCAGAAAAAAAAAGATAAAAAATTAAATTATTACAAACTATTCGACATTTGACCGGGTTTGACTAAAAGCCTGACTGGCCTGACTGGCCTGACTGGCCTGACTGGCCTGACTGGCCTGACTGGCCTGACTGGCCTGACTGGCCTGACTGGCCTGACTGGCCTGACTGGCCTGACTTTGGCGGCAGTGTTTCACAAAATATTTTTTGGACTGACTTGTTTGAAAAGTATGACTACTGTTGATTGGAAAAGGCCTGACTGCGTAAAGCGTCATCAGAGAAGGCCTGATTAGGGTGATTATCGATTGGGAAAGGCCTGACTGCAATATTAAAAACCGGATTTGGGTGATTGTCGATTGGGAAAGGCCTGTCTGCAATATAGAAAGCCTAACTTGGGTGATTGTCGATTGGAAAAGGCCTGACTGCAATATTAAAAACCCGATTTGGGTGATTGTCGATTGGGAATGGTCTGTCTGCAATATAGAAAGCCTGACTTGGGTGATTGTCAATTGGAAAAGGCCTGACTGCGTAAAACGTCATCAGAGAAGGCCTGACTTTCGTGATTGTCGATTGGGAAAGGCCTGACTGCGTAAAACGTCACCAGAGAAGGCCTGACTTTCGTGATTGTCGCTTGTGAAAGGCCTGACTCCGCAGAACGTCATCAGAGAAGGCCTGACTTAGGTGATTGTCGATTGGGAAAGGCCTAACTGCAATATTAAAAACCTGACTTGGGTGATTGTCGATTGGGAAAGGCCTGACTGCAATATTAAAAACCTGACTTGGGTGATTGTCGATTGGAAAAGGCCTGACTGCAATATAAAAGGCCTGACTTGGGTGATTGTCGGTTAGAGAAGGCCTGACTGCAATATAGAAGGCCTGACTTGGGTGATTGTCGATTGGGAAAGACCTGACTGCGTAAAGCGTCATCAGAAAGGCCTGACTTTCGTGACTGTCGATTGGGAAAAGCCTGACTGCAATATAGAAAGCCTGACTTGGGTGATTGTCGATTGGGAAGGGCCTGACTGCAATATAAAAGGCCTGACTTGGTTGATTGTCGGTTAGAGAAGGCCTAACTGCAATATAGAAGGCCTGACTTGGGTGATTGTCGATTGGGAAAGGCCTGACTGCGTAAAGCGTCATCAGAAAGGGCCTGACTTGGGTGATTGTCGATTGGGAAAGGCCTGACTGCAGTATAGAAAGCCTGACTTGGTTGATTGTCGATTGGGAAGGGCCTGACTGCAATATAAAAGGCCTGACTTCAGTGATTGT
Organism: Phallusia mammillata; assembly: GCF_965637545.1. Classification (NCBI taxonomy): domain Eukaryota; kingdom Metazoa; phylum Chordata; class Ascidiacea; order Phlebobranchia; family Ascidiidae; genus Phallusia; species Phallusia mammillata. The sequence goes on from NC_137253.1 coordinate 17,342,476, forward strand.
CGGTTAGAGAAGGGCCTGACTGCAATATAAAAGGCCTGACTTGGGTGATTGTCGATTGGGAAAGGCCTGACTGCAATATAGAAGGCCTGACTGCAATATAGAAGGCCTGACTTGGGTGATTGTCGTTTAGAGAAGGCCTGACTTGGGCGATTGTAAAACGCCTGACTGCGTCAAGCGTCATCAGAGAAGGCCTGACTTTCGTGATTGTCGATTGGGAAAGGCCTGACTGAGTAAAACGTCATCAGTAAAGGCCTGACTTTTGTGATTGTCGATTGTGAAAGGCCTGACTGCAATATAGAAAGCCTGACTTGGGTGATTGTCGATTGGGAAAGGCCTGACTGCGTAAAGCGTCATCAGAAAGTGCCTGACTTTCGTGATTGTCGATTGGAAAAGGCCTGACTGCGTAAAATGTCATCAGTACAGGCCTGACTTTCGTGATTGTCGATTAGGAAAGGCCGGACTGCAATATTAAAAACCCGATTTGGGTGATTGTCGATTGGGAATGGCCTGTCTGCAATATAGAAAGCCTGACTTGGGTGATTGTCGATTGGAAAAAGCCTGACTGCGTAAAGCGTCATCAGAGAAGGCCTGACTTTCGTGATTGTCGATTGGGAAAGGCCTGACTGCAATATAGAAAGCCTGACTTGGGTGATTGTCGGTTAGAGAAGGCCTGACTGCAATATAGAAGGCCTGACTTGGGTGATTGTCGATTGGGAAAGACCTGACTGCGTAAAGCGTCATCAGAAAGGCCTGACTTTCGTGACTGTCGATTGGGAAAAGCCTGACTGCAATATAGAAAGCCTGACTTGGGTGATTGTCGATTGGGAAGGGCCTGACTGCAATATAAAAGGCCTGACTTGGGTGATTGTCGGTTAGAGAAGGCCTGACTGCAATATAGAAGGCCTGACTTGGGTGATTGTCGATTGGGAAAGGCCTGACTGCGTAAAGCGTCATCAGAAAGGGCCTGACTTGGGTGATTGTCGATTGGGAAAGGCCTGACTGCAGTATAGAAAGCCTGACTTGGTTGATTGTCGATTGGGAAGGGCCTGACTGCAATATAAAAGGCCTGACTGCAATATAGAAGGCCTGTCTTGGGTGATTGTCGTTTAGAGAAGGCCTGACTTGGGCGATTGTAAAACGCCTGACTGCGTCAAGCGTCATCAGAGAAGGCCTGACTTTCGTGATTGTCGATTGGGAAAGGCCTGACTGAGTAAAACGTCATCAGTAAAGGCCTGACTTTTGTGATTGTCGATTGTGAAAGGCCTGACTGCAATATAGAAAGCCTGACTTGGGTGATTGTCGATTGGGAAAGGCCTGACTGCGTAAAGCGTCATCAGAAAGTGCCTGACTTTCGTGATTGTCGATTGGAAAAGGCCTGACTGCGTAAAATGTCATCAGTACAGGCCTGACTTTCGTGATTGTCGATTAGGAAAGGCCGGACTGCAATATTAAAAACCCGACTTGGGTGATTGTCGATTGGGAATGGCCTGTCTGCAATATAGAAAGCCTGACTTGGGTGATTGTCGATTGGAAAAAGCCTGACTGCGTAAAGCGTCATCAGAGAAGGCCTGACTTTCGTGATTGTCGATTGGGAAAGGCCTGACTGCAATATAGAAAGCCTGACTTGGGTGATTGTCGGTTAGAGAAGGCCTGACTGCAATATAGAAGGCCTGACTTGGGTGATTGTCGATTGGGAAAGGTCTGACTGCGTAAAGCGTCATCAGAAAGGGCCTGACTTGGGTGATTGTCGATTGGGAAAGGCCTGACTGCAGTATAGAAAGCCTGACTTGGTTGATTGTCGATTGGGAAGGGCCTGACTGCAATATAAAAGGCCTGACTTCAGTGATTGTCGGTTAGAGAAGGCCTGACTGCAATATAGAAGGCCTGACTTGGGTGATGTTTCATTTTGCATTTATTTGCTATTATATTTGCAGGACTCGTTTCGTACTATGGTCTCGCCGATGTTGATTTTGACCCCACACAATTGCGTAGGCAATAAGGCATGACACCACCCCTATAATGGACTAAACATCAAATGCAACCCCTTACTTATCTGTGTTTTCCTTCAAGGTTACAAAGTGAAGTACATTTTTTGCGGGTGATGGAAGAAGTGCCGCGTAATTAAAATTTGTAATTGATTAAAGCGAAGTATTCCACCGAACTCCAAACACACACACACACACTGTAAATTAGGCATCGTTCAAGAATTCGGGCTTTCTTCAGCTTTTTACCCAAAAGGTATGTAAGGTGAAATTTAATATTTACGATTTTTTAAATTTGTGGCCTAAAACTTGTTGTTGCTGTTGTTTATTGTTTTCATTTTCTTTCAGATGTGAGATGAGCTGGTGACTGTGATGTGCAAAATGATTTCAACAGCAATGGACATGGTCACGACCAATTATCAGCCAACTTTCTGACCAGGTATGTTTTGTTGTCTGTATTTTCAATGCAATTTGTTTGGCAATCGTGTGATATATACATCGAAAAACGTGTGATGTTGCATCGAGCACCATGTTTGAAATTGGTACTAAAATTTATGTTAACCGGCTTTGGTCCCAAGGGAGGAAACTATTGTGCAGCACTAAAGCTCGCATTCGGCCGCGGGCTTTGATCACTTGACAAAGGGCAGGAAGAAGCTCAGTCATGCCGAGCAGTTAGTTTCAAATGACTGCCCACTCGCATTCCTATTCAAACTTACTTACTGTGTGGCAATCAATATTTTTATGTGTATTAATGCTTGTAGGAAGACACTGCATGAAGGAAGAGCCCATCTACTTTGGCGACTTATCTATTTCTAAAAATGCCAAAGCTTCTGCTGCACCGATGATGTTCTTTCTGACATCATTTTTTATGGATGTTTGACATACACTTCCCGCTTCGTGCGCGCAACTGCTTTTATCTCATATATCTAAATCTTGGTAATTCGCTTTTTGTATCGATCATTGCTTTTTGTTACCTAACATTTCCATGCATTGTTTTTTCATGTTTCTTCGCCGTATTTTACATGTGCAAATAAATGTATCAAGCCAGCAATTCGCTGTGTGCTAATGTAACCATGGAGTACGCCATGGTACGTTAGGCCAGGATGAACATGTCCACCAGGTAAAATTTCGTGGCACAAGGGGTGTGCAAATTCCACCCTCTGGGTCAGATCGCGATTTACAGTGCAGTTACTTTTTTGACTGTTTTCCAAGACTTAAAAAACAGATACTAAAGCACAGGTTGCAAAATTGCTTAGAAATTGGTGAAAAAGAATCTGCTATGTCCGGCACCTAAAATTCTATTCCAATTTTCCATTCTGGTATTGCTAATTGCAGATTTTTTTTCTAGCATTTTTCATTTTTTTCGATGGGGAGAAAAATGTTTCAAGTAATGCCGAAACTGAAGTTACTTATTTATCAAGTAGACTTAAAATATTAGCATTCAGCGTGACCCCACTTGGGGTCGCGACCCACAGGTTGAAGACCACTGGTGTGACGCATCGGCAGTCGGTGGGGAGTAGGGACCGAAGGGTTGAAAAGAAATTTCAATTTAATACAATGATGTGATACCATCCATGACAAATTTTTCGCAACGTTTATATGCTAAAAAAACTCCAATACAGAGAAAAAAGCAAAGCAACGGTTTTGTGGTTCGGTACGACCTAGAAATATACAGACAATGAGTATTGTTGTTTTATAATAGACTGTTTCAAAGCAAAGACAATGCACATGGACACAACAATGGAAGATACGGTTGAATTAATTGAAATTGAAGTTAGGTAACAGTAGCTGAAGCATTTTCCATAGTTTTTGAACATTTTGTATATTCTCTATATAGTTTTTGTTTTAACGTCGTTTCACTTTACTATAGATTACATTGCCACAAGTAAATAATTTATTATCTTTTCTGAAAATTGTCAACAAACGATGTCAGAGATTAAACCTGTAAAATGTACTGGAGTGACCCATCATTTAACTGAATCTGAGGTTTTGTTGTTGTTGCGAAACGCAGGGGCGGCTCGTGCTAGGAAACGCAGGGGCCCTAGATATTTTTACTCAATACACCTACCATAATATTACAAATAACTTTCATTATTTTTATTTTTTATTCCTTAGCAATATATAATAAGCATAATTTCCGCCCTAATCATCTTTTTTTTCATTAAAAAAATTTTTTTTTGGAAACACTAATGTATATCTATGCTGGAACTGCAGCTCCAGTTTTCTGACGTTTCCTTCCTGACGTTTCATGACGTTTTGCGGTTCTGCGCATGCGCACTTTGAAAAGCTACATGCTGGGCGAAATAGGAGCCAGGGTGCTGCGGCTCGCGCAGCTCCACCAATCACGTAGCGTGTGACCTGGGCACCCGGAAGTAGTTGTCTGTTCCGCGTTTATTGTGTGCCAAAGCAAATCACGTGTACCATCAGGTTCGACAATGAGTACAGTACGACAGTTATTCTTTTTTAATCATTTATACAGTTTTTGATTGAAAGGTTAATCATGGCTTTTCGAGATTCTAATTCGGTGACTGTAAGTGAGCTTCAGCAACTTAAGATTTCGCAGTTATCAAGTTATCAATAGGTGAGAAAGCAGAAAAACATGAGAAGTCAAAGAAGCATGTGGACAATGATGTTTCACTTTCACTTTTGGGAACTATAAATATTAAGGAAAAACTTAGTGAGGCGTATATAGACTTTCAATTATTGAACACAACAAAAAAGTGGAAAAAATCGTGAAATTTTGTCCAAAATAATAGACTGCATTTTGTTCTGTGGAAACTTTGAAACTCCCTTACGTGGACATGATGAAAAAGATGAGTATTGATATAATGGACATGTACTGTTTGTCTAAATAGTAGCTGCTAAATTGCTTCACAGGAAGTGTTTCTTAAGAATGAACATTCTACAGACAAGATAGTAGTGACCACCAAGGACATCCTATTGTTGACAAAGGAATACTAGTTACTGAAATGAAAATGTTTCTGTAGATCTGATGTTCATGATTACTTTGAAAATAATCTAGATGATGTTTTGACAAGTGAAATTACTAGGATGAAAAATCCTTTTTGCTGTTTCCATGAGTCCTTTGAAGGCAAAGGCAAAACAGTTTGGATGCAAACCTTTGTTAGGAACACCATTATTTCCAAAAGACTTGCACTTGCAGTGCTAGTACTACTAAATCGAAAAACAGTTTCTCAGTTGTCATTTGGAATATCAATTATCATGCCCAAACTATAACTTTATGATTCATTTTGGTTGTAAAAAGGAAGCACAAGGTTTAATAATATGGTTTAAATTTAAGTGAGAGTGTTGTAAATTTTAAAGCTTGAAGGAGTTTTGCACTTAAAAAAGCAATTATAAGCTATTTGCCAGCAAATAAAGCAGCAATTATAGCAGTTAAAAATCTGAAAGACAAATAATAGTCTGTACACAAAGATTCAAAAAATTTTTTTAAAATAAACAAGTTCTGACACAAATGTAAAGTGGTTGTTAAATTTGTCAGTTATGATACCAATAAACAGCTGTATGGCTAGTTTTTTGTGTGACAATTATAATCTGTGAAGTGTCATATAATATGTTGAAAACGCTGACTGTGACCATAAGGTTACTTAAATGAAACATGACCATTTTTTTAAATGTTGTCGAACTGAAATACTTCGACCTTTTTCGAATCATTACTTTTTTTCTATATTCTTGTTGTGTTTTACCGTATTTACAACCGCTTAGTTTCGAGTCTGTGTCAAGTGTGTTTTTGTTCCACATTATTACTGCATGTTATGGTGTTTAGGCTAAACAGTTTAGCCGTCGCTGTGCAAGTAAACAAAATACACAAATGATGCCGTCTGCTATTTACACTCGTGTACATTATTGCGTAACAAAAATTACGTCACAATGGAGTTTCTAATTAAGATTTGTATTACTTGTTTTTCTACACAAAACAATGGCTAGAAAAGTATAAATGTAGGTTTTCTATATACAGTATTGCCAAGTTATATATGTTCAATAATGGCTAAAATTTTGAGCAGCACCCCCACAAATTTTAGCCTTTACTGAACATATATAAGTGGGCAGTATATTGAAAAGCTACATTTCTAGTTTTCTAGCCATTTGTTTTGTGTAGAACAGGGGCGTGCAACATACGGCCCGCGGGCCAGTGTCCGGCCCGCGGCACCTATTTTCGTGGCCCACGCAGACTACAAAGTACTCTATTAATTATGTATACTTTTTACGGTTAGAGCATGGAATGTTGCTATTTGTACACAATCACCGGTATTTTTGACTTTGTACAACGTCACACCGTGATAAGGTTTTATACACTGTGACGACATATTCCCATTGTTACATCATAGTGTGCATTATGCAGTGATGGGGAGACTCGAGTCACCTTTTTAAAAGGCTTGACTTGACTCGAGTCTCAGTTGTAAAAAGACTCGACTTGACTTGGACTCGTCTCAGTAGAGACTCGACTCGGACTCGGACTCGTTATTTCACCAACAAAACGGAAAATTCTTACAATAAATATAATCTGTTCAGTTGGCTTCAACCAAACAACAGCAGCAATTTACTGTGCTATGAAAAATTATTTTTGATTAATTTTAACGTAACGAAGTAGCTGCTGCATGCACAAACTTTCTTTCGCTGACATTATAATCGTTGTACTTATTGCTTGGGTTAAGGTAATCGAATGCAGTACATGTCACGGCCAAGTATTCGCTATTATGAGCGCTTATATTACTGAACAAACGCTCTAGCGCATGCAGTAAAATATGAATTTTTGGTTTTGAAAAACAAAACTTCTTTGAACAGATTGACGTTCTTTTCCACGCTGTTTAATGAGTGTAAATTAACGTGTTGCGTTAAAGTTGACCTTACTTTAAGAAAGGGACGTTGATGAGATATGTTCACTGTGATGAAGCGGTGTCCGTTGTTAAGGTAAAAAAGTCGAGATGAACCATTCAAATAGATTAACTATCTAAACCTTGAACCTTTCCTTGCAAAAACATTTTGGGACTTGCCTTGACTCGAACCGCTAATGACTTGACTTGAAACTCGAACCGCTAATGACTCGACTCGACTTGAGACTCGAACCCCTTGTGACTCGACTTGACTTGGGACTCGAAACCCTACTGACTTGACTTGACTTGAGACTCGATAGATGGGACTCGTTACCCAACCCTGGCATTATGACAGAACTGCCTTTCTAGCAACAATTCAGTAATATGATTTATAGGTGCAGTAAAAATATTGACATTTATTTAACGAAAAGGTTAGCAGATATCCTATTGATTAAAAAGTACTCAAAGAGTAACTTGACTGTGTTCATGCGCTTTGCTATTCAATAAGCTGTTTAAAAATGTATGTGTTGCTTTATAGTTGCACGCCTCTGGTGTAGAAAAACAAGTAATACAAATCTTAATTAGCAACTCCATTGTGACGTAATTTTTGTTACGCAATAATGTACACGAGTGTAAACAGCAGACGGCATCATTTGTGTATTTTGTTTACTTGCACAGCGACGGGCCAAACACAATAACGTTCAGTAATAATGTGAAAAACAAAAACACACGTGACACAGCTTCGAAACGAAGCGGTTGTAAATACGGTAAAACACAACAGGAATATAGAAAAAAAAGATACAAATAAGTCGAAAAATGTCGAAGTGTTCGTTTAAACATCTTTCTTAAAATTTTTGTGTACAGACTATTAATTGTATTTTAGTTTCTTGACTGCTATAATTGCTGCTTGCTGACAAATAGCTTATAATTCCTTTTTTAAGTGCAAAACGCCTTCAAGCTTTAAAATTTACAACACTCTCACTTAAATTTAAACCATATTATTAAATATTGTGCTTCGTTTTTCCAACCAAAATGAATCATGAAGTTATAGTTTGGGCATGATAATTGATAGCTTCTTCCTTAATCCCAAATGATAACTAAGAAACTGTTTTTCTATTTAGTATTCTAGTTCTAGCACTGCAAGTGCAAGTCTTTTGGAAATATTGGTGTTCCTCAGAAAAAATGGCATCTTTTTCAGTGTTAAAAAGAACTGTTTTGCCTTTGAAGGAATCATGGAAACAGGAAAAAGGATTTTTCATCCTAGTAATTTAACTTGTCAAAACATCATCTCTAGATTAATTAATTTCAAAGTAATCATGAACATTAGATCTACAGAAACATTTTCATTTGAGTAACTAGTATTTCTTTGTCAACAATAGGATGTCCTTGGTGGTCACTACTATCTTGTCTGTAGAATGTTCATTCTTAAGAAACACTTCCTGTGAAGCAATTTAGCAGCTACTGTTTAGACAAACAGTACATGTCCATTATATCAATACACATGATTGCACTTGGTTGCAAATACTGTCCACATGGTGTGTTAAGAAATCCACACTTTAAATTGTCTTCACTCTTTTTTTTGTCTTCATTTCAAAATTCCTGTTGCTTGCAGTTGTTTGTTCTGCATTTGATATTGCCTGAATTTCAGTGAGGCATTTAACTTCACAGTCACAAATTTAATGTTTCTTTGGTAGCATTAGGAACAAAAACTGAGTATTTCTTGTTGTTGCTTACTCCTGCATGACATTGGAGTAGCAGATGTTTTTTCCCATACTTTCATAAATCTTTTTGATTCAGTTATTTATTATAAAGGTTAATTGTGACTTTTAAAGGTGTTAGATGACCTTTTTTCTTTTTCAAGGTGTTAGATGCACTTATTTAATGAAATGATAACTGTAAAAACTGAAACCCACTTACAGTCATCTTAAAAAGTCACGACTAACAGTCAAACAATAAATTTAATGATAACAAAATAATTATTTAACTGCACTCACTGTCGAACTTAAAAACACAGTACACGGGTTTGGCTTTGGAGCTCACTGACGCGAAGCAGACAACACAACTAGCGCTACGTCACGGGAGGGGCTGCGCGAGCCACAGCCCCCTCTCGCCTATTTCGCCCGGCATGTAGCTTTTCCAAGTGCGCATGCGCACAACTGAAAACGTCATGAAACGTCACGAAACTGGAGCTGCAGATATGTAAATCTGTTGCCATGGTAGTTTTATTTTTGTTGAAAAGGTTTAGTATTTCTTTAGCAATGTCTACATCAGGGGTTCTTAACCAAGGGTTCTCGTACCCCCAAGGGGTGTGAGAACTGTTCCTAGGGGGTGCGGGGATGCTGAATCATTAAGGTTGGTTAGATCTATTCTATATAATTAAGAAACCCAGGGGGGTGCAAAAAAAAGAAAAAAAGGTCAAGAACCACTGGTCTACATTCTACAGGCAGTCAGAATAAAGATTACATATTGTCTGGGTGTTGGTTATTACCCATTGATAAATTAATCATTTCTCCAACCAATTAGAACTTGGTTGTCGAATACAGTAGTACAAACATTTTTTTTTTCTTGCATGATATTTACCACAAATGACATTTGAAGATAGTTTATATAATGGAAGCTGTTTTTATGCATGCTGAGTGCAGATTTTTTTCTTTGTACTATTGGGTTATTTTTACATTTTGTGAGGAAGACTCAGTTAAGGTTTAATTAACATCAGGAGCTAAATATACCAATAACTTGAGGTTTTTGTTCTAATTGACAAACCTGCCACATCTTTCAGCAAATGTGTTTTTGGTATTTTTGTTGGTAAAAACCTTCTCACTACGGTCAAATTTTACTGTACCTATTTCAATCAAATTGTATACTTTCAGTTTAATATTGTAATAAAAATGAATATTCCTTATTTTCTTTCTGAAGTTTTTGAAAAACTGATATTTGTTTATTGATTCATTTACAATACAATTTCAAAATCAATATGATTACCTAATTTGCCTTTTTAATGACAGTCACAGGCTTGTACTCCATATAACTAAAGGACTCATATTTTATGTGTGTTTAATTTATGAATAAAACAGCCTTTTGCAATGCACTGGCACAAACAGTAAAATGTTACAAAACAGAAATGTGAAAGAGAATGTGAAACATGGATTTTTTTGTTTAAAACAAAAATATGGCTTCTGTAATTACAATTGTATGATTAAATGCTTTTTTAAGAAAATCGCAAACATGTTTGCTTCAAACTAGCCAGTAAACTGTGTTTTATGTTAAGATATTAATGCATGATCAAAACATTGTGTATGGTGTAGTAGGTTCTGGGTGGAGTTTATACCAAAAATAAAAAGGCATTTGCACAGCTTTGTGGTCTTCATTTCTCAGAAAAAGTTTCCATTTAAAAAGGGAGAACAGTTCCGTTTTGTTAGTCATTTAAGTCGCAATATGGCTGGGTCTCCCAACTGTGTTAAAAATTCGATGTTGAATAAAATAGTTCGAGTATATATATTAAAAAAACAGGACAGTGAAGTTCATGAGTAGGAGCAAAACTTCATCAGAATCAACCCTAACATTGAATCTTTTATATGGGAGTGTTTATACGCATTTAATGTTTAATAAGTACCTCAAACTCCTTTTGAGAGCGTACACAATATAACTTAACCTACCTAAAACCAAGAACACAAACTGGAGCCAGTTTGTTTACAACGGTATGTGACGTCATAATGCGTACATTTTTATTCATGGTAGTCAGGCTGCATTCCTTGGAAAAAAGTGCTTACCTATTATAATTTAAAAATTTTTTTTTTAAATAATACAAATTTTTTATTAATTTTATTTTAATAAAATGCCGATTAATGCCATAAAAGTTATTCTTAGTATACACTGATCAAACATAAAAATTATATGTAAAGATATCAAACATAAAAACTATATGTAAAGATATGTCTCTCTTTCGTGAGAGACAATCACGAAAGTCAGGCCTTCTCTGATGACGCTTTACGCAGTCAGGCCTTTCCCAATCAACAGTAGTCATATTTTTCAAACTAGTCAGTCCGAAAAATATTTTGTGAAACACTGCCGCCAAAGTCAGGCCAGTCAGGCCAGTCAGGCTTTTAGTCGACCCCCATTTGACCTCAAGTGAACGGGACTCCAGTGCCGCTAGTTTTTTATATCATTATATCACTTGGTGCACCTTTATATAGCTTGGTGCGCCTTCACATCGCTTGGTGCACCTTTTTTCGCTTGGTGCACGTTTATACGACTAGATGCACCTTTATATCACTTGTTGCACGTTTAAATTGGGTCCCATTTTCGTCACTGTTACGACATTTAAGCATTTGGATCAAGCGTTCTTTGACTTTTTTGGAAATTTAAGTGTGGTTTTAGATGATGATTTTGACAACCTAATTTTTGGTTCGGACGACGAGAAAGCCATGCATAAAGCAGCAACTCGTGCCTTTACGGGCTGTAATCATGTTCTATGCAATGAACATCTAAAGCAGTGGTTCCCTACCTTTTTGACCTTGCGGCACCCTATCAAAGAGATAAATAGTTTGCGGCACCCTGGCAAAACTGGATTAATTTTTTGAGGTTTCTGTATTTCAAATAACTGTATGAAACAAGGAGCCGGGAATAACTGCGAGACGCGAAACTTGATACGCACTGAAACTCGGTTAGAAATAAATAAATTCCGCCCTTAACGGGTTAAAAATAAATAATGGACTGCAATATTGCAATATATCGCGGCACCCTTGACCACTTCAATTGGCACCCCGGTTGGGAACCACTGATCTAAAGGATGGCGTGACGCGATTCTTTCGCGATAAAGTGGGCGCTGAAGAAAAACGTCGCAGCAGTTTGTTACAAATGTACGGCGACCTAATCAAATCCACCACTGAGGATGAATTTGACGTTAAATGAGCAGAAATTCTCGAAATATGCAATGATCAACCTTTGGCTAGGCCATATTTAGTAAGATTTTTAGAAACAGCAAAAGAAAAGCAATGGAGAAAAATACCACTGATTGGAAACATTTGGACGAACAACAACAGCGAATCCCTTAATCATGTCCTCAAATGCAAATCAGGCTGGAAACAACAAAAGATCCCCAAACTTATCGATCAGATCTATGGCGTTGTGAAAGATCAGTATAAAGAAATAACAAAAGCGATGGTTATAACCTTGGACCCTTTCATCTGGCGCCAGGCTATGAGCATTTTACTATTCCGATCAATGAATGGTCTAAGAAGTCCGATTCGGAGAAGCTTCAATATTTGCTTAATTTTTCAAAATTTAGACTGAATAAAACAAAACAAACACCCCAAAAACACCAATCGTCCACTGATAATTCCCTTCTTACACTTCTGCCCTCGGCGGGTGCAGGGAAAAAGCGAGGTCAAAAAGATAGGAAAAATAAAACATCACACCAAAAAAATGAAGCACTAAAGAAAAAATGCTTGCATATAATCAGATGTGTTCGTGTAATTTTCGTTTTTTAAATCGTAACTTAATATTTGTTTGCATCAGCTCATCGTAAATGCATGGGGGTTTATTTTACAAAAAAAAATTCGTTCATATAAATGGTGCCGTAAAATGCAAATCGTACTAGACGAAAAAGGCAGCCAGCGGTCCATGTGAATGTGATTATTTATTTCGATATAAATGTGTACCAAGTAATACGAAGTTTCAAGTGGTATAAACGTGCACCAAGCGATATAAAGGTGCACCAAGCGATGTGAAGGCGCACCAAGCGATATAAAGGCACACCAAGCGATATAAAGGTGCACCAAGCGATGTGAAGGCGCACCAAGCGATATAAAGGCACACCAAGCGATATAAAGGTGCACCAAGCGATGTGAAGGCGCACCAAGCGATATAAAGGCACACCAAGCGATATAAAGGTGCACCAAGCGATGTGAAGGTGCACCAAGCGATATAAAGGTACACCAAGCGATATAATGGTGCACCAAGTGATATAATGGTCCACCAAGCGATATAAAAGTGCGCCAAGCTATGTGAAGGCGCACCAAGCGATATAAAGGTGCACCAAGCGATGTGAAGGTGCACCAATCGATGTAAAGGTGCACCAAGCGGTTAAAGGTGCACCAAGTGAGATAGGTGCACCCAGCGATCCAAGTGGTCCAAGTGATCCAAGTGATCCAAGTGATCCAAGTGATCCAAGCGATCCAAGTGATCCAAGTGATCCAAGTGAACCATATGATCCTGTATATTTTAGATGCACCCTTAAAGTATCTACCTAAATAGGGAAAAACGAGGCAAAAATGTAAATGCTGCAGGTAACTCGTTTGCACTCGACGCAACTCGTATTTAGTGCAGGTAACCATTTTTGACACGACGAAATATGTAGTTGGTGCGACGTAACTCGAAAATGCTACAGGTAACTCGTTTAGACTCGACTAAACTCGTATTTGGTTCGGGCAACCGTTTTTGACACGACGAAACTTGTAGTTGGTGCGACGTAACTTAAAATGCGACAGGTAACTGGTTTAGACTCGACCGAACTCGTATTTAGTGCAGGTAACCGTTTTTTGGGAGACAAAACGGTATGTGTTGTTTAATGTTGTTATGCTGTTTTGTAATAATTTATTTTTATTCTTGTGCAGTAAGAACGATAATGTCTTTCCTGATGATTTGTTTTCTTTCATTTGGTTGTGGTTTCTGTCATATTGGTTATTTGATAAACCACTGGTTGTCCACTTCATTTATACTCATCCGCTGAGGATGAAATCATTATATTTGTGGAATGTTGATTGGCCTACATTACAGAATACAGAAGATGATGCGAAAACTGGCTTGTGACTTCATGTTCATTGTGGTTCCAACAAGAATGGGTTCAGAACCACTGACATTCACCATCATAGGGAAAAAATCATAAATGTAACTATGTTTCGAACACGTAAAACCTTCTTAGTTTTAGATTCAAGAATGCTGCAAGAACACGATCCTTAAAAAGCTTTGACTGAAGCAAAACCGACAACTGCTGGGTGTTCCAGACACTTATGAAAACGAAAAAGTAAAAAAAGCAGTGGTTTTAAAGAATTAATATCCAAAATAACTCATGAAATTCTTTGTATTTTTATAGCATTGTTGTGATTGTTTTGTGTAGTCCGCAGTAATTTAAAGACACTCAAACACTTCGAATACGAGTAAACTTATGAATGATGCAATAAAATTATCTTTGTCTTTTCAAGTTATTAAGTTTATGAGATTTTTTGGTAAGTGTTTTTACGAAACTTATATTTGCTTTGTTTTATTTCATTACGTTAATTGTGTGGTTGTCAGTTAATCTTGTTTATATTATGACGTAAACTATAGTGATTACAGTAACCAACAAGGAGGTCCAACATTAAGTATTGCTGATACTAACGGATTGCATACTTTTTTGCTCTAAAGATAGTTTTAATGACTGACAGATGTACAATTCTTTCTTTACAAAATATATTAGGATAGTAATAGAACAACTATAAGCATTAGCGAGGTGTGACTTTTTGCACAAAATGTGCACCTATAACAAAATTGGAGAGAAAAAGCTTGTCACAATCAATTTAAATAGAGATAATGTTACAGAAGTTGTAAATAAGAAAACCAGGATTGCTTGTCCCTGTCAGATACAAGTTTTCAAATCATACAGGAAATCAAAAACTATCCGTTTCTGTGTTCTTCTTGCAGAACCTCGGCTGCAAGACGCATTAGACTTTTTCGCTTCTCTGGCTCGCTTGGGCAAGGTTGTTCAATGCCGTTCTTTTGTAACCGATCTTGAGTAAAAACTACGCATGTCTATTACGTCAGCTTATGAAAGAATATTCACAATGATTGTTTTATTCAATGAATAATAACATACATTGTCAGTATTTATGAGAAATCTGCATTCTTAGCGGTAGGCTACCGGTATTAGCGAAATGCATAAATTTCACACATCCATTTCTTTTGTAGGCGGCTAAAGACGGACTTGATGCTCTCACGAAGGCTATCGCGATTGAGGATTTATACATAAAGAAAAACCGCGAAATTCCAGTGGCTGAATTAAAATATCGTTTAGACGACCAAGCCAAAAATATCATAGCAGAACATAATCTTTTAGATGATGCTTGGATACCTGTGGAGACTGTCGCCGACGGTAACTGTTTGTTCCATGCTGCCTCCATATGCCTGGTTGGAAACTCCAGTATCGCAATAGAACTAAAGGCACGAACTTGTATTGATATGATTCCATTCGTTGGCAAAACAACTAATGTGTGTTTCGCCGGCGTATAATGATTCATGCATCCAATGTGCGGTTAATGGAGCGTTTTCAAGTGCTTGGACGATTCTTGCTTTAAACAATGTCATTGGGCGTGGCATTAATAGTATATACCCTCCGTGCAATGGACCATTGGACAAAACCATTGGCAATCTTAATCAAATAATTTCGGCACAGCTCTTCACAGTCGAACCTATTTCGATTATGTGGACAAAAATCAGCACTAGGTCTGTGAAAACTTAGGTTCCCGACCACTTTGTTGCCGTATGCAGAGACGTTACCCACATACGCCATTCAACCCCGATAAGCTCAATGGATTATTTGGAAAATGATTCAATCGAAATTAGTAGCGACGATTTATTTCTCGAAGATGTGCCACAAGTCCACGGTTCATCCCCGTTGACGAAACCGCCCTTAATTTCTTCCCCATGGACGTCACCGCCCTTAATTTCTTCCCCATCGACGTCACCGCCCTTAATTTCTTCCCCATCGACATCACCACCAAAATCCACTGATTCTTCATCAGATGACATAGACAGACAGCAAGCTGCGGTCGACGGTACAATCGACAAAGGCCAATGTGATAGCTCAAAAACAGGCAAATTAAAATACGAAAGTTTTTTCAAATGCAGGACCGACATAACCCCTCGGAGGGTCTAAGAGGGCTAAATCAACTGCACAGAAAAAAACATTTTGACCAGACCAAACACAATCCAAGACCTGGAAAAATAGAAAAATACGCTGAAGAAATAATAGAAGTGGTAAACATGGCCGTAACCCATAATTTCGTAAGACGGGTTACACATGGAAAGGATGTACCAGTGAGTGTCCACCTTTACACAGACGAACAAGTACGTGACTTTAAACCAGCGGTTCCCAAACTGGGGTCCGCGGTCCTTTAGGGGTCCGTGAGGCAATTTTGAGGGTACCGCGAGGCGATTGAAGTAATTCTATAATCTTATTTGGCGTCAGTTTGTGCCACTAAATAAGTTTAAATCAAAGTAGAATTGAGAATCGACTGTCTCCATTGCTAAACAATGGCCTTTATTGAATGACAGCTATAATAAATGCAATTGTTCGCGCACAATCGTAATGTTTTTGTCCTGTTTGTGAAGTCACGTGCTGTCCTTGGATGATTATTATGCGCAATTTTGCACAACTGGCTAAAATCCTGCAATCAACTTTTGTTTTTATGAAATACACATTTAGGCTTGCCCTCGACCGCGAGCCCTCGAAATAATGGCAAGGGGACCGTTTAGAAAAAAATATTAAAAAGTTTGGGAACCACTGCTTTAAACGGTTTTGCCATTCAGGTAAAACGGTATTTTGTACAGACAAAACATTCAATTTGGGTAAAATCCATGTGACAGTCATGACATTCAAAAATCTTAGCGCAATTAAAACCTCTACAGGCCAACATCCCATATTTTTGGGACCAGTTTTTTTGCACAATCGTTCAGATTTCACCACTTTTTTGATTTCTTCGCCAATTTAAGTGCAGTTGTGGGTGGCACGTTTGAAAAATTGATTTTTGGCTCTGACGACGAGCAGGCCATGCACAAAGCTGCACTACAGGCGTTCCATGGATGTCGGCAGGTGCTATGCAGCAAGCATTTGAAAGAGAACTTGCTGCGGTATGCTGTCGATAATGTTGGATTATCAGCAGATGATCGAAAATAGCTACAAGCTTTGTTTTTCCCCTTGTAAACAGCGAAGAATAGGTTGACTATTTCGGACATGAAGCGAATTTAAGAAGTTTTTGCCAAAAATGGCCTAAGCTTCTGCATTACGTGGAACATCGTTTTTTACCAGTTCTCAAAGATCAGGTGTGGAATTTGAAAAAGGTGGTTGGATATATTTGGACAAATAACAATGCCGAATCAATGAACCACGTGATTAAATCAAAAACTAACTGGAAACAACAAAAACTGCCACAGCTTATAGAGATGCTGCATGGTATTGTCCAAAGTCAATACACTGACGTCAAAAAAGCATTCGTGGGATTGGGTCCATCGCATTTTGCACCGGAATTTACCGTAATTCAATGTCAGTTTTACGCATGGGAACAGAAGACAGATAAAGAAAAACAACAGCATTTTCTTAATTTTATGAAACATAGAAAACAAGGCAATCCGCAATTACTTACAAAAGTGCCACCGAAAACAGCAGGGAAAAAGAAAAATCAAAAGAAAAGAATGCGATCCCACAAAACATAAATTTTGTTATTTTTTAGTAGTTCAATTATAGCCTCATGAAATTTGAACGCACCAAAACAGGTTTCCTGCAGCAATTTATAAATTGGTTATCGACACATTAAACGATTTACCTGCTGTATTTTGGAGCTACGTGGCACCAACTACAAGTTTCGTCGTGTCAAAAAAAGTTACCTGCAATAAGTACGAGTTTAGTCGAGTCTCAACAAGTTACCTGTAGCATTTTCGAGTTACGTCGCACCAACTACAAGTTTCGTCGTGTCAAAATAGGTTACCTGCACTAAATACGAGTTTAGTCGAGTCTCAACAAGTTACCTGTAGCATTTTCGAGTTACGTCGCACCAACTACAAGTTTCGTCGTGTCAAAAACGGTTGCCTGCACCAAATACGAGTTTAGTCGAGTCTAAACCAGTTACCTGTAGCATTTTCGAGTTACGTCGCACTAACTACAAGTTTTGTCGTTTTTAAAAACGGTTACCTGCACTAAATACGAGTTTAGTCGAGTCAAAACGAGTTACCTGTAGCATTTTCGAGTTACGTCGCACCAACTACAAGTTTCGTCGTGTCAAAAACGGTTACCTGCACTAAATACGAGTTTAGTCGAGTCTAAACGAGTTACCTGCGGCATTTTAAATTACATCTCACTAACTACTAGTTTCGTCGTGTCAAAAACGGTTACCTGCACTAAATATGAGTTTAGTCGAGTCTAAACGAGTTACCTGTAGCATTTTCGAGTTACGTCGCACTAACTACAAGTTTTGTCGTTTTTAAAAACGGTTACCTGCACTAATTACGAGTTTAGTCGAGTCAAAACGAGTTACCTGTAGTAAGCGACGTTCCTAGCGAAGTACTGCAGTGCTTACGAGTTCGGTCGAGTCCAAACGAGTTACCTGTGGCATTTTCGAGTTACGTCGCAGCAACTACAAGTTTCGTCGTGTCAAAAATGGTTACCTGCACAAAATACGAGTTGCGTCGAGTGCAAACGAGTTACCTGCAGCATTTACATTTTGACCTCGTTTTTCCCTATTTAAATGCATTACCTGCAGTAATCGAATTACCAAGCGGACCAGGCGAAGTACCTAGCGCACCAAGCGGATCTGTAGTATTCGAAGACACCGGTTGCAGGCAGTAGGATAAAAGTGCCGATTTTAATCTCGGACATAACATTACAAAAACAAGATGACCAGAAATTCGCAGAAGTACTAAATATGAGAGCAAATTAAGAAGCCACATAAAACAATATTTGTAAGAAAATGTAAATAAAAAGGGGTGTCAAACATGCGACCCTCCAAGAATTTTTGTGCGACCCGCGCAGTAAATTTAAAAGGCGAAAATATATAGGCGAAAATACCCTGTCGAGCCAGTGAGTTCACATAATACACAATAGCCATCGTTAGCATCTGCAATTTCGATTGTTGCGTGATTGTATGCCATTGTTTTTACCCAAAGCAACAAAGCACAGTTGGTTATTGTTTTTTTCACTCGACAACACCGAACATCTATGTAGCGACCGATCACTTGAATGGCAACACATTGGCTTGAGAACCTGTGTCCAGTTTGAACTGCACTGTAGAATGCTCAGACTTCTGGTTCACAACAGACAAAGTAACTTTCATCTTTGTTTGCTTGCCCTCAAAATGTTCGATTGCTGAAATTGACAAGAATCTGTTCACTTGCTCCTCAGCAGAGCTTGCAGCAATGTCATGCACAGTACTTGTGGACACTTTCTTGCATACAGTTGCAAAGTGATTACATACACCATACCTATGACAGGTTTTACCATATGCTGGACATTTTCCTTCTAGGTGACGCTTTCCACAATACTTGCACATTGGAGCATTGTATTGTACTGGTTTCTGTGGCTTTCTTGTGAACCTATTGTGAGTCTTCTTGGTGTGAATGGTGTTGACTTCCGGTTTGGACTTTGTCCTTTATTTGTGCCTTGCTGGCTTCTGCAGCTTGACAAATGTGTAAAGCTTTGGCCAGTGTCAGATGAGCTTCTCGCAGCAATCTTTCTCTAACACTACCATCATGGATACCAAACACAATCTTGTCCCTAAGGTGTCTGTCTTTGTGTTCACCGTATTCACAACCTTTCAACAATATTATGAGATCAGTGACCCATTGATCAAAAGACTCACCGTCATGTTGGCCTCTTTGCCAAAACTTGTGTGTCTCAAATACACAGTTTCTTTGAGGTTCACAGTACTGACGGAACTTCCGTAAGACATTCTCATAGTTATCATCTTTGTCATCATCTTCATTGGTGAAAACAAAATTAGAAAATACATCTTGAGCCTCCTGCCCTGCGCAATGTAGAAGAATTGCGACCTGCGTCTTGCCGGGTTTGGAACTTAATTCCGCGGCCGTATAATATGTTCGAAAGCACATTTCCCATTTTCGCCAGTTATCAGGTGTATTTCCTGATGTGAAACGTATCGAAGTGGGTGGCCTGAACTGATCCATCTTAAAGTATACGATTCAAATCTTCTGACATCATGTAACGTCTGGACCGCGTGGGCTGTATATTTCACAATAATAACGAATACAAAACAGGGTTGCCAGGTATGGTCGGCTGGATTCGGACAGTAATTGTCTGAAAATCGGACATTTTAGGACAAAAAAAACGAGAGCGTAAAATTGCTAACAAGGTATCAATATCGAGGTGCCAACTGCCATTTTTTGTGCGTTTACGTTCCCTACACTCATAAGCGCGGAGTTTTACACAAATGCAAAGTGACCGACGTAAAATATGACGTCACTTATGCGTGCAACCACTAGAACTGAAATCCAAACTTGAAGCCCAACAAACTTCTCATGTTGGAAAAAACGATATGTTTGAAATAATATTTAGTTGGCAATTGCAACACGTTGCTGTTGTGTTTATCATTGGTTTCGCACTGTTTAAAAATGTTTCGTCAACTTGTTGCTTCATATCAGCTCAGATAACCATTTGTTACAATACAATTGCATTGTACACAACAATGGCCAAACATTCACTGGCAGACAATTATGTATTTAATGTCATAAACAAGGTACTAACCAAAACAAGTTGCACTTTTAAACCACGTTTTGTCGTAAAAAAGGGTTTGCAACCTTCAAAAAATAGGAAGGAGACAAAAAGTTATTCAATCAGCAAAATTCGGACATATTAGGACAAAAAACTAAATGTCCTAATGATTTTTAGGCGTCGGACACAGCATGTGAAATTAGGCCAATTTGTCGTTTTTTTGTCCGATTTTTAGGCCACCTGGCAACCCTGATACAAAATGGTGGCAAACATAACACGTGACCACTTGAGGCAGTATTTACATCCAACTATCACAAACGCTTTCTAAAACCATAGAGCACTAATACCAAAGAACTCTATAACCAAAGAACTTTATAGGGTTCTTTGCTAATAACTAGAGAGGTAACTGATTGTTCACTCAAGCGTGAAATCAATCATAACTTTCTTGTTTAGCAAATACGTATAATTTTTGAAGCAAGAAGGTATTTAACAACTTTATTCTTTGGAATAGAGTTTTAGTTTTGCAAAACAAACAAACAAATAAAGAATTGCGGCACCTTTGTTTTTGATCAACCTCTGCAGATTGGTCACGCTTGGATAAACCGTTGCCACGTGATCATTATGGGTTCCCCTTCCCTGAGGTAGAGCTACTAACACTGAGCTTGGTCTGGCGTTTATAGTGCTGTTACAGCAATTTGGGTTTATGGTGAGAATAATTGCTGAGTCAGCACCATAAACGCCTATGCTCTTTTGCGCCACCTACCCGAAGTTCTTAGGCCGGGGGCCAGCCCAAACTCAGTGTTAGTAGCTCTACCCTTCCCTGAAGGGGACGCATCTTGTGTTCAATCATTTTTTTTTCTTTTTTCTCCGGTGAAGTTTGTCCATGCACTTTTGGCATGAAATCTTTGGTGAATTTGGATGAAACTTTCACTGATGGTAGATATATTTATGCAGATGTGTCATTTGCTTTGTTTGACTTGATAACCCCAGTATTTACCCCGCTAGACCCCAAAGTGTAAAACGTTTTTGTATGTTGCTGCGCACCACAAATGAAAGATTTCTGTGGTGTAATGGTGTAATAGAGGCACCAGTACATACAGTTCTTGTGTTTGTGCATTACTTGGTGAGAGGTGAGAGGTGAGAGGTGTTGATTGTATTTGAATAAGGCAAGCATCTGTCTACCTGTTCAAAAGAAAGAGAGAAAACAAAAAAGCAAAACAAAAAAAAGAGACAAAGGTAACCCTTGCACGTTTTTGGTGTGTTTTAACTTTTTCACGTGTTTTTCTTTTGTGTGCACGTTTTGACTTGTGCTGCGAGCTAGGCAGTTTGTTTATTTAGAACCTTTCTTTGTCAGACAGCTAGCGGAGCCTTTTCTTGGGCGCTTAGGCGCCCCTAGTGTTTTTACTTCTTTCCGCCCTTCTCTTTCGGTAAAGCAATAAACGCTAGTTCTCTCCTCTTTTAGCCTTTTTTCTTAAGTAAAACGTAACTCGCCTTCTAAAGGCCTCTACCCGGTTAACGACCCTTAGTGTTTTATCTCTGCCTTTTTAACTGCCCTTTTTTTTCTGTGGCCCTTTTAACTTTGCCCCTAAGGCCCTTACGCCCTCTAGTGTTTTAACCTTTTTCTTACGTAACTTTTGCCCTTAAGGCCCTTTGGTTTTTTTGTAACCTTTTGGTCTCTTCCTGCTCTCTGGCGCCACCCCCCTGACCCCGCCCTCCTTACAAGGAGCGGCGCCAGCGGGTTTGCGTCACAGAGCCCTTTTTTTTCCTTTGTGTTGTCCTTTTTTTTTTTTTTTTTTGAGGTCAAGCCCCACTGATTGCCTGCCGGCTATCGCTGGGACTTCCCCTCCCCCTAGGCAATCAAGAGTTGTTTGATTGTCTTTGTCCTTTGATTTTTTTCGTACGGTTGAATTTTTGACTTTCGGGGATTTCCCCTTCCTGTAAGGGAATTCCCCTATTTTGATACCTTGCTTTCGCGCGCCTGAAGCCAGCTCTCAAAAACCGGTACTTCCCCTAACGCGATACTCACAACATAGAAATCACCAACTTTTAACTTTTTCAAACTCTGCTCCTTTTAACGAAAACAGGCCGCACCCTTGTTGACCAGCCTTAAATAAATTCAAATAACCCCCGAGTCATCGGTATTTCCTTTTTTTATTTTTTGTTTCCATTTTTCAAAATTTTCACGTAACAATAAAAATGCCGCAAGAATACTGCGACGAATATCGATCTCTACACATTCAGGTCGTCAGTGAAGAATGGATACCCTTTGACATTTTTATGTTAGTTTTCGAACCGGGCAACCCTTTAGAAAAATATAAAGAAGCGTTGGTTGCATGCAGATCAATTAACAGAAAAAGCTCACTTTTCAAAATAACCTTCGCCGAAAAGAACACTGGAGACATCGCAAGACTTCATAAAGAACTTAAAAACTCTGTCAGATGGACTGACCAAGCCAAGTCGATAATTCTTCAAAGCTTTTTACCTCCAAAACCACTTACCAGACTCACACTTTTCCCAGTTCCAATAGAATTTAAACGTAAACATTTCGAATCAGCAGCAAGGAATATGGATTGGGGCCACTACAACAAGCACACTTTTTTAACATACAGAAAATACCCAAATATCTTCAATAGTTATGTGCATCTGTTCTTGGAAGAGGCAGTTTTAGAAAACATTCCTATACAAGTTAAAATGTTTGGCCACGAGGTGCAAATTGCAAAGCCAGGGGAGTCCTTCGGACCTTCATGCATCACCTGCCAACAGCGTGGGCACTGGACTTCCCAGTGTCCCCGACGTTTCACGTGCAGACTCTGCTATGAATCTGGTCACACACAGAAAACCTGCCCACTCAACTCGCCCATAGAATCTTCATCACCAGGCACAACATCTTCAGATGATGAAACCGTAAACCGATACAAAACAGAATTTCCAAAACTACCGAAAAATAAAAAAAAATCCACACCAAAGGACAAGCTAGATAACAGGCAAAAACCAGAAGACCTTACAAATGTTGTCATCCAAGAAGAACGAAAACAGAAAAAGAAAGAAAAATTCGACCAAAATATAACTCTTGACAAAAGCCTGGGACTGGATCCATCACCTTCAAGCACGTTGCAGGGCATTCCCGAAGCACCAGAACCGCCGCCAGACAAAGAAATGAGCGAGGACCAAAACAAAGAACCGGAACCCACTAAAAAAAAACCGCAGAACGACCCCTCCCCAACTATGCTCATCGATGAAGACGAAGATCCGGCCAAAAAACTCCAACCAAAACAGATCAAATTCCCATCATCCTCTTCCCTTTCAAATTACGGTACGCCACTTTCACCAGAAAACAAAGTACAGAAATCTAAAACCGGACAAGAAGTAACAACAACATCAACCGAACCCCAGAATCAACCAGATACGGACAAATCCGAACCAGACTTAGTTCCTCCACCCTCTATTTTTTCAACATCATCATCGGAAGCTCAATCCACACCTGAGTCTGACAAGCAAGTAGAGAAAGCTGGCCCAAGCAAACAACAAAATGCTATCACACTATCGAAAACTGGACAAACCAAACCAAGACCCTCTTCGGCACCACAGACTCCACATAAAGAAAAAAGTCAAGCAAACAAGAGAAGAAATTCAAGCTCGGACAAAAAGAAAAAGAAGAAGAAAGCAAAGACAAAATTTACAAAAGGAACACCCCACCCCAATAAAGCGCATTCAAGCTTTCGGCGTTAAACGTGAATGGACTTGAATCGAACTTAAAAAACGTATCTACTTTTCTCGCAACCGATGACTCTGACTCGGACATAATTCTAATTCAAGAAGTACATTTAATAGACCAAAACATTT
Organism: Phallusia mammillata; assembly: GCF_965637545.1. NCBI lineage: Eukaryota > Metazoa > Chordata > Ascidiacea > Phlebobranchia > Ascidiidae > Phallusia > Phallusia mammillata. Next base: position 17,366,610 of record NC_137253.1, read on the forward strand.
TTACAAATTGGGCCCAAAAACAAAATTTAGACTTTTACTTTAACTCCATTTGGAAACATGAATCCCAAAACGTACCCAAAAATAAATTTGACGGCACCCTCATTCTTGTTAAAAAATCATTTTCTAATAACCTCGACATTAAGCATGAAATTGTGGTGGACCAACGTATTCATAAGATTAGTTTTACTACAAATTCCCAACTCTATGAAATAGTCAATATTTATCTCCCATCCGGTGCGCACAATATTAAAAATAGAATTGACCTCTTTAAAACAATTTTCGCAAATACCAATCAAAACCCCTGTAAAATAATAGCCGGCGATTTCAATTTTGTTGAAAGCAAACTTGACACAATCAACCCAAATTTTAGATTAGAAAAAGATTCAAAATTATGGACGCAATTATGTGGACAACACGGATTTATAGACTGTTTTCGCTTTAAATACCCGAAGAAAAAAATTTTCACTCGAATAACCGCACGCGCCTCAACAAGGATAGATAGAATTTACTGCAATATTCAAATGCTACACAAACTAAATTCGGCCAATCACACCAACTATCCATACTCCGACCACAATTTCGCACCTAACATTTCGATAATTTTAAACAAGCAAAAACGATGGGGAAAACCGCTGTGGAAACTCAATTTGACCCTTTTAGAAAACCAAGAATACACCGACTTAATAAATAACTTAATCCTCGATTTTGAAAACGAAAAAGACCGTTTCGCTAACCCCTTTGATTGGTGGGAGAACCTTAAAAAGAAAATACGCAAAAAATCGATCACGTTCGCAATTAATTTGAAACGCAACGAAAAATTAGAAAACCAAAAAATACAACGAGAATTTGAAGACCTCATGGCAATTTTAACCCCCACGAACCTGGACGCCAACTTAAAAATTTTAGAACTCCAGAAAAAAATAAAAAGCAACGCTGAAAAACCTTTACACGGCGCAAAAATAAGAGCTAGAATTAAAGACTATTGCAACGACGAAAAACCGGACAAATCCTTTTTTAGTACCGAAGTCGTGAAACAAGAAAAAACAAGCATTCGCCTACTCAAAATTAATGGACAAGAAATTACCGACCCCGAAGTAATCTTGCGAAACGTACACCTTTTCTACTCTAATCTCTGGCAAAAAACTAACGACACCACCGATACGGCCCAAAATTTCTTCCAATCGAATTTAAAAAACTACCCCGATCAACCATTAGATGCCCCAATCTCACTCAAAGAACTAGAAACAACCAAAAACGCCATGAACAAAAATTCATCCCCTGGAAACGACGGAATCCCCATTGAATTCTACTCACATTTTTGGAAAAATTTAAAACAACATTTAATTGAACTAATCTACAATATTTATTTCGCAAAACAACTTCCGCCCTCTTTAAAAAATGCGGTGGTCAAATTAATCCCCAAAAAGAGCGACAAAAATTTAATAAAAAACTGGCGTCCAATATCCCTTTTAAACGCGGACTATAAATTAATTAGCAAAACAATCGCCCGACGTCTTCAAAATGAACTTAACGAAAAATTATCACCGGAACAAAAATGCGGATTAGATAAACGATATATCCAACACATACATTATAATATTAAAGCAGCAATCGACTTGAGCAAAGAAAAACAAAATCCTTTAGCCCTTATTATGTTAGACATTGAGAAAGCTTTCGATACCGTGGACCACAAATTTATGCTTAAAGTACTAAAATCGTTAAACATAAATGAATACACTCGTACCTGGATCCAAATTTTGTATACCAATATTAATAGTAAAATAAATGTTAATGGCAAACTAACTGACGAAATAAAAATAAATAGAGGAGTTCGACAAGGGTGTGGCCTGTCTATGCTCCTTTATGTGGCTGTGGCAGACACGCTAATTCGTGCAACCAATCTAAATTTTCAAATCAACGGAATCAAATTTGGCACCACCGAATTCAAACTACAACAATATGCTGATGACACAACCTTCCTTATATCAAATAAACAATCGGTATTCGAAATTTTCAAACTTATGGACTTATATCGTAACGCCAGCGGCCAAGCAATCAACCAAAGCAAAACCGAAATTATTGGCATATCACAAAATTTACGCAACGAACTAAACTTTGTATATCCCGATTTCACGAAAACCAGCGCCAAAATTCTAGGACTCCATTGTACAAACAATCATTTCGACCCATACTTAAATTGGAACCCAATTCTCCAACAAACCAAACACATCACATCCATTTTTTCGGCCCGCAAATTATCAATTTTTGGAAAAATATCCATAATTAACACTTTAATTTACCCAAAAATCCTATTCACTGCAAGAGTTACAAATCCGCTACCAAAACATATCAAAGAAATTAAAACCGCAATATTCAAATTTTTCTGGTACCCCAAAAAAATTGAACAAACCAAAAGAAACAAATTAAAAGCCCCATATGAAAAAGGCGGAATCAAATTCCCAGACTTAGAAACGAAACTCAATGCTTTAAAATTAGAAAAACTACGCGACCTTTTAACAACCTCAAATCCAAACGAATTATGGCAAATTTGGGCAATGTATAATCTCGGAACTAAATTAAAACAAATCAACCCTGCACTTTTTAATAATTCCAGACCCAACGCGTTTACGCCAAACAGGGAATGGCAACAAATCTACAACCTTTACTTAAATTTACTAGAATACAACAACGATTTCGAATGGAAAAAATCAAAACTGAGGCATTTTTATTTTGAATTAATTAAATACATAGACTTAGACACTACCCCGGCACACCTCTCAGATTTCAGTTGGAGAAGTGCCTTGTTCCGATCTAAAGGATCAAGGCACTTCTTCCACAACAAAGAAAGAGAATGCGCTTACTTTGCGATCCAAAAATCGTACAAATGGGGAGACTTTTACAGAAAACATAATTTAAATATATTGCCCAATCGTAAAATTCGGAAAACGCGATGCAAATTCTGCCGCAATAAAAACGATGACATCACACACCTCCTAACAGAATGCCCAACCACAATTTTAATAACTAACTTTCTACACGACCTGGCCCAAAATAATTTGAACTTTAATTTTGATCCCAATAACGACCTGAAACTTTATAATCACTTTGATTCGGACATCCCGTTAATTGTTATTAAAGCAACAGCAATCTGGCGTAAATCAATAATCAACCAAAAACAAAAGCTCGACTTTCTAAATTCGTATGTCGAAAATCCCAATGCCTTCGCCAAAAAATTAGCAGAAAAAATTTACGCATCCCTTAAAAATCAACTTGAAATTTTTACGAAACAACTCGGTGAACAAGCAATTGAATTAAAATTTGGAATAAATACTGACCAATAAAAAAAACAAAAAAAAACAGCCACATCAAGGAGAAAAAAAAATATACGTATTTATATCTGTACTAGTTGTACTTGAATATTTATATCCGTACAATAAGTAATGAACTTGTTTTTTTGTATGATTTTTTAATGTTTTGCTCTCTACTGCCAGCTCGCGGCGTTTAATTTATGTACTTTTCAGTTTTGCAAGGGTTACCCGTTTTTTATGTTTACGATATGCTTTCTATGTTATGTTTGATTATTTTTGTTTTTTTTGGGTGCATATTGTTTTTCCTTTATTTAGGAAGGAGACGGCATTACCTACCGTTTTTTTTTTGCGGTCGGTCGTCACTGGTTGAGGCGGGGCGGGGCCTCTACATAGAAAAAAAAAAAAAGGTGTTAACATCGTTGTAACGTCAGAAGCGTGGACGAATGTTGTTGATAACAACTAGTGCAGTGTTTTTCAACCTTTTTTGAGCCACGGAACACTTTATACATTAAAATATGTTTGCGGAACACCAAACGAAATTTTGATGCAATAAAACAACTATAGGCTCAGGGTGACACTAAAACGCTAAATCGCACATCACGTAATCACTAAAACGGATGAAAACGCTCATATAGCGCTATTAAAGTTGGGGAAAGTTTTACGAAATCGTATCATTGAAACTAGTTACCTAAATACAATATTCGCCTAGTACTGACTGTTCCGTGATTTATCGTTTTCCGCGCAAGCAATTATGCTGAACGTCAGAAAGTTTGCTGAATCTCGTGTCGACTGAAACAGCGTTTAAATGTTATATTATTTTTAAAGGTCACCCAAAGCTAAATTGTCAGCAATTTACCCGCGATTCAGCTATTTCATTATTAGACAACGAGTCTTAATATTACACAACAATAAATGAAGCCAATCACTACAGAACATTCCAATTGGGGATGGTGGATAATTATTTTCATGAAAGAAAACCTATTTCCGCCTATTGTATTGAACCAGTGATTTTCGACCGGTGTTTGACATAAAACACTATCCAAACCATAGAAGTCTAAAACATTAGAATCCTATATTCAAACCAGCAAATTTCTCGCGGAACACCTGACGATCTTTCACGGAACACTAGTGTTCCGCGGAACACCGGTTGAAAATCACTGACCTAGTGGTTAGAATTTTAAACATTTTTCGATTTGGATAAAATTTTACATGACTGTTAATTAGGTCATCGTGGTTTCATATTTTATACTTTTGGGTGTTAAACCCCATCAGTTACCCCCACTGACCCCCTAAAATGGGTGAGTTTTTTAAACGGTGTCGGAATTTAGTGAAATTTTAAATACTTGCAGAATTAGTCATCTATAGGTATCAATTGTTTTGTTTAACCCTGTAATCCCAATATTTACCCCTCTAGCCCCCTAAAAAGGGTGATTTTTTTAAACATTGTCCGAATTTGATGAAATTTGGACAGCTTATAGAGTGTGTTATTTATCGTTGTTGTTTGTTATGTTCAACCCTGTCACCACAACATTTACCCCACTAGCCCCCCAAAATGGTCCATTTTGTAAACAATGTCAGAATTGAATGAAATTTACATACCTTGTAGAGTGTGCCATTTCTAGGTGTAGAATTTTGTGTTTAACCCTGTTGCCCCAACATTTATCCCACTAGCCCCCCAAAATGGTTCAATTTTTTAAAGTTTAAACAATGTATGAATTAAATGAAATTTCGACAGTTTGTAGAGTGTACCATTTGTAGGTGTTGATTGTTGTGTTAAACTCTGTAGTACCTATCATTTACTCCACTAGACTCCTACAGTCAAGTACAATTCACCATTAATAGGAGCTGATTGTAGTGTTTTAGCTAGTGATGTACCGAATCGGCTAAATTTCGATTCGGCCGAAACCGAATATTCGGCGGTTTTGGCGAATAAATTCGGCCGAATCAACCGAATCAATTATGACGTCACGCGAAGTCGTACGCTACGCGTTAGACATGAATAAATGTTCATCTACCAGGCAACTAGTGCAGAATAGTCGTGTTTCGTCCTCATTTCAGTTCTGTGGGGTTTAAAATTGCCTTAAGCATGATTGACAACCTGCCTATGAATTACTAATTTTTTTGACTACAGTGGGAAAAACGATAATGTGTTGAAAAAGATAAAAATTGACGCGATTTTCGTTATGTTTGGGCTTTTGAAAGAATCCGTGGTACCTTAATAAACAGAAAAGACATGTTTTACGCTTTAAATTTGTGTTCGTAAAAGATTCGGTTTCGGATTCGGATCTTTGCAAAAATGACCGATTCGGCCGAAAAAATTCCGCAAAAGGAATATTCGGTGCATCTCTAGTTTTAGCCTATTTTCTCACTATTTAACACTTTTTTTCTCAGATAGTCATAAAATAGAAAAACCTTCAAAAATGTATGAATGGAATGAATTTGAATAGTCTTTACTCCATATAGCATATTTATTTATGCACAGTACCGATCACTGTGTTTGGCAAACTTTCTCATTGTAATCTCTTGAAATGCATTATTTACAACTTTGCATGTGTGGGGACCCATGAGTTTCTGCTTGCGGAAACAACTAAGGTTATAAAAGACAGTGGATGATATGGGACCCAATATAAAATAAGTGTCGGATGTAAATATATGTTAAGAAATAGGTCACAGTGTATGTGCAATGGCAGTATGTGCTAAGCCACCCTTCTAGTTATGGGTCCCCTTCCATGAAGGGGACACATATTGTTTTTGTCCGTATTTTTTTTCTTTTTTCTTTTTTTCTTTTTTTCTTTTTTCTTTTTTTCTTTTTTTCTTTTTTTCAAACAAGCCCTATGATGCAGAAATATTTAAAAATTTTAACAATTGTTTAAGCAGGGTTTTCGTTTAGTATCTAAAATTTTGCCAGTTACCTTTACAACCCATAATATGTGTACGCTATCAGTCAGATATAAGTCCCAAGGGAGGAATTCACTGGTTTACGATTAAGGCGGCAGAGCGGGAGTGCTCAGCTTGACGTCCGGACAGACGTTTTACGAGACAGTCGTTTGGGTGATTAGAAATCAGCTGTTTTTTGTGTGTGCAGCAATGCTGTGTCATTTTATTGAGTTATCACGCGCATTTTCAGTTTTGGCGAAGGTTTTACACCTAAGACGTAATTTAAACTCGATAAACGTACATCGGTTAAGGACTGCATGCTGTTAAAAACAGTGTCAAAAGGTCATTAAACGGTCGTTTTTGCGAAACAAAGTTAAGTGAAAAACAAGTTGTTATGTATACCTTTGTAGCAAACGACTTTTTTATATTGTGTCTAATATAACAGTTAAGGCTTTCTAGAAAAATTTGTGTTTAAAAACTGAACTTGAACCACAATATCAAGGTCAAAGCAAGAGATTAAATAGAGTATTTTCCCCGTTATTTTTTTACTGATTTTTTTGTAATTATATGTAGTTATATAATTATTATATATAATGATGAAAAAAGAATACGGACAAAAACTTTTAAAGTTGAGTTAATGCTTTGTGAAAAATTTGTCCTTGAGAATCTAAAAATAACCGCAACACAGGTTTACCGTAAATCCGCATAAACACGCGTGTAGGGACCTATTTGTTTTGGATTGCAAAAACAATCATATATGTAGATAAAATTGTGTATAGTATAGTAAATTGGTAAATATCGTACAGAATATATAAAATGGAAGCATATCAGAAAGCCACTTTTCTAGTTTTATTTGAAACTTATTGGACACCTTCATAAAACTGTCTTAAAACAACAAAAAACAAAACTTGTGCTCAAGTAATGGATATTTTTGGTGGCAATGAATACAAGTTAAATCTTCTTGTTCAGTTTGAATTCCCTTTGAAAACCGTTCTTCTGTTAAATTTCCATTCTTAATTTTATTCGCACGATTGTTTGCCAGAGTAAGTTAAATGTCATCAATCATGTTGAAAAAAATACATTTGTTCTGGTGCACCCTGCAAAAAAACTATGTTTATTATAAAAGTAAATAACTTTGGTAGGAACTCCATATTTTTCTTCATTCTATTAGCTTTAAAGCTTAACTGTAAATGTCATAACATTGGTAACTACAAATAAATGTCAGTTGTTTGAAGAAATTAGTACAGTAATGTTATACTAGGCTGGCGTTTGTAATTTGCTTGAGTTTAATAGGATTCTGAAAGACCATACAGTTTTTGCATGTCCTAGAGCAGTGGTGGCCAACCTATGGGGCATGCGCCAAACGTGGCGCATTGCATGATTAGAAAGGGCGCATTGCCTTCTTTTGATAATCATGAAAATCAAATTAATAAACTAATAAATAAATAAAGTAAGTCAGCCCTATTAATTACATATATATATAGTTTATCAGAGTTATTTTTTACTTAATAGTTCTTATTTCTTATTACTATCCTTCTCATGCAAAAGTTGTTTCTTTCTCTTTCTCTCTATATACAAAAAGTAGTCATAGAAGGTGGGGTTACGACACATCCAATAACAGTATGTTAAAAAGTTGGCGAATGGTATGTAGAAGGTTGGCCACCCCTGTCCTAGAGTAAAATGTGTCTCCTTTTGGGGTCTTGGGAGTAAATGCAGTGTGGATTTTATACCCCAACTGTATTCAGCTGTGCCATCATAGAGCACTAAGTTATTAGTGCTCTATGCCAGTGGTCGGCAACCGCCGGTCCGCGGCCCGGTACCGGTCCGTATAATTTTTCAGGTTAAATGCTACAAAACATTTTGCCCATGTATCCCGGGGTTGATAAACTAATTTAACGTTTTTATCGCTAAATATTTGTAGTTTTTTGAAGACCGGTCCGCGATAAAATTTCACCTTCTAAAGCGGTCCGCAGTGCAAAAAAGGTTGCCGACCCCTGCTCTATGCTAAAATCAATGATTTTGAAACGCTGCATTGTTATTTTGTGATCCGGTCAACCGAAAAAAAAAAACGTATGATAGTAAAAAGCTACTCGGTAAACCGGTTAAACGTCATCCGGATAATTCAAAACTAATTACCAGACGTCCGAAATTTTCCGGACATGTCCGGAATTTAGCCGTAACCGGAAATAAGTTTAAAACACACTTTTAATTTCGCAATTTTGGCGTGTAGTATGCTTCCTTACGGGACTTATAACTGTTATCTGTGTTTTTGATGCACAATTCACGCGAAACAACTGATCACTGAAACCGCCGGCAATTTTGCTTACGATAAAATGGTAACCCCCATATTAGACGAGACATGCATGTTGTAAAACATTGTTGTAACAATAATTCATGGGCAACAAAAAAATTTTTTTTTACTGGTGTCTGTAATGTTTTAACTGATTTTGACTAATTCTAGTGCCCTGATTTCAAAAATGCAATCGGTTTATCGGTATCACGTTTTCCTGTTATGGCACATCCACGTTTGAAAAACAATCTTTGTGTGTATACACTATAGTGAAACATGTTTTGAGTATTTTATTTGAAATTAACGTTATTGCAAGAACAAAATTTCGAATTTAATTTTAAATGTAACAGGTGGACACTCCTAACAAACCAAATTCAACACAAAAAAAAAACAAAAAAATGTTTCAAATTTGTAAGTTATCAGGTACATCAGGTATAGGCCTATACACATGTAGGCTACTTTGGTAACTTTCGGATACTGAGTGGCAGCAATATCGTCCCGTTTAATTGACCAACAGCAGTTAGCCAGGACCACATTATTCTCTCTTCCCTGACACGTTTCGTTTTACTGATATCCTGTTGGAACTTTTCTGCTTAATTCTCATCATTTATATCCCCTACGTTTTAAGGGAAGTGTAGCTTTATACTCATTTTCGTACCGAATTTTTCAGACCGCTTAATAACTTAGTTATGTACTCTTTCTAATAATTTCAGTCCCTTTCTACAGTTTTTGTCCATTACTGCAATATTCCAGTCAACATTAGGTAAGTGGAGCCCGTTGCATGTCCTAAACCCCTAAAGCCACATCGAAGAGATATGCACATTTGATACCGATCTTTTTTTCCTTTTAGTTGTGTTGTATGGGTATTCACCAGTAATGTAGCATAAAACATCTTGGTAATTCATGCAACACCTTATAGATGACCTAGCCACTATTAATTTTAGTTTTACCACCTTGCTTTACTAGTCTGAAAATCACTCCATGAAACACGTATAGTTTAAACTTTAACGTTACCGCTAGCCTGCACCAACCCTTTTTAGACAGAGCATAAGCATAGAACGCATATTCATGCTATGAAACTGACTGCACTGTAGAAAATTGATGTGTATCATGTAACAAAACTTTAACAAACACATAAAAGCATGATTTTAAAGTCATTGAATCAATATGTCATAAATTTTGATTTTGTAAATAACTTAAAAAGTTGAACTGATTGAAGAAAACCGTAATGATTATTGAAATCAGCACCCCAAAATTAGTCAATATCAGTTTTAACATTAAAGACACCAAAAATTGTGTTGGCCAGTGTATAATTAAGTGACGTACTTTATTTTACTAGGTGACCAATTTAAGTCATTACAAATGACGGCCGCTACACTGGCTTCGTGCGTAGTCCTAAACTGCTAACGCAGATTTATTTGTATGGTTTCTAGCCGGAAATGATATCATCAGATATACCACTCATCTATGTTAGAAAACCGTGTGTGTTATTGTTATTGTTCAGAGTGATTTTGCTGCTGCTGTAGGCTACATACAAAGCTGTAAATGTCAAGCTGAAATATAGCCTGAGCTAAAGCCTTGCAGTTGACGAACATAGTTAAAATATAATTTGTTTGAAGTAAGTGTCGTTTTGCAGTACTGTAAATAAAACTATCTAAGAATCAGAGAAAAACAAAAAAGGAACCAGAGAACCAGAATTAATTGTTACTTCAACTAATGTAAAAACGCAAATTAAATCTGTATGGCAAGAATTAAAGATTTTAAAACTTACTCCGCGACATACCTGTTTAAAGCAGAGTATAGAATGCGAAAGTTCCAGAAACGTTAAAGTCAAAGTTGATTATTTGTAATTCGTTGCGTAATATGTTTTAATCAAATTTGGGAGAAAAAAATACGCTGAGGATTTAACGTTACAACAATTAGCTTCAAAACCGTTGAAGCTAGAGTAACGTGTTTAAAACGTGAATAACTGACCAGTTGTAAAAACAGTGGTTCTCAACCTTACACCGAACCCATGTACCCTCTGGCGGCTTTTCCTATCGCTGCGTACCAGCTAAACCCTGTTTAGATGTATAGAACAAGAGCAAGGGCTATTGTTCTTGACTAAGTTGGCATATTTATAAAATCAGCAAGGCTAGCAATTACAACGGAATGCTCAAGACACTACTTTTCCCAAAACCAGGGCGGATAAGTTGGATCGGTTAAGTTGCATTTCATGATTTGACTCAAATTAAGTATGACAAAAAGCTACTTACGTAACACCGTAAAATCTCCTACGTACCACCATAGACTTAAGACTATGGTATCATTGAAGATATACGCGTACCACAGGTTGAGAACCACTGGCGTGTAAGATCTTATAAGTAGTAACTTCAATTTTAATATATTTTTGAAGCATGGAGCAGTCCAGAGAAAAGGGTCCGGATGACTTTATTGTATGTCAATTGTTGGGAGAAGACAGTGATTCGACGGTACGGATTTACATGATATAGGCCTATAACATATATATCATTAATAATGTGATTCATAATACATGTTTTATTCGCACAAAAGAAAAACGCAATAAAACGGAGGGCAGATGAGCGGTTAAAAGAAATCAGACTTACTAGACAGCGATCAGACTTACTAGGCAATCGAAGGTCTGGCCATTTTGCCCTCGCAGTGAAGCAATCGTCTTGCGGAGCTATATATACGTATATTTTGTGCGGCCACCAACTCAATGGTCAACATAAGCAGACAAAAACTAATCAAATCACAGATGCTCTAATTTTCATGCAAACAGCTTACGTGTTTTGTCTTGTGCGTATCACGTGTTTGTCACGTTTTTGTTTTGTTTTGCACTTTTGGGCCACAGTAGCTTGTAGAACTGCAGAATCTTCATCGAAATCTATAGGAAAAGCGCAAGGTTTAATATTATGCTCTGAATTTAAGTGGGAGTGTTTGGAATTTCGTGCTAAAAAAGAGTTTGTCATGTGGATTAAGACGTGACGAAGTCATGTCACAATGGAGTTGTTGCTAGTGGCGGATTTGGTTACCGAGTCGTTATATTATCCGTATTTTCGCAGTGAAAAACTAATTTTTTCTTTTCTTTATACTTTGAATTGGTCATGAAACTTGCGTTTAAAGTAATAACAGTGAACTCGATAGTTAGCATTGTATGGCCGGGTATGGTCCCACTTATTGTGACGACAATTTTTTTGGGGAAACTGGGTATTGAAATTTCGCTTTTATCTCGCCCTCGGTTAGCTATAATTGTGGTACAAGGGTGGCAAATGTTTGTTGGTCTCAGCAGTAGGCCATACAAATGAGGAAAAGTAAAAACATTTCTGAGAATTGTGACTCTTCTAATGTTTGTGTCCCCACTCCATTCCCAAAAATTGTTTGTGCTCCTCGCAGCTACGAGTTTAACATACGCTACTGAATGATCACTTTTCCGTATTTATCGGATAGCTCGTTACATGCATTTGGGGATGAGGGCATCGGGACCCATATGACAACAAGATTGACTTTGTCGCTTTTGTAGGAATTTACGTGGTAATCATCTTTTTCTAAAAGATTGGACTAAAGTTTAAAAACAGTTTTACGCGTGGTACATGCTATATGCAGTGTTTCATACCGGAACGGAACGGAACGTTATACCGGAACAAAATAAATAATTTTTGGCTCAAATACCGGAACTAAATACCGAAATAAAAAATATTCAAGATACCGGAACGGAACGAAATACCGTTATTTTTTATTCCGGTATTTCGTTCTGGACATTTATTATGAAACAATTGCTGAAAATTTCGCGCCGTTGAACAATAATAAAAATTGCAGCTCCACAATTTACATCCGTTTGACCATCATTGACAAATGTTATGTGACGTAACAACTACCGACAATAATTGTTGGGTGTTGCAACTTTCTTTATTTTTTCGCTTAATAGCTGTAAAGACCACAAAGAAATGTTGTTTTGTTAAGACCGAAATACCGAAAAATACCGTTATAAATTTATTTCGGTCAGACCGGAACGAAATGAATTTATCGGTCCAGAACGAAATAACGAAATAAATAATTTGCTCAGAACGAAGAACGTTATTTGATTTCGTTCCGTTCCGGTATGAAACACTGTATATGTATTGATACTGTTATCTCTTTATCTCATGTATTCCATTAACTATTTTTCATAGCGAAATCGAAGTTTTTTAAATGTCTTTGCCTGTTTTAAAGCTGTGACAATTATAGGTATTGAAAAAACAACTGATGATTTAGCCTACTTAGCGACTGAGTGTAACATACTTTGCGAGCCAGGTTTCACTTAGTTGCTATTTGGCATTTGAAAACTGCGCTTTCATGCGTTCGGAAGTCGAAACAACAAATAAGCTCGACCCAAACATGGTTTAGGTACACGATTGTGCCTGTGTCATTCTTAAAGATAGTTTAAATATTAGATTCCCTTTAGTTTGTCATCGCCTAGGATATTTTTGCTAAAAGCGGAACGTTAAAATTGACGCCCCTAATTGGTATGGCGACTACAAGTCTAGCTGAATAAGTAAATACCAATTAATATCGTAGACTGACAAGAACTATGGAACCATACGGAACGGGTCAGATACATGGGCGCCGGCAGAAAATTTTGCAGGAGAGGGAAAATTTTGGCTTATAATTTACCGCATCAAGAGTTTGTTACAAATGAAGGCATAAACATTTGAGTTGCCTAAAAGTTGAAGCATTAAACAATGTCCACTTTAATTAGATTTGCTGCAAAATATGTTAAATTGAGATACACTGGAATTCCAAGGGGGGCCAAGTGCCCCCTCTTGCCCCTACGTGCCGGCACATATGGTAAACTTACCTGTTATCGGAATTGAAAAGAAAAATAAACTTACCTGTTATCGGAATTGATTCAAATCATTATGCGTCTTTTAAACGATACAGTTACAATGCTCAGCCACATAAAACTGTGTTCATAGAGACATCACCCTGATCCACATAGGAGTGTTCGACACAGACAAATCTAGTTGCAGAGTATTGTAATTAACTTGAACTTTCAGTAACCTTGGTCAATTAAAACCCGTTTGGACCAAAAGAATTGACAAAACTTTTTTTTGTTTGGTCTACCTGCTTCCCATTGTAGGTTAAGTATGTTGCCACATAAAATTCATAGTTTTTGCACGTTACATGTTGTCGGAGCTTAAACATTATTCGTTTAGACCAGTGGTCTTCAACCTTTTTAGCGAAATCGCCCCCTTGCTAGGGCACTGGCTCAAAATCGCCGCCCATTATACTGTTATTTTTTATTAAAGTTCTTGATACTTGAGCATTTGCGTGCAATAAGTTTTACAGAGTACCACGAAAGCTCATGTTAACAGTTAAAACCCAATTTAATTGCTACAACAACACTAAGGGGCAATTTATCGCAATTCTAACGCATCTAAGCAAAGTTTGTGACGTCATAGACAAGATTACATTTTACAATTATGCGCAAACAAGAGCCCTTTTTGTAACTTTGATTGAAAATAATGGGGTATTACTCAGTAGAAGAGAAACCTATACATTCCACGACCACATTAATAACTTACACAAGATTTATCAAATTAAAAGATACAAAAATGTCCCAGTTTTTGAAGCGCTAATAGGCCTATAGAAATTGTAAAAGTGAAACAAGTTTGAGGGAAAGCTCGTTACTGTTATATTTAAAAAATGTAGAGTGTCCTGAACAACGTCCTTATCAACAAAAAAGTCCTTAACAACGCGTCCCGTGTGGCCAAATAAACAGACCAACCTTGCTCTCGATGTCACAAAAAGTACAAAAAAATCCCCAAATGCAATTTATTCAATAGCAGCAAAAGCTCAAGCACCTCCCGTTGAAGAACCCTGGTTTAGACTTTAGACCAGGGGCGGGCAACATACGGCCCGCGGGCCGGATCCGGCCCGCGACGGAATTTTAAGCGGCCCGCAGACAGTATCCGGTCTTACATGATAATGTGGCCGGCGGCCACAGTCTGCCACAATCCCCCACTACTTGCTTACTACGTCAAATTATAGTTGTAACGGACAGTAACGCTCCCCGATAGTAAAAAACTTTCTCGCCGTTGTTACCATTGCACCATACGTCCATTGTTACGACATAACTGCCAACCTTGTGTGTGGCCTGCTTTCACGGCTTCCTTTGTTTCCACACGCCTAATTAGTGTTTCAGCAGTATCAAAGTCTGTGGTGTATGCATTAAATTTCCTGTGGTAAATAATTTTATGTTGTATCAGTTAGATTGTTTGGACTGTATTGTAATTGTGACGTTCTTGATTGTATTTGGTTTAGGTGGTCAAAAATCCGTTTTAAATCACTGGATAAATACGCGATTAATGTATCGATTCAGGAATCCGGCCCGCCAAGTACTTCATTTTCCCATATCAGGCCCGCCGACTGGGGAAGTTGCCCGCCTCTGCTTTAGACCTAAACGTGGTAGTGGTTAATATTATTTATGGTTTTTGAAGTGGCTTTTGTCACCTAATTAACTTTTTTTTTTCTTTTAAGTAAAAAAATGGACTGTGAAACTTAAATGGAAATCGTACATCCAGTTAATCAAAATCACGTTCAAATTAGTCCCGCCTTTTTTTGGTAAGCACTTGATGTAAAGCGGCAGGTTCTTTATCATGATACTCAAATTCAAAACAACAATCAAAATGAAATGCGCTTGTGACGTCATAACTACACTCCCACATTACCTGATTAAGTTATTTACTGCTTGTAATAAGGTAAATGATGCGATTTGAACCTTTTTTGCCATATGTTTGAATATTTTTCAGTGATTTTTTAAAAATAAAATAATAGGCCAAGTGGGCCCGCAGTTTTAGATGTGACCGGTTTTTTGCCTGTTGCAGGGGGCATCAGGTGCCGGACAAACATCTTAGGGGGGCGTGGACAAAAAATGTTAAGAACCACTGTTATAGACAGTAGTTTAAAACTATTAATATAAATTTGCGGTATTTTGTGCCAAATTTTTGTTTAGTTTGTGGTTCAAAGCTTTTGTTCTGCATTTGTGTCCTATATGGGTTCGCGGAATTTCCAATCCTATAGTATACTCAATGTGAAGTTAATTCAGTAGAACTGCACTCAACATTTTGGCTGCAGAAAGCAGTGATATTTGCAGGGTTGCCATACCGTCCTTATTTCTAAGATTTGTCCTTATTTTGAAGGGCTATGTCTTAGAAAAGTTCATTGTCCTTATTTCTAAGAAATGTCCTTATTTTTGACTGTAGTCCTTATTTTGTCTTATTTTCAACAATTACTATAGTCAAATCCCTGCTACAAGTAGAAGTGAACCTAGACCCGGCCTGTTGTGAGATGCACTTAGTATTTTATACGAACAACGAGTTGCTGGAACAGATTGTTTCTGGCCAAAATTTCGCGAATATTATGTCATGGCTCGTATAAATGCTAAGATTTGTTCAAAAACGTTTGTTTCGTTTCGCATAAAAATTTAATTTTTCGGTTGTCCTTATTTTTGGTTTCAAGTCGATGGTAACCCTGGATATTTGTATACTCGCTATAGCTTGTTTGAGTCTATTTACTGGTCACTTTTAACTTAAATAGCAATGTTATATAAAAAACTGCTACTTTTTTACTTTGCAATAAATTGAAATGCAATACGGACAGTTGTTGTAAATGTCATATTCAAACCTAAGTAACAGTATAAACAACAATTTCCTAATCAACCATTATGATGTTGTTAATCTTATAATCTTAAAATCAGTGGGTTATTTACCTTTGCCAAGCTTCCTCTTAAATGAATTGAATTCACCTCAACATGTTGTCTTAAAATATTTAGTTTGGTTGGCCTGTATGTGGTTTCATGTGTGGGTAAAATAGTGGTATAGATACCGTATTTACTCGATTGTAAGCCGCATGTTGAGGTGTTAAAAAAATAATGTAAGCTGCCCTCGATTGTAAGCCGCACGCTGGAATTTTTGATACTATTGCTTCTTAATACATCTTTCTGTTGTTACATAGCACAACCATTAACCCATATTTGTTAGTTACGTTGATAACTGTACCCAACAGAACGTATATCGACGAAAAATATGTACATGCATGCATGTTTTGAACCCCAAATAATTTAAAACGTTGGAGTGTAGAAATAATTTCGGTATAAAATTAAAATATAAGCCGCACAAACGGCAGCTAAAAAACAATATAAGCTGCGGCTTACAATCGAGTAAATACGGTAGCACTCTTGCCGTTCTTGGGACACATGCAAACATCCTGACAATGACAAAGAAGAAAGACTTGTAAAATTTAGGTGTATCACAGCATATAAAAAACACGGATCCATTTTTTCAAGCATACAACCGAAAACCAAAAAAGGGGGGATTTGTAGACTTAAAAAAATGTACAAGTCATTGCAATGCGTTCACTTCTAGTTTGCCCCAAGGAATAACCTCAAAAGGGGCCATACTGTAAAAGGACAGAATCTTTTAACTCGATCACATGATAAAAATTTTTCGCCCAATAACTAATTTTAGAGTTAAACTAGGCTAAAACCACCATTTTTTGGCTTTCACACCAAATTTGTTAATTTCTTTTTTACAACAGTAACTCATGACCTGCCGCTTCACATTAAGTGCTTGTATACCCCTTTCCCCCTAGTTCCTGATTAAGTTGACTGGATGCATTTGAGCCAATTTTTTTCTTTGCAGATTTCAGGCAACAGCATTATATAACACAGTATTATATTTAACACTAAAATTAGTGCACTATTTTATGACGACTATTTTTTTTCAATTTTATATTTACATGTTGTATGAGAAAAAAAGTTTCATGTTGCAGGTGGTTCTTGGAACAGAAGTTTCATGTGGCGGAAAATTTGCAAGTACCAAATTTTTATTTATTTGACAGTATGTTTTTTTGTTCATTTGTTGGTAAAACATACATGTTTCTGTCTTGTAGTTAAAATCTTGGAAAAAAACAAACTGGAAAACTCTACAAAAATTCAACAAATTAAAAAGGAACAAAAAATAATTCAGCTACTTGACCATCCATTTTTTGTCAAATTGCATTGGAGTTTTGAAGATGAAAAACGCTTATGTATCCTTTGCCTGTTTTTGTGTCTCTCAGTCTTGAAACATAAAATTCGCAAAACTGTACTATTGTCTTTTGGATTCGAATCCATTTTTGCTATTTATATCGGGTAATTTAATAGTGTGCTCTTGTTGTTGGTAAAAATGTAAACACACGCATTACACCTTCTGCATCGGCAGCAGATCATTGTACCAGTTGCAAAACACAGCAAAGGACTTCTTGCCATCAAATCAGTGAGCACTATAACGAAGGTGGTAAACATATAACAGTTGGGGCATTTCGGAACCCCATAGAAACATGAAAATGTAGTGAGTAAACGCTGCAAAGCTCATGCCTTGTGTTATCACAGGTAGTTTTACTGGGATTTGAAAATTAATCACTCAATGTCCCAACTTTGTTTGCTAGGGTGCCTGTTTGTTCAATTGTTTAAGTTAAACAATGTCATATATTTGTACAAGGGAGTCTATGTCAGTCATTTTCCAACAGACTATCAAGCTACCTCAGCATTCTTATCGCATAGTTACTCTAAAAATCACTAAATAAAAATTTTATAATTAGTTTTTAACTTTATGCTAATTCTTTTGTCTTTGTGGATTTTTGGGAATGTATTAAACTGGTCTACTTTCATTGTTGCCAAGATGATTGTACAGTCAAAAATAATATCAGAATCTATTCAATATTCTAGATTTGAAACAATTGTTCTAGAATACCAAATTATTCTACTTTGAACATTCCTACAAATAACACAATTTTAATTGGCCCTTTGTATCAGTTTGCTAGACCACAGCAAATTTTTAATTGAAATATTTATTTTACACACTTCATTTTACACACGTCTTTGAAATGTAACTAGTCAAAACCACTATATAAGCTATTGCTGCCAGGCATAATATCAAGTTTATAGAGCTCTTCTGGCAATTGTTATTTTATTCTGACATTTCAATAACACCGAACGCGTCTAGTATAGTCAAAACCACATGGTCAAATATTTTTTGTTTTTATTCTTCTGTCTAACTATAGTTTGTTCAACATGTTTAGTCATAAATGAGTGCTTTACATATTGGAAACAAATTTGAATTTACACACATGTTAGGTATTTATCAAATTTTAATCCACGTTAAGTCTGCCCCAAATGGCGCAGCGGTTCACCCAGAGGCCCACAAAAAGTGAAAATTGTAAAATGGCGGTACATACTAAAATACACAATCTAGCTCTTATTTTTCATATTTTGTTAGTTTGTGCATTGTAAAGTATATATTTTGTAACTTTTAGTTAGATTCACCCCTTAACCCCAAAAGATGTGTTTTTGGTTTAGCGGCCCTAATGTCCAAAATACAAGCACTAATGTGCTGAAATTTTAAACAATTGTTTGTAGTGGATTCCTTGGGAGTGAATCACTGATGTACAATTCCGGCTGTACAATGCAGAGTGAGTGGTCTCTGCTTGAAGCATGTATAGACGTTTTAATAGTCAGTCTTTTCAGATGAATAAAAATCAACTTTTACTTCGTATATGTCAGGCAAAATGTTGTTGGTCAACATAAAGGTTACAAAATGAACTTGACATCTCCGAAAGCCACAATAAATGGTCAACACAGCTTGCCGCTGCATTCCAGGGTCACTGTAGGGCTACTTGTTTTTTTACAATGTGCTGCTTTATTTTTAAATAAACTCGAGAAACAACGCATAAGTCATGTGTAAAACAGAACAAAACGTTATTTTTTAACACCAAGGACTGCATGCTATTGAAAAATGTGTCAAACGGTCATTAAACGGTTGTTCCGCGTCTGCAGGTCAATGGTATCTGTTTTGCGAAAGAAAATTAAAAACAATTTGCTGTTTACCTTTGTAGCAAATGGCTTCTTAATTTATAGCGCTTCTGATACAATTGTTAAAGTCTTCTAGGAAAATTTGTGTTTGTAAACTGACCTTGGACAACAATATCGAGTCAGTTGAAAGATTAAAATGAAAGTACTTTTTCTGTTTTTTTACTACTTTATATGACATAAAGGTAATTAGGTAATGGATATAAAATGAAAGAATATAGGAAAGCCACCTTTCTAGTTACTGTTTGGTTGGCACACATAAAAATTAAGCACAACAAATCGCCTGCATCTAAACATGTTGTGTAACTGGATTATTTGAACACAGACTCTTCCTGAAGACATACTTATTAATCATGGTATATTGTATCTCCAAAATGACTCAACGCAAATATGGTTTTTAGCAAATTCTTTAACATTAATGAACAAAGATTTTGTTCTTAGCTTTGCAACTAATGGGGATTTGTTATCATTAATCGAGGCAAACAATTACTTGCCTGTAAA
Organism: Phallusia mammillata; assembly: GCF_965637545.1. Taxonomy (NCBI): domain Eukaryota; kingdom Metazoa; phylum Chordata; class Ascidiacea; order Phlebobranchia; family Ascidiidae; genus Phallusia; species Phallusia mammillata. The sequence continues at coordinate 17,386,474 of NC_137253.1, forward strand.
ATGTGCAAAGTTTTATGCTGCTGAGCTCCTGACTGCCTTGGAGTACTTGTTTAAAGTTAAAATTATACACAGGTTAGTACTCTTTACTTAATAATTTTAAATATTTACCGTTTGTGAATTTGTTAGAGACCTCAAGCCCGAAAACATTCTGCTAACTGAAAATATGCACATTCAAATAACTGATTTTGGAACAGCCAAGTACTGTCATGACAAATCTCATTGTGAAAGTGATGGTATGTGTTCACTGATTTTTAAAAACACAATATTAGTGTAAAAAAAGCTTAATGTTACTTGCCCCTGGGTTTTTTAACAATTTCAGTGTGGCTATTAATCATGCAAACATCTGTTTAGTACGTGCTTTTGTTGATTGTTTCAATTATTGTGCATGATTGCATTGTCTTGTCTGCTGCAAGTCCTTAACGGTACCCTTAATAAATTATAGTGAAAGTAATGCTTTTATTGAGTATGCCATGTCCAAAACAAACAACATTTTTAAGGTTTTTTCGGGTGTGATGGAGCCCATAGCAATTTGATCATTATAACTTCCTCAAACCTTTGCAACAACAGTCAGTTTCACATAATCAAGTTTAATGCCAGCCAAGCGTTGCCCGCATGGGCTGTTTAGTCTCTACGTACATTAATGGGCAGCCGCATTTGTAATCAATAACTTTTGATCTAAATTTATGTCAATCCGCACTCAATGCAAAACATCTTTTGACAAGATATACGCTAACCACACTGAGAGTGTTAAAAAAACGATGTTAGTTTTAACCTAGTTCAAAATAGCATATGCTTGTACATAACTAACTGCTGCATAACAACAACCTTTATAGATTACAATTTATTTTGCAGAGGGCAAAACCATGTCATTTGTAGGCACTGCTGATTATGTGCCACCTGAGTTATTAACTCAAAAATCTTCAAATTGCAGGTATAAATATTTTTTGTTATGTTTCATTTTTATGGGACACACCTTTATTTCCCTTTGTTTTTTCTTTTTTTCTCCGATAAAGTTTGTCCATGCACTTTTGGCATGAAATATTTGATGGATTTGGATGAAACTTTTGAAGATGGTAAATCTGGTTAGTGTGAACTGATAGCCCCTGCTGTTACCCTGTTAGCCCCCAAAGAGTAAAACGCAAACAGACGCCTTCGAGACACTTGGCACCTTGTTACCGGTGTAGGGTCTTAAGAAACATCCAACTAAGACCGGGTCCAAACCTGTCAACTCTCCCGAGCACACATCATTACCCTATGACCAAGACAACTAAACATCCACATCATCCTGGATTGGCTGTGGCCCAGTCAAAACATGTCTCGACTCCCACCGATACAAGTCCAGTGGGTTCAAAAAAGGTTGCTGGGCTTTGTATGTTTCATCAATAAAACTTGGAAAACAATTTACAATTCTGTCACTATATATTGAAGCAGCTGAATGCCAAAGTGTAAATACTTGTCTGGCCTCCTACAACAACACCAGGTGTAGTTCTACTTCAAAAAATGTACACCACAAATAAAGCAGCACCATTGAGAAGTCTATTACCTACATGTACACTTGTCTCAAAACTTTATCACAACAAATATACTTCACCATCAAACAACATCCAAATATCCACAATCAAACTTTGTGACCTCTATTTTTCCTATGTATACAAACCACTGCATACAGACTGGCCTAATCCAGTACTTCCCTGTTACAAACAGTATATTATTTAATCTGAAGGAACTTCTCCCTCTGTTCGTTGGAAAAAAGAATATAACCCAGACCTGTGCCTTGCATCCAAATACGTACATTTGGTTCCAGGGTTGGGTAATGAGTCCTATCAGTCGAGTCTCAAGTCAAGTCAGTAAAGGTTCGAGTCCCAAGTCGAGTCACAAGGGGTTCGAGTCTCAAGTCGAGTCAAGTCAAATGAGGTTCGAGTCAAGTCATTAGCGGTTCGAGTCAAGGCAAGTCCCAAAAAGTTTTTGCAAGGAAAGGTTAAAGATAGTTAATCTATTTGAATAGTTCATCATGACTTCTTCACCTTAAAAACGGACACTGTTTTATTACAGTGAACATATCCCATCAACGTTACTTTCTTAGAGTAGGGTCAACTTTAATGAAACACGTTAATTGACACTTATTAAACTGCGTGGAAAAGAACGTCAATCTGTTCAAAGGAGTTTTTCAAACCAAAAATTCATATTTTACTGCATGCGCTTGAGCGTTTGTTCAGTAATATACACGCTTAAAAGCAAATACTTCACCTTGGCATGTACTGCATTCAATTACCTTAACCCAAGCTATAAGTACAACGCTTAATGTCAGCGTAAGAAAGTTTGTGCATGTAGCATCTAGTTCATTACATTAAAAATAAACAAAAATAACTTCGCATAGCACAGTAAATTGCTGCTGTTGTTTGGTGGAAGCCAACTAAACAGGTTATTAATTATGAGAAATTTCCGTTTTGTGGGGGAAATAACGAGTCCGCGTCGAGTCTCTACTAAGACGAGTCCAAGTTAAGTCGAGTCTTTTCACAACTGAGACTAGAGTCAAGTCAAGTCTTCTAAAAAAGTTAGTCGAGTCACTGACTCGAGTCTCCCCATCACTGTTTGGTTCCACTAGAAGTAGCAAGAGAAGTAATGGCAGACTTTACAGCCAGCACCGAACCAAGTCTTGTCAGTGTTGGCATCAAACTACCAGTCTTTTCTACATTGTTGAAAAACAGATGGAACTTTAGAAAAGCAAACTCGCAAAATTTCGCTTTCGCTATTGAAAAAAACATTCCAACAGATACCCCCCGAAAAATGAAAACATCTAGATTCCTTTGATACTGCCAAAAGCTGCATACCAAGAGGAAGGAGAACCAAATACATTCCCTGCTGGTCTTAAAACAGCAATATCTCTTTGAAAAATTCTACAGCAAACCCAAGCAACCAAAATGCAACTTTACTGCTGGATTTAATGATGAAAGACATGCTGAATGGATTAAAACAGTAGAAAACTTCACACATACAAGACGCAACACCTGAACACTTCTAAAAAAATTACCACAACTTCCACAAACAGGTCCGAAAAGAATACCAACAAACTTTATCAGAAACAGGCTGAAATGGTTGCAACAGCTCTTACAGGCGAGCTGCGTACCGTAAAATCTTCAATCCTGGAAATTAGCTACCGTTATTGCCATTTTGAAACCCGGATAGGAACCGACAGAGGCAGCCAATCATAGACCAATGGTATGCTGCACTTTTTTACTGACCAACCTGGATTTCAGACAAATGGTGCACCAACGAGCACAGTCACAAATCCAGAACCAGCGCAGTATTCATAGATCTTTTATACACCATTTGGCGATATGGTTCACTTTTAAAATTGGCCCAAACAGTTTAAAGCAAGAACAGGCTAAGAATCACGAATGTCTAAAATATCAGGCACCTGTTATATGAATATCTGTGTTGGGCAAGATAAAAGTAAAGTTACAAAGCTTAAGAATGGTGTACCTCAAGGATTAGTGCTGGCTCAAAACCTCTTCCGCATCTACATTCATGGCATGTCACACACCAACTCTCTAAAATTTGGATACGCAGAAGACTGTGCAATAACTAATCAATCAAGCAATATCCATTTTTTTGAAAAACAACTCTCTGAAGATCCAAGTTTGTGGCTTGATAACTTCTGCAGCTGGGATTTAAAGATGTATACAACAAAAAAACAGTGACAGCTCTCATCCATCTTGACAAAAAAAACAAACTAAAATGACGGCTTAGCACATTTTGTTGTTGCATTTACACTATAACCTTTTTGAAACATTAATATATTTCCTATGCTTATTTTGTATTGGGTCCCATATTAGCCATCGTCTTTTATAACCTGAGTTGTTTCTGCAGAAACTTATGGGTCCCCACACATGCAAAGTTGAAAATAATGCATTTCAAGAGAACCATAAGAAAGTCTGGTGTTGTAAGGTAAACACAGTGATCGGCACTGGTCTTAAATAATAATACTATATAAATTTAAATTCATGCGAAGTATGTCCTATTTAACATTCTTTTTCAAAGAAAAGGAGTAAATATTGGCATAATGGGGTAAAACAAACAATGGACACCTATGAATAGCAAATTCAAGCTGTCCAATTTTCATTTAATTTGAACATTGTTAAAAGGGTCACCCATTTTAGGGGGCAAGTGGGGTAAATAATGGGGTCCGACACACAAACTAAAAAAATATGAAACCTCAATGACTCAATCAATAGTACCGCAAAATTCCAGCCTAATCCGCCAATGCTTAAAATTTTGACCACTAGAGGTGTTTTTAGCAACTGTTAATGTTTCTGACGTCATAGGGCTGTTAACAAGCCCCTAACTGCCATGGCGCAAAAACGTCCACCAAGCAACCCACAAAGTCACAAACGAGTAACATACAACTGGTTGCCCTTGTCACACTATTGCACCACAGAAATCTTTCGTTTGTGGTGCCCAGTAACATACAAATACGTTTTACACATTGGGGGCTTGTGGGGTAAATGTTAGAGCTACAGGGTTGAACACAACAATCGACACCTATGAATGGCATACTCTTTAAGCTATCCAAATTTCAGCCAATTAATTCTGACACTGTTTACAAACTCACCCATTTTAGGGGGCTAGCGGGGTAAATACTAGGGTTATCTGGACAAACAAAGTGGGATGCACATCTACATTACTATATCTACCATCTGTATAAGTTTCAGCCAAATCCATCAAACATTTGATGGAAAAATGAGTCGGACAAACTTTGGGAAGAAAATAACCCATTTTAGGTGACTAGCTGGGTAAATAGTGGGGTTATCAACAAAAAGAAAGTGGGATGCACATCTACATAACTATATCTACCATATATCTACCATTTGTGTAAATTTCATCGAAATCCATCAAACATTTGATGGAAAAACGAGTCGGACAAACTTGGGGAAGAAAAAAAAAATAAAATCAATAAAATCTTCCAGGGAAGGGGACCCATAACTAGCACAAAATTATTAAAACGTTGCATATACCACTAATAAAGAATGATTTTATCATGCAAACTCACTGGTCTTGACAGGATATGATGCCTGAGTAAAGCATGTAACTTCTAAAAGTTACTTTGTGGGCTGCACAAAAACTTTTAAAGGGCTGCGCGTTTGACATCCCTGGTATACACTATTTTGAGGTGTAGATTGATACTTTTACTCTGTCACCCTCCATTAACCTTGACAATAATGTTTGTAGTATATGCCATTTTGAGGTGTCGATTGTTACGACCATATATTTCTGTTGGTTACAACAATATTCACCTCGACTGTCAGGGTACAAATCAATTATGGTTCAGATCATCTGACATAAAAAGCCATTTGAAGGTATTATGATTCCTTTATTCTACTTTAAACATCCCTAATTGGGCGTTAATAAACTTTTGCAGTTAGTAGTGCTGTATATTTTGCCTGAATTAAAAAATATTTAAAATGTATGATGATGGTATACATTTTTTCCACTGTTGATGCCCTTTGAAACGAAGTGTTTGTGCCTTTTTGAAACTAAGTACTAAGTGAAAACATGACAACACCATTGCAATAAAACAGTCACCCACAGTAATAGCATTTCAATGTTAAAACGCTTAAAAAAGTTAAGGCCCAGTAAAATCAAATACATGACTGCATTTTTGCGAAAGCGATTGTTGGTTACTTCGAGAAGTATTCAAGAATATATTGTGAGATTTTTATGCAAAATAGATTCTGTTATAATTTCATTTTTCAGTGAATATGACCTGATTTGACAAGTTTTTGTTTATGTTACAAAACAATGGCACAATGATTGTAAAGTAATATAAATGCAGTAGTGTTACAAGATGATTGCAAATACCTGTTTAGGTGCATTCGACTTGTTTGCTTTTTAAAACAACCAAACAATTTGTGAATCCAAATACCTGGCACTATTAATTCAAATACAATTCGAATAGCTAGATCTAAAAAGTATGTAGGTATTTATGAACCTGAATACATGCTTGGGTATATCCAAAAACTATTCAAATTACATGTCTTTGTATTTTTGTCAACTTTTTATAGATACAAATACTCATTTTATTCGAATGCAGTTTGAATTGCTGTCACCCAAACATTACGAAACAATTCATAAATATGAATACTTGAGTCGCATTATTCTAATACAGTCATGCAGGTATTTGTATACTGTATTCTGGGACTGTACTTGGCCCCATGTCTGGTTGAGTCATTGTTGTTTGGCATTTAATATGTTTGGACACAGTTTTTCTTGTAGGTATTTTAATATTTTTGGAGTTTTCCACTGTCCCACTGCTTATCTTAATGATCTACACTCTGTGTGAACTTACCTTATTGCCTCATTCAAATAGAAACATAAACAGATCATTAATAAACATATTTGCAGAACACCCATACAATAGTTGACATGCAAACACTTCAAAGTAAACACCAAGTCAACTACAACTGCAACTAAACAGAGTGCAAGGTCGTGCAATGTGCCACTTGTCACATGGCAAAATCAGTCATGCATCAAACTCAGTCAGGCATACATAAAAGAAAAAATATTAAGTTCAGCTGGGGACAAATTTGAAGTTAACACTGTGAACACAAAACATGAATGGGCAGTATTGGATGAGATAATATTTAAAACTCTATGTCTACTTTTCTGATATTGGTGAAAATGCAACTACACGGCAGTGGTGTAATTTAATTATTAAGTAGAAGTTTATTACCTGCACATATTAATTATTCTATTGCAGTTCAGACCTGTGGTCAATGGGCTGTATCATCTTTCAAATGCTGACAGGAAAAACTCCTTTTCATGATACAAATGAATACAGAGTGTTTGAAAAAATAATAAAATGCAGCTATGAAATTCCTTCCTCAGTTGAAAATGATGCTAGTCATCTGATTCAAAGCCTTTTGGTAAGATATTAAAAAAACAGGCTAAAAGCTTTTGCATTGTTTTTCCTTTTGTTGTTTCCCATGTTTAATAAAATGTATTGCCATTTTAGAAAACGGATCCTTCCAGTCGCCTCGGAAGTAAAGAGACTGGGGGGTTTGACGAACTGCGCAACCATCCTTTTTTCGATGTAATTAATTGGAAAAATCTATCAGATCAGGAGCCACCAAGAATAGCAAAGCGGATACTTGTAAGTTTGTATTTCATACAAGTTATTTTACAAATATTTTTTTATGTGCGATTAGTTAAAAAGATAACCTTGAGCTTTTCAGCTGATACCTAGAAGCTGTCAGTCAATTTCAAAGCAAATGCTTTCTTTAATCAAATGCAGCACATGTCCGCACAGACGGTACATCTCTAAAAAAAACTGGTCCCACAAAAACAAGTCAATAAAACTACAAGGCACAAAAGGCTTGTGCTGTAACCAGCATTACCAATTTGTGAAATAACACACACACAATGTAAATACATTTGTGGCTTACAGTATGACAAATGTTAGGTTTGAATGCTGTGTTAAATTTAAATGATTTCTATGTGTTAATGACACTTACCTTGTTCGTTTTTACAAGCTAAAACTCGTACATGCAAAACAAAAATTTGAAAGAGGAGGGGTGTGTCCAACATTTTACATTAAAACGAATGGACTATAAAATGCTTGGTAAAACAGAATCAGTCTTTTTAAATAAAGGAATATATATTTCGCCAATGTAGCATCATCAGTTCCTGTAATCGAAATACAAATCGATATATATAAAAACAAACATGCTAAAAGAAACAAAAACAGTAAAACAAAACAAGATATTACTGTTTCAAACTGTCAACGAACCAACCTTAAAACCCAAACAAAACAAGCTTTTTTTGTGCTGTTGGTGTAAAGGTTATTGGGCATAACTAGCGGGGATAACTAGCTCAATTGGGAATAAATGAACTGTCAGGACAGTACGCAATATGTGGATGCCATGAAAAAGTGGAAAAAAGCAAACCTAAACAGAGCTGAACAAACAGGACATCGCATTATCATAGCTGCATACATCGTTGTACTGTACAACAAGACATCTTTGTACTGACAACAGCCTTCCCAGGTCACTGATCAAAGATGCAGTTTGCGAAGTGCTTTCAGAACAAACAAACTTCAGCAGCAAGTGACAGATTCAACTACTGCACCTAATACTGTTCACCATTGACAATGTAGTTACCGTGTATGCTGGAAAGTATTACAAACAAACCCATGGAATAATAACCGGAGACAACCATTCAGTATCTTTAGTTAATGTAGCCCTTCACTATAGACCATGGGCGGGCAACTTCTCCAGTCGGCGGGCCTGATATGGGAAAATAAAGTACTTAGCGGGCTGGATTCCTGAATCGATACATTAATCGTGTATTTATCCAGTGATTTAAAACAGATTTTTGACCACCTAAACCAAATACAATCAAGAACGTCACTATTACAATACAGTAGAAACAATCTAACTGATATAACATAAAATTATTCACCACAGCAATTTTAATGCATACACCACAGACTGAGATACTGCTGAAACACTAACTAGGCTACACATGCGGAAACAAAGGAAACTGTGAAAGCAGGCCACACACAAGGTTGGCAGTTATGTCATAACAATGGACGTATTGTGCAATGGTAACAACGGCGGGAAAGTTTTTGCTATTGGGGAGCGTTACTGTCTGTTACAACTATAAATTGACCCAGTAAGCAAGTAGTGGGGAGTTGCGGCAGACTGTGGCCGCGGGCCACATTATCATGTAAGACCGGAAACTGTCTGTGGGCCGCTCAAAATCCAGTCGCGGGCCGTGTGTTGCCCGCCCCTGCTATAGACCCTAAAAGACACACTACAGCAAGCATTAATTTTTAAAAAGTTCAGTGACAATATTATTATAGGTCCCCTTCCCTGAAGGGGACACATATTGTCTTTGTCTATTTATTTTTTTCGTTTTTTCTTTCTAACGCGGATTTGTTCCCACGTTTTGGTCAAAAAAGAATGGTTCAAACTTTTTCAAATTTACACACGTTATAGATATTGGTCTATAGAAGGTCCATGTGAATTTTGACCCCGTTTGATCCCTCGGTTCACCCACAGCCCCCAAAAACGTGAAATTTTTAAAACGGCTATACTTGCTAAAGTGCTTCGTTAAGGAGTTATATGCATTGTTGTTTGGTGCAATATAAGGCATTTCAAAGAATTTTGTACCTTAAAAAAAGATTTACCCATTTTTACCCCTTAAACCCCAAAATATTCGTTTCTGTCTAACGCTGGTTTGTTGAATGCGTTTGTTCAAGAAAGAGTGCTTTAAATTTATTCAAATTTGCACAGATGTTAGTTATTGTTTCGAATTTGATCCTCCTGAAGTTTAACCCCAAACGACCCAGTGGTTCACCCACAGGCCCCCAATACAAAAAAAATAAAAACTGCTGTACTGACCCAAGTACATAATCTGTGGGTTTCATGTTTGTTGGTTGGTGCAATGTAAGCTATTCTAAAGAATTTTGTAACTTTTTATTGGATTCACCCATTTTTACCCCTTAAACCCCCAAATAATAAGTTTTAGGCCAGAAATACAAGCCCTAATGTGCTGAAATGTTAAACAATTGTTTGTAGTAGGTTATTCGTTTAGTATTTAAAAATTTGCCTTAATCGGCCGAATAGTTACTTTTACAGCCCACAATATGTGTACACTGTCAGTCAGATAGAAGTCTCAACTCTCAAGGGAGTAATTCACTTGTTTATGATTAAGGCGTGTGAATGCAGCGGGAGTGCTCGGCTTGACGTTCCAAGTGGACGTTTTACGAGACAGTCGTGTTGGTGATTAGAAATCAGCTGTTTTTGCGCAGCTATGCTATGTTGTTTTATTAAGTTAACAAGCACATTTTCAGTTTTGGAAAATTGTGTTTAAAAACTGACCTTGAATGACAATATCAAGGTCAAAGCATGAGATTAAATTGAAAGTATTTTTCCTGTTCTTATTTACTGTTTTTTTTTGTAATTATATGACAATAATGATGCAAAAAGAATACAAACAAAACTTAAGTTGGGTTAAGGCTAAGGTTGGTTAAGTTTTTCCTTAAGAATCTAAAAATAACCAGGATGTTTGTTCACCATAAATCCACACAAACGTGCGTGTGGGGACCCATTCGTTTTTGCTTGCAAAAATACTCATATGTGTAGATCAAATGATGTGTATAGTAAATTGGTAAATATCTAACAATGATTGTGCCCTATTTTTACTGTTACCAAATCGCATATGCATATGTGTGGGGACCCATTAGATTATGCTTGCAGAAACAATTATGTTATAAAGTGCCAGGAAAAAGATAGGGCCCCAATGAAATGTAGGTGCCAAATATATATTCATTATAAATATAGTAAATGGTATATGTGATACATCGTTAAATATGATGTAGTATATAGAAACTGGCAATATATAGGAAAACCACTATTGTAGTTTGGGTTGCAAGTGGCCTGCTTTAAATCGACAGATACAGGCGGCACTGACCACAGGACTAAAGAACACAATCTTAAACTGACATTTTGCAGCCTCTGCACTGCAAAGAAAGATGAGCAGGTGGAATTTCTGGACGTGCTGCATATAGGTTTTCCCCCAAATCCTTTCGGTTTTGTTTTCACTGATTTTGTTAAGCCCACTGCAATCAATCTCCTTTTTTACATTGAACATTGCATCACCCACTCAGCATATTTAAGTCCATTGTTGTTGGGGAGGCAAGGTGACTTAAAGTAAATGATGAGCTATACCATACCAGCCTGGAAAGACTGCAGCAGAAATATATGCGATCGCATTTACAATTAACACACCTGCTGGAGAAATGCGTCTCAAACAAACCCTTAGTTGCCATGACTACAGTATTTATGTGGCTAAATGCATAGAATGCAATGCATGCTATGTTGGCCAAACCAAGAACAAAACAGGATTTAAACTCGATAAACATGCTTTCCTATATGTCAAACAAAACTTCGTTGATCAACATAAAGATAACAAAATAAACTTATTGAAAAATAAATGACTTGACTTTGTCAAAAAATAAATGGTCTTTAAATTTTCATTGTCAGCTTGGGCACGGCATGAGCACGGGTCACTAAAGGTCAACTTGGAGGTATTACAAACAGTTAAGAATGTTTTTTTGTCACAGCGTAGCTTCTTTATCTTTGACAAATTAGTACAAGATTCAATACTTAAGTCATGTATAAACTAGAAGGGTGGCTTTCTAATATACTTCCATTTTATATAATCTATGTCCTATTTACCAATATAGTATACACATCGTTTAAACTACACATATGATTGATTTTGCAAACAAAAGCAAATGGGTCCCCACATGCGTGTTTGTGAAGATTTACCGCAAACAAATATTCCGGTTATTTTTAGATTCTTAAGATAAATTATTAGAAAGCACTAACCCAACTCTAAAAAAGTTTGATGTTGTCACCCAAGGTTAGTTTTTAAACACAAAATTTCGTAGAAAGCCGTAACAGTTGTATGACAAACACTAAAAACCTTTTGATTTGACCTGTAGTAACCTCTCACAGTACATACGCTAAACCAGGGGTGTCAAACTCGCGGCGCGGGCCGCATGCGGCCCACGAAGCCGTCCAATGCGGCCCACAAACACTCAACAACAATTGTAGTATTTTGCCAGACTTGTATCTAATTATAATTAATTGTTTTTGTGTTACTGAAAAGTATTACCAGCCTAGCAGCCAAGAGTATTACCAGCCTAGCAGCCATATGCGTCAGACTTTTGTAGGCCTACTGTGTGCAAACAATGCGAAAAAACAAGTACCTTTAGCGTCACAATATAGATTATGACGAAATTAACAGCTAAAACCGATTTGAACACTGTGCAGCTCAATCTGTGCATCAAGTTGGAAATTATTCTGGGCTTTTGGGGCGTCAATAGATGGTATATAGATGATATAAACCTATTTCTTTACATCTGTAATTTTAAAACAAAAAACAGCAGGTAATTGGCGGATGTTGGTGAAATAAGGATCTAGTTTGAAAATTACATGCGGCCCTCGGCATAATTTCTAAACTGCAATGTGGCCCCCGAAACCCACGAGTTTGACACCCCTGCGCTAAACCACTGTTTAATGACCTTTTGATATCGTTTCAATAGCATGCAGTCCTAACACCTCTAAACTGGGCCAAGTTGTTATCTGTATTTGTTCATTTCTACCTAATAGGGATTTGTTCCACCCATTTGGTTAAGAAAGAAGACTATAAAGTTTGTTTATAGTTAAAATATGTGTTGAATGGCCTACTACATTCTTTAAAACCAGTTAAATCTAGTAGACGGTTAAATGTATAGCTAACACTGCAACAAACAAATGCATGAATAATTACAGAAGGTAGTCAAAAGATTTTAGGAGTATGGGTTTAGTTTACTGAAGTTAGTTTTATTGGTTTAGCTACTCATCAAGTAATTACAAACTTGTAATATCCAGTAAGCACATCACCTTAAAAGGATCAAATAGCAAATAGACCCTTGAAAGTTCGTTTGTTATGCTTTTGCATATGTGTAAAAAATACCCAACTAGAAGTGCACCTAAGTTTTGATTTGCTGAAACATATTGGCCTAATATGATGCTTTGGTTTAAGCCAGACTTTTGTTAAAATTCACCCAAAACCGAACTTTTAAAGTGTTTGAAATTAATGCCTAAGTTTTCAATTTTGCCAAAATGTATGAATGACTATTTATAACAGACACTCGATGATGATGGCTATGCAACATTCAGACAGAAAAAAGGCATCCAAAGGTAAACAAAATCATAATTGCATTGTATCATTGTGCTAAAGGTTGAACCGCATTCATAGCTTTTGGTCTATTTTGGAACAAAAAATGTAATTTTTAGGTTACAGTGTAGCGATCCTGATGATGTGGATGGTTATGGACTAAGCATTACGATGTCAGATGAAGAACGATTGCGCCGTTTAGATTTACAGACCAAAACCAAATGGTACTTATAGATTACTCCTATTTTTCTCTCTACTTTTTTAATACAATCTATTTATTACCTAATTCTACAATACTATTTTATTGTTGGTTAGGAATTACTGTATTGATTGAAATGCATGTGTGTAATAAAATTCATGTACTGTCATGTATAGATAAATATCATGTTGTAACGTGGTCGACAACACCCTTTTTCTGTCAGTAAATAAACAGGTTTTTTATTCTTAAAGTAGATATCCAGCTACCATGCTAATTTACAGAAAGCACATTAATAATAATGTCATCAACTGTTAAAAGTGCACAGAATTTTTTTTTTAAATTGGTAGATGAAGTTTAACAAAAATCAGCACTTTTAGATAGGATTTGCGACTACCATATGATCGGAGCATCTATATACAGAGGAAAGGTGAAATTGTCATTACGCCAAAAACATAAGTTGTGGCTACGTAAACATACTTGAATGGAAGAAAGTCACTTGCAACCCCCAAAAAACTACTGTTATGTTCAAATATTTTGTAACTATACACAGAATCCTATTTTCCACAAAAAATTTATTGATCCAAAAACATAATCTATTTGAATCAGAACATTTTAAACGACTTTGCTTTGACTACGACAAAAGTGGGCGACGTTTTTGCATGTGTGAACCACACAAGTAATGTTATTGCGGGTGCGGTTGGAACGATGCCAAAGCAATGATAAAATGGAGGCAACTCAACTTTAGGTATTTGCTCAACGTGAATATGTACAACTGTCAAATCAACTACCGCACCTGCTTGCTAAAACCTTTGGACCTTAGACAGGTTCGGTTCATCATCATATCGGGCTAGTTGCCCGGGCCAAACTGACTATGCTCCTCCACACCTCCCTGTCTGCCATTGCACCGCTTAGATCTTCGGGCCGAATACCAGCTTCCTCGGCCAACTGTTGTATGTACGTCTTGCAGGGTCGGCCGGGTCTAGCTCTTCCTTGCGTTGGTGTCCATAAAATCAGATCACTTATGACTTCTCCTTTACTTCTGTGGCAATGTTCAGCATATCTCATTCTTCTTTCTTTTATCACTGATGATAGTTTAGACAAGTTACCGTATAGAAGCTTATTGGGTGGATGGGTCTTCCAGTTAATGTTTAAGACAGCATGGGCCATTCGTGTGTATGTTCCATGTAGCTTTTTTGTCCAGTTTTCTTGTTAGCGTCCAAGCTGATGATCCATAGAGCAGTACAGTTTCTACCAAGGCTCTGAAAAAGTTTTTTTTAAGTTGTTCAGACAGTGCTGATTCCCAAATAGTTCTTAGCCGATTAAGTGCATGCCAAGCCTTTGCTATTCTAATGAGCACATCTTTTCCTGTCGTGGCAATTTGGCTACCCAGACATTCGAAATCATCTACCTGCTTGAGAATTGTTCTCTTCGATGTTTCTATTTGCCCCTTTTGATAATAGCAAATATATTCTGTTTTGTTTGCATTCGTATGCAGTCCAATCATAGCAGCTGACTCTTCCAAAAGACGAAGTAGCTTTTGGGCATTAGCATTACTGTCTGATAACAAAGCGATATCATCAGCGTAGCCGGCATCGGTGATCTTTCTTGCTGGATGGCGTCTGCTTCTTGCTGGTGCTAATGTTAGACCATATTCACTATGTTGATCAATAGAGTGTTTTAACACGTAGTCCAGACAGATAACAAATAGGAATGGAGCCAGAGTGTTACCTTGTAACACACCAGATTGAATTTCGAAAAAATCGGTGTCTCCGTTGGGAGAGCGCTCCATGGCCTTAGTGTTCTTGTACATAATCATTATGGCTGCAATGATTTCTTCAGGGATTCCATATGCCAATAGAATCTTCTCCATCTTTTCTATGTGGACCGAATCGAATGCTTTGGAGAAGACCACAAACAATAAAGTTGCCGGTAGTTGCCTTGCTTTCACACCTTCTATGATTCTTCTCACCGTCAGGATTTGACTGATTGTTGAGCGACTTTTTCTAAATCCATTTTGATTTCTCCTGAGAATTTTTTCCATTTCTGGTTGAATTCGGTTGAGCAACATAGCATTGTAGACTTTTGCTGCTATCGGAGTGAGTGAGATTCCTCTATAATTATTGGTTTGACTGAGATCGCCTTTCTTTGGAAGAGTTAGTATACAGCTTTCAGTCCATGTCTGAATCGTATTGCCATTATACACTTCATTACAGTAGTAGAGGAGGATATCATTGAACTTGCCGGTTTTCCAAACCTCAGGTGGAATTTGATCAAGGCCGGAAGCTTTCCTGTTTTTAAGTTTCTTCAAGACCAGTTTCAATTAATTTTTGTTAAATGGACCAGTTTTTATTGTTAGCTGTAGCTCGGAATCAGAATCTTTTTTGATATGTGCATCTGTTACTATTGGTTGTATGCCTAGCAGGTTTTGGAAATGGTACTTCCACTTTCGCAGTCGTTCATCTTGGCTGTTTGCTTTGATCTTGGCCTTGGTTCTTTTCCTGCCTGAAATGTCATTGACTGTTTGTCATGCTAGCGTAGATTGTTTGTTTTCAGTAGCTTTTGTGATCTTATCGATTTGTGACTGTACGTACTTATGTTGTTCCTCGAGATATGTATCTTCGAGCTCTTTCTGAGCAGCTTTATGTTTTCTGATGTTTTTTTTATTAGCATTTTTGTTTTTAATTTGTGCCAGTTTGCTGACCTCTCTTCTTTTAGCCTGAATTAGTTCATTTTCCCATGGTAGATTATGTTTCGCTTTCCCTTTTTTGGTATTAGTGATTGAGCAGTTTCATTGTGGGCTTTGACAAAGTTTTTATACGCGACTTCTACATAGGTGTTTTTATTGCCACCATCCATTTGCAGTACATCGTAGCGATTTCTCACTGCAACGCTGAATTGGTTTTGAAGTTCCACACTTTCAAATAGTAGCTCCCAGTTGTATTTTGTATTTGGCTTAGATCTTTTCTTATTTGCACGCAGGCTGAGTTTAATATTCATTGTGACCATGCGATGATCAGAGGATACAGCACCCCTTGTGTGGTAGGCTTCGCAGTTCTTGACACTATTTATCCATTTCTTATTTATAATCATGTAGTCCAGTTGCGCGTTGTGCCCATTAAGATATGTGAACGTCCAGAGTTTTCCCATCTTTTTTTGAAAACGAGTGTTAACACTTATCGGACCATTTTCAATTATGAAGTGTTCCAGGTGTTCTCCATTTCTATTTGATGTAGTATGGTATGTGAATCTGTGGCATTGGTTCTTGCCTAGTTGTGCATTAAAATCACCACCGATAATAATTATGTTGTGTTTTGGTATGGATCTAATGAGCGATGAAAGATCGTCATAATAATCTATTATATCTTGCTCTTTGGCAGTGTTGGTTGGGCTGTAGCACAATATAATGCTTGGTACAGGATTCCCATTGAAGGTCGCCACTAATATTCGTGTGCTTATTTTTTCGATGCTGTTCAGAGATTTCATGGCACGGGGGCTTAATAATATTCCAACTCCTCTGATTGTTGAATTTCCTGCATTCTTTGTGGCTGAAGCAGAAACGAATGTCCAACCTTTCCCAAAATCTTGGTATTTTAGTTTCATGTCATCGTGGTATAATCTATGTTCTTGCACATTGATCACATCTATTTGATA
This sequence comes from Phallusia mammillata, assembly GCF_965637545.1. Lineage (NCBI taxonomy): Eukaryota > Metazoa > Chordata > Ascidiacea > Phlebobranchia > Ascidiidae > Phallusia > Phallusia mammillata. Next base: position 17,403,053 of record NC_137253.1, read on the forward strand.
TTTGATTGCTGATGCGATGAGTTCTGGTATCTGATGGGCTGGTTGTAATGTTCTTACATTGTACGTTGACATATTAAGCGGGTGTTTACTTGCAAGTAGACGGTTTTTGTTGTCTACATTTTCGTTTTCATGCTCTGTAGCATATTTTTCGAAATCCGGAGCCAGAGCAGAAACTCCAGTACGCGATCGTTGTTGACCCGCGCAACGATCGAGGCGGTATGAATTTATGGTTTGAGCTTCTGTCATTTAGTCTATCGATAGCTAAACACCACTTGTGTGCGCTACTACTACAGTGGTTTGCGGTAGTTCACTGTCCGAATTGTTTGATCTTGGTCGTTGGGTCTACTTGACCTCTTCCACCCAACATCTGGTGACATAGATACCATTGATCCGTTAAAACGCATTCATCTGCTGCCTATTCACATCCATCCTGCCGCAAATCCAGGATTTTACCATTACCTGCTAATGTTGGCCGAGGTTCAGTCATTAACTGGCGCTGCTGTGTCTGTTCGTCATGGTAGGACCTGCCAGGAAATAGAAATCCCGGACGACATAGCCACAGCACGACCCCGTTTTCACTGAGGCCAACAGGATGGTTTTGAGGAGAAGGAAGGTTTGGTAAGGATCCTAACAATCAGGCCCATCCACGTTTACAAGTCCAAAGGCTAGCAGGCACACAGTAGTTTTGTCTTTGTACCTAACAATGCCTATTTTAGTTTAAAAACTCTTTGGTACATAAAAGGAACATAACGCATAAATTCAATTTACTTGAAGAATAAATACAAATTTTTAATGTTGTCCCGGGCCGGATACATGAAGCAGTTAGAATGCGGTCACGGGCCGTAGGTTGCCCACCCTTGCTCTAAGACAGATTGGTTCTCAACTAGGGGTTCCGCAAAGCATTTTCAACTTCTTAATTCGCGCACAACGAGATTGATAAATAGCAGTTTAAAAAAGGCTTTGGCATTTCAAATAACTTAAAATTTGTTTAAAATCGTTCTTCAGAGGCGACAAACCAAAATGCATTATAACATTGAACCTCATTGTGATGCAACATATGTAAATTATCAATGCAAAACAACGTTACATCACAATGTAATGTGTCTGTCTAATTGACACAACGGGACACTTCAAACAAAGGGATTGAACTTTTGGTCCTAGGCTGAACATGGTTGCTATTTTATTCACAGTGTTTTGGTTGCTTGTTAATGAAAAAAGGACAAAATACCCAATATTTTAAAGGGTCCGCAATTTGATCACAGTATGGAAAAGGGTCTGCAAAGGCAAAAAGTTGAGAACCACTACTTTAAAACAACAAAAAGTTAGCAGTTAAGTTTTTTTAGCCAAAAAAAGAGAAACTTTTTTGTAATAAAAACCTGAATTTGCTCTTTTAATTGTCTCTACGTTTTGAGAAATGCATATTATAAAATGGCTGGTAGTTCATTGTTTTATTGCAAATTTCATTTAACAAGTTTAAAATGATGCGTTACCCAGCAAAGTGTGTCATCAGCCCAAACCAAAAAGTGCAAGACCAAAACCCGGCCCACCTTAAAACTTTGGCACTTTATACAGCTCAATGCCACAAAGGCAAGCGGCATCAGCATCTATTATGGCCTGTAATCCATTTGACAAAAAAGAATAAATGATTTTAGTGCAAGCCTAAAAATTTTCGGACTACCGCCCTTCTATCTAGCTCTTTACTCAGTAAATTTGCGCCTGCAAGATAGGCGTGACTGTCAGGTAATCGAAATACGTTACCTGCTTCAGAAAAAACCTCTACAGCAGGGGTATCAAACATGCAGCCCTTTACAAGATTTTTTTGTGCAGACCACGAAGTAACTTAAAGAATGTGTTTTACTCAGGCGGAATACCCTGTAAGACCAGTGAGTTTACATGACACAATCAATCTCTATTAGTGGTATATGCATCGTTTAAAAAGAATGATCGAAATACCCATCTTAAGAATCAGTAATAGCAACTGTTGCGTCATTGCACGCTATTATTCACACAAAGCAATGAAGCACAGTTGGTTCTTTCACTCTGCTACACTGTATATCTGTTTGTAATTTATTACTATATTGTTTTTTAACGTAGTTAATGGCATTACTATAATTTTACTCTTTAATCATGCAATGTTTTTTGTTGTCATGTTACACTGTAACAAATTTTTTGATAGTGCTGCCCTCAACTTACTGAAAGTTTGCTTTTGGCCCTCAAAGTTGTTTGAGTTGGACACACCTGCTCTAAAGCAGGGGTCCGCAAATAGTGGGAGACCTTCCAGTCCGGGTCGCGAAATATTTTAAATTCATGAATATAAGCATCGCATCTACAGTATTAATGAATTTCGGCTTATTTCAACCTCTAAACTATTATTGCATTGTTACATATGACTATGTAACTCTATGTACAGTCTATGTAACAACACAATAAGTTACCTGTGCAAGCAGGCATGCATCTCTGAACTATGTTATATTAAAAGCAAATACAGATCAAGACCACAAGTAGAGGACGATCTTCCAGTTGCTGTCTCTCAAATTAAACCTCGAATTGATGTGCTGTGTTCTCAACACAGAGCCCACAGTTCTGTTAGAATAAATACATTCGTTTACCTAATGTTTTATGTGAAAATAGCAACTGACAATACAATTATAGCAGTCTTAATTTTGATATTTAGTTGCTTAGTATTTTCCACAAACATGCATGGTAACAAAAGGCTTGGGGCGCGAGAATTTAGGGCAATTGTTTAGGGTTGCACCAAAAAGTATTTGCGGGCCCCTGCTCTAAAGGACTAGTGAAACGGTGGTTATCCTGTTAAGTTGTGCAAAGCTACGAATGCACTATCGTTAGTTACTATGCAAGCTATAAATAAAGCCTAGCATTGGCAAGTTCCAAAATAAGTGTATCTTAACTTCATGTTTGGATTTAGATCAGGGGTGTCTAACCTTTTGGCCAAAGGGCCACATGCAGTTTACGAATGATTGTGCGGGCCACTTGAGTGTTACTGTTAATTTGGAATCTTAGAAATAGCTGTCTTATAATTTCTAATTCAAATTCTCACACCGAAATTCTAATCTTAGAAATGTGTACTATCCTCGTTTACAGTTATAAGAACAATAAACACTACAAGATATAGTTAAGTCAACAAAGTTTTTTCCCACACATCGACGTTTCAATGTGAAGTTTGGCACTGTCTTTTTCTAACAAGTTTGGCAATATTTGGTGAGGTGGACGATAGCGATGCGATTTTTCCATATGGCTCTCAGAAATTACTGAACTTACAGGGGATTTGAAGTCACATGTCAACCTTTCTTGGAAAGTTCTGTTAGCGTTACTTGCTTTTTGTTTCCTGTTTGTCATAATCTATATCACTGCAGAGTGCTGAAGATATTTCACTGCTAAATACGTTTTGCGCGAGTCTCTGATACCAGATGTATCTCAATGAACCAAGAAACATTACTGACTGAATCTTCAAGCACGAGTCAGATTGTGGCGTAGCAATGCAAAAATGGTGATGCGTAACAATGCGCATTGTGACGCAATAAAAGTAACTTGAACAGTTGTGTATTACCACTCTATTAACAAAGCAAACAATAAAAGCCATATTTTCGGAATTAAAGTTCGCCATAAATTACGTAAGCGATATAGTTGCCAAAATATGAGTCATTTCAAACAATACCATGCGGGCCACTCAAAACCTTTCTGCGGGCCACGGGTTGGTCACCCCTGATTTAGATCGATTGAATATTTGTAGAAACATTTATCAAAAAAAATAAAACATTTAAATCATTTTGTTACATTTAACATTGTTCAAATGCGCAACCAGTTTAATACATTAAATTGAGTGCAGTTAGCACTTAGCAGGAAACTGCAATTACCTTGGCGGAACTTTACTATGGTAATGTGACACAATGAACTTTTTATTTTAAAGCCTTGTTACGTCACAATAGACCGAGGGTCGCCAAACTTTTCACTGCGGGACGGATAAGTTTAATAATGATTTACCCAAGCCGCATAGTTTGCATGCCCTAGCACCGTCTTTCCAAACTTGGCCCGCAAGGCGTTTTTTTTTATGTTTTGCGTTGTAATCCTATGAAACTAGGTAGTATCAATTCTAATGTAATTATTGATATGATTTGACAAACCAATAAATGTAGTTGCGGGCTGGGTGAAATGACCTCTCGGGCCGGATGCTTATGACAAAATAAAAATTAACACTTAGTCGGACTGCTACAGAAAAACTACGTACAACAGACACTAAATGATTATTTTTCTCAGGCGCTCATTACAAAAGTGTTGTACATACCATATTCTAACTGTTAAACCCACTAAAAAGGTCGTGAGTATTTCATTTGCAACCACACAAAAAAACAGGCAATTTACCACATTTTGCAACAACTCAAAAAAGGTCTTGTCAATTCAAGGCAAAGAAACACTGAACAGCTGCTCACAGACAGCTGAAACTTGCCTAGAGACAAAATGAGTGATGTCCCTTTCTTTTGCAACGTTTGTAATCGCTCCAATCTAATTATTTGTCAAATAGGAAGAGCTAAAAAACTGATTTAAAAAAAATAAAAATCCTGGATCCTAGAGCCAGTTTGGTGAAAACGATTTGGAGTAGAAAGAGTTAAAAACCTTTCTTTACCAGCAGAGCTGCACTCTAGGTTGCTGATACTAACCAACATTACATTTGTTGTTTAGGGACAGCTACTCAACAGGTGGTCTTATTTTAAAACAAGGTGCTCTACAAAAAAAGAGAGGATTGTCCCTTAAAGTTCGATACTTTTTATTGACTGACACTCCCAAGTTGGTTTACATAGACCCAGATACAATGGAACTAAAAGGAGAAATACCTTGGTATGTAACAGATGTTTGAAAATGATTCCAAACAAACAAACAGTTGGTGTTCTATTCGAACACATGTGTTTTATATATTTTCCTTTTCACTTTCTGTCTAATGTGGTTATGTTCCTCCACATACACTTTTTTCGTGTGTGTAGGCCCTTTCTGTCAGAAAAACAAATAAAAACGTGCTGGAATTTTAAACACATGCTGATTAGGTGAAAAAATTAAGCCACATTTCTTATCCGGATACAGCTTGATTTAACCCAATTTTTTTTCTTGCCTGAAGTTTGTCTCCGATCTTTGTTGCCATGGAATGTTGGATGGATTTTGATGAAACTTTTACAGATCGTAGATGTAGTCATGTAGGAGCCATTTGCTTCGTTTGACTTAATAAACCCAGCATTTACCCCTTTCGCTCGTAATGTGTAAAAAGTATTTGTATCATGTCAGTTGGGGTGGCAGTAGGGTAACAGCCTTAAGAAATCAAAAGGATTAACAGTTGCTGCACAAGAGACCTACAGTGGTCAACATTTTAACATTGCCTGATTGGGGTGAAAATATACTGGAATGAAGTTTGGGTCATTTTCATTTGGTATTTTATAAGTTTGGTAGTGGAACCCAACAGTCACCCCAGTGGCTCCCTAAAATGGGTGCATTTCTCGAACAAATTCAGAATTATAGAAAATATGGACAGTTTATAGAATACAGTCCATTTTGTGGTGTTGGGTTTTAGCCTGCCATTATTAACCCCTAAAATGGGTAAAGTTAATGCAATATTCAAGTCTGAAGAAGTTTTAACAGTAGGTGCAATATGCCATTTTTAGTTGTCGATTGTTAAGTTTTGCCCAAAATTGGTGACTGTTTTAAACTATGACAGAACTGGATGAAATTTCGCCAGTTTGCAGAATGTCATTTTGCAGCGTTGATCATGTAGCCCCACCATTTATTCCACTAACCCCTAAAAAGGGTACATTTTACAAACAATTGTGTACAACAATTAAAACTAGGGGAAAGGAATATATATATAAGTTTTGAAATGACAGTATTACAGACACTGACAAGTTAAGGGGCCATTTTGCAGTAACGGTATTTTAACTTGTTTTGTAAAACTGATTTCATTGACCTGCAGTAGCCTCTTGCCGTGTGGAAGTTGACCGTTTAAATCTTTGACATGGTTTTCAGTAGCATGCAGTCCCTTGTGTTCAACATTGCCATTTTTCCTTAATTAATACATAACGCAAGTATTTTTTAAAAGTTTTTGCCAAAAATAAACAAGCTATATTGGGATAAAAATCATTCTTAACTGTGTTTTGCAATACCTAAAAGTGACCTCTCGCCATGTGACGGCCAAGCTGACAATGATCATTATCATTGCTTTTGGAGACATCAAGGTCACTGTGTATGTATCGTTTACATTAATCAACAACATTTTGCCTGACTTATAAGAAACCAAAGTATTGTTTATTGAGTTAAAATGGCGCCTAAACAAAAAAATGTGCATGTTAATTTAATAAAACATATAGCATTGCTGCCCAAAACAAATGTGTCTTTAACATGTTTTTGTTGTAGGTCAGACAAGATGCAAACAGAAGTAAAGACATTTAAAGTGTTTTTTATTCATGTGGTAAGGAGAGTTTTTTGGTTTGCAAAAGTTAACAATCTTTTAGGTTATTAATTCTTAAAATTATTCATTTCAATTTTTTCCAACATGAATAGTGACAACAAAATAATTTTGGAAGCAGTAAATGTTGGTTTTATTGAAATTTATTACTTTTCCAACAGTTTTAATGTAGTCACCCACAGTTTAGTTCCTCTTTGAGACCCCTCAGGTTGAAATAAAGAATAAACCAAAATATAAATTTGTATGTTTTTCCTAAATTGGAATGGAGACTTTTGAATAAAAAATGCGCTGTTTCATTGTGCTTGAAAAAGTTAATATAGCTTACTTGTCATGTAAAAATCGGACTTGACACAAGGGTTTTGTTTGTTGTATTTACATTGCAAAATATGTGACATGATTTTAGCCTGGAAGAACATACCACTTAATTGACAAAACTGGCAATGCCATTAAATGGTGCAAAAAAATTGAAGAAGTTAAAGAACATTTTATGACTCACCCAGAATGACAGGTTAGTAGCAGGTATTTTGGAGATGTGTTTGTGGCTGCTGCATGATCTAAATCCAACTGCAGGCCCGCAGGCCAATTGTGGCAAGGAAGATAATTTTGTTGGCCCGCAAAAGTCCCAACATCTCAATGACAACTATAATTTTGTTTTCAATAATTCAATGTTTTTAAAATGTAAGGATTAACACACACTAAATACTGCAAATCTCTAATTGTGACGCAGGACAAGGCATTGTTATGTAATAAAGGGTTCTGCTTCTATAAACCATTCAGGGGCATTTTTGCGCTAGAGTGGAAACTGAATGTTTTTGACAGCTTCTGCTTAGCAAATAATGTCTATAGATCAGGGGTGTCCAACACGTGGCAAGCGTGCCAAAAGTGGCATGCAGAGCATTTGAAAATGGCACGCGAGCTTTTACAATTTCAGATGGTAAACATTAGGATTTGTCACGCAATTAAATTTGTTTCTATAGATTCTTCTTGGCCTTTATTCTAACTTCTGTAAAGATTACCAGTGGTAAAGTTACACAACCCACTAATTGAATTGTTCGTTTTTGACAAAATTTAAAGCCTGCCATAGGCGTAGAGCTTCAAAAAATACCAGGGGTGCGACTTTTGAGCATTAGCGCCGATACCTATACCATGTGCATATGTACCTGTACGATACTTCGGCGGTATGCTACTATATATACCAAAACCTTTTCTGTGTTTTAGCCTGTAGTTTCTGTCACATTATATTGTCAATAGTCACTTGACACATTTCTTTGTGTGGTTGGGGTGTTTGCTGTGCGTCTAATAACCAATGCACATACCGAAAAGACGATTTGCCGAATCAGTCATTTTAACAACGATTTAGTTTTTAAAGAACTTGTTACGCAGGAAATAAAAGTAAAACCAATTCACGTTTCAAATATAGCTGACTGTGTATTGTTGACGCCTAAACTTAGGTCATCTTGGATCAAGTTTGGGCCGTTGCAGTGCTTTGCAAACGGACAATAAACACGGCTTAGGAATCGGTAATGCAAACCTACATAACAACATCTAAAAGCGGCTACAAACCCCTTGCATTGTTTAATGTTGGCCCATGGAATTTATTAACAAAAAATTACAATTATTTTTATTTCAGAAAGTTATTCCGACACATAATACTAAAACGTTAGTGAACGTCCCGTGTTTATGTCGCAATAAAATGCCCGTTTATTTTGAAACAATTGTAATTGTTGCGTTTCAACCGATGTCTGTTCAATTAATTACGTGACTATAAACGCATTTGTGTTTAGTTGGAAAAACATTTTAAACCGACGTAACTTGAACAAAGATAAGTTTTTGACGCACACAAAGTACTCCAGTGCCTCATTTTTTTTCTAACCGTTCAGAAGGGTTCTACATATTGGCCAAATATTCGGATTGAGCCCGTGCCGTTAAGACGTTTAAGACATGGTTTGGAAAAAGTACCAAAGGCTGGCACGCGAGTATATTTTGAAACCAAAATTGGCACGGCGGTGTGTTCGAGTTGGACACCCCTGCTATAGATAAAAAAGGTGTATAGTTACTCTAGAGTTTGACCCAGAAACAAATTTTTCCTGCAAAACATTAAACCTTGGCCCACATAGTAAGTTAACGATATGAATGGCCTGCAACAAAATAAAGTTGGACCACACTGATCTAAACAACTGTTTTAGCTCTAGATTTACAACAACGGAATTGTCATCATTCAATTGACCATATTGCTGAATCCAGTTACTGCATCTTTATTCTGTTAAGTTACCATGCTTCTGCTAGTAATTATGGGTCCCCTTACCTGAATTTCACTTTCCCCCTTTCTTGATTTCACTCTGTTTGTTGTTGTTTTTCTTTTTGCGCCGTGAAATTTTGTCTATGCACTTTTGCCCTCGAATTTGTGGTGGATTTGAATGATTTTTCACAGATGTTAAATGTGCCATTTGTTTTGTTTCAATTAAGGTGTTAAAAGACAGTGGCTGATTTGGGACCCACTCTGTAGGACATATATACATGTGTTAAGAAATGGATCGCAGTGTATGTGCAGTGGCAATATATACCAAGCCACCCTTCAGTTATACAACTTTTATTCTCTACTTTACAACTAAATCTTGGAGACTGCCAATTACTTCTAGATTGTGGGCTAAGCTTTCTCCATACCATGTTGCCACACTAAAGTTTGTTATCAAATGCACTTGTAGACAACAACATAAGTTAATTTGTTCTTTAACCACCACAACTCAATGAAATACAACACAAAAACTAGTAGATTCTAGAAAACATTTCATCCCTCTTCATTGGCACCAACGTTTTCTGAAAAGTAATAAAAACTCAATAAATTAATTACAGGGGCGAATCTAAAAATTCATTCAGTAGGGGCAAAAACTTGATTTTTGACTGGTTTCATGCTGGTTTTTGTAATTTACATGTCGCAAAACTAACACAACTTCTATGACAAAGAAGGGCTAAATGAAATGAAACTGCCTAATAGGCATACAAAAAGTTCTGTGTATTGCTACAGGGCTGGAAATGATGTTTCCAGTACAAAATGCATTCAGACCAGTTTTATAGCAATAGAGTTGTGATCAATGTACGGCTGTCATTACATATACTTCAACAAATATGTTCACGGACACAGGTTGTAAACCCTGCTTTGGACATATGAAAAAATGCTGCCTGATGTTTTTAGTGCCAAATGTCACAGAAACTTCAAAGTTAAAAAAATCACATGTCATTGGGACTAATGATTCTGAACATTCACCAACCAAACTGTTAATGCTGTCAGGATTATGACCTTAACTGCAACAATGAAACAATCACATATTTACTGTCATTTGTTTTTTTTTGTATGTCCTATGTTGCTTTAACATTTGTTTTGTTTCATTCTCTATATAAGTTATATATAAGTCCATATAAGTCTCTATCTATATAAGTCTCTATGTAAGTATATAAGTCAATGTTTCTTTCTCCACTGGAAGTAAATTTAACCTGCTCTGGGGTCAAATAAAAGTAAACATAATTTTGTTGGATTTGCAAAATAGAATGAAGAAATCTGTGGTAAATTTTAATCTCAAAATCTGTTTTTAACTTATGCACAAAGCACTAAACAGGCTGGCCTATGTTTGAATGACACAAAATTGAAAAAAAACTGTTGTCCTATTTCAAGCAGATAGCGCCATGTTAGTAGGGACAAAGACATGCCATAGCAATGCAATAATAAAGTAATTATCATGATAAGAGAAGAGATGTCCAAGACAAACTACACAGTGGTTGAATGAATTCTATCAATTTTTTTTAACACAATGGCATATATTTTTTACTCCGGTGAAGTTTGTCTATGTAGTTTTGACATGAAATCTTTGGTGGAATTGGATAAAACTTTCACAGATGCTGAAAAAAACAGTTATGCAGATGTGCCGTTTGCGTTGATAACCCCAGTATTTACCCCGCTAGCCCCCAAAATGTAAAACGTTTTGTATGTTGCTGCGCACCACAAACGAAAGATTTCTGTGGTGTAATAGTATAATAAGGGCAAAAGAACATATGGTACTTGTGTTAGTGCAATACTTGGTAGACGTTTTTGCACATGCCAGAGGGGTGTTAACAGCGTTATGACGCCAGAAGCGTTAACGAATAATGCGAATAACACATCTAGTGCTCTTTTTTTGTTTTTTTTCTACGGTGAAGTTTGTCCATGCACTTTTGTCCTGAAATCTTTGGTGGGTTTGGATGAAATTTTCACAGATGGTAGATATGGTTATGTAGATGTGCCATTTGTTTTGTTTGACTCGATAGCGCCAGTATTTACCCCGCTAGACCCCTAAAATGGGTGAAATTTTAAACAATATCCGAATTGGATGAACTTTGCATAGTTTGTTCATTTTGTAATTTTAAGGCGTCGATTGTTGTGTTTCACCCTGTAGCCCCAATATTTACTCCACTAACCCCCTAAAATGGGTGAATTTTTAAATAATGTCTGAATTAGATGAAATTTTGACAGTTTGTTCATTTTGCCATAATTAGCTGTCTATAGTTGTGTTTCACCCTGTTACCCCAATATTTACACCACTAGCCCCCTAAAATGGGCATTTTTTTAAAATAATGTCCGAATTAGATGAAATCTGGACAGTTTGTTCATTTTGCCATTTATAGGTGTTGATTAATGAGTTCCATCATGTAGCCCCAATAACCCCTAAAATTGGTAAATTTGGCAAACAATTGTCGAATTGAAGGCAACTTGTGTAGTTTGTGCCTCATACAGCATGATTATTTTTGCAGACTATTTTGGCCCTGTTTAAACTCCAAAATTTATTATATCGGTATTGAAATGCATTATTTACAACTTTGCATGTGTGGGGACCCATGAGTTTCTGCTTGCAGAAACAACTAAGGTTATAAAATACAGTGGCTGATATGGGATCCATTACGAAAAATAAGTGAAGGATATATATATGTGTTAAGAAATAGGTCACATTGTATGTGCAATGGTAATATGTGCTAAGCCACCCTTCTAGTTACTAGAATAAACTCATGCTTTGGCCTAAAGGGTTAAAGCTTACTTGTCTGTTCAGTTTTGTGTACAAAATGTCCAGTTACAACACACTGATGCTGTTCATGTTTTGACATTTGTTTGCCCATGCAGTACTGTACTTGCATTGAGTTATCTTCTGTTTAGTGATGTAACTAGAAGGGTGGCTTAGCACATATTGGCCTTGCACATACACTATGATCTATTTTGAAACATAAATATATTTCCTATGCTTATTTTGTATTGGGTCCCATTCTAGCCATCGTCTTTTATAACCTTGGTTGTTTCTGCAGGCAAAAACTCATGGGTCCCCACACATGCAAAGTTGAAAATAATGCAATTCAATAGATAACAATGAGTAAGTTTGGTATTGTGAAGACAAACACAGTGATTGGTACTGTGCATATCTAAATATGCTATATGGAGTAAAAACTATTTAAATTAAAAAACTCATTTTAGGGGGCTAGTAGGATAACTAATTGAGGTTCAACACACACAAACTTAAAAGTAGTAAACCACAATGACTCAATCAATAGTACTGCAAAATTTCAGTCCAATCTGCCAACGTTTAAAATTTCAACCACTAGAGGTGTTTTGAGCAACAACCGTTAATGTTTCTGACTTCAAAGGGCTGTTAACAACTCCCGAACTGCAATGGCGCAATAACGATAATTGGCATACTTTACAAGCTATCCAAATTTTAGCCAATTCTGACATTGTTTACAAACTCACCCCTTTTAGGGGGCTAGCGGGGTAAATACTAGGGTTATCCGGACAAACAAAGTGGGATGCACATCTACATAACTATATCTACCATCTGTATAAGTTTCAGCCACATACATCAAGCATTTGATAGAAAAACGAGTCGGACAAACTTCAGGGGAAAATACCCATTTTAGGGTGCTAGCGGGGTAAATACTGGGGTTATCAACAAAAACAAAGTGGAATGCACATCTACATAACTACATCTACCATCTGTGTACATTTCAGCCGAATCCATCAAACATTTGATAGAAAAACAAGTCGGACAAACTTCAGGGAAAAAATACTCATTTTAGGGGGCTAGCGGGGTAAATACTAGGGTTATCAACAAAAACAAAGTGGGATGCACATCTACATAACTACATCTACCATCTGTGTAAATTTCGGCCAAATTCATCAAACATTTGATGGAAAAACGAGTCTGACAAACTTCAGGGAAAAAATACTCATTTTAGGGGGCTAGCGGGGTAAATACTGGGGTTATCAACAAAAACAAAGTGGGATGCACATCTACATAAATACATCTACCATCTGTGTAAATTTCATCCAAATCCATCAAGGATTTGATGGAAAAACGAGTCGGACAAACTTTGGGTAGAAGAAACAAAAAGAAAAAAAACAAAAACATTTTGAGTAAAATCAATATGTGTCCCCTTCAAGGAAGGGGACCCATAATAAAGCATTTGTTTTTTTTATGGTAATTGTAATAGTTGAACCCCATGGGGGTCGTGACCCAGAAGGTTAAAAACCAGTGTTTTAGCGGTGTGGCGTGCCTTCCCACTAAATATCTCTGGGGTGGCAGCCATTGTAAAATAGCTTACTGCCACCCCAGAAATTGTCTGGCTTTTTATATTTTTGTGCATTACAGATATCCATTTCTTTCATATACATGCACTCTTCCTAATTGTCTGTATATTTCAAACATGTGCAAAGCAATTTATGTGAAATTTCTTTTGTTCTTAAACATCCCATGGGGATAACCCATTTTGCACTACTCGCTTCAGCGATTTTCGTCAGAGCACTTTGCTCCTCCAGAGTAAATCCGAACAAGACTTACGATGCAGCAATTTTCATAGTTTTATACATTCTGGATGTTAATTGGCAGTTGGGGATTAGGTGGTTACCTAAAGTGTTCTATTTTCATGCGCGGAAAAAATAATTGCAATGGCCAGACATGTGCGCAAATTTTGTGTCGAAACTGCAATGTCGATTCGATGCTTTTGCAAAATTCAACATCTAAAATGAATTTACAGATCTCTGTTTAAGTATCATAAGCCACATTAGCGTTTTGTGCGTTATGTTACCTTTTGAACCACATTACTTCGGATAAATAACCCTACCCACCACGAGATACACTTATCCTGCCAGTAACCAGTCTAGCTGCTGTAATTACATCACTAATGCATTGTGACATCGTAACTACACAACTAGATGGACAATTTGTGACGTGATTTTTTGAATGCCATCTACAAACCTTAATGTGTATCGTACTATAGTTTGATCACGTAAGGAACCACCTAAACCAATTTTTGCCACCCGACAAAAAAAAAGTTTATGTGAAAAAATTGACGCCTATGATGACAAGCCATTGTTATGTGTAAGAGAGGGTTTAAAATACTAGTCGATCTTATTTCTCTATAAAAGATGTAAAAACATAAAATCGAAACCAACTTGAAAAGGTTATTTGCATGACCACCCCTACATGGCCACAACCAACAGTTTTCTTGAATACAAAGGTATTGGTAAAGAAAGCACAGTCATATTATTGTTAAAGTTGGGAATATTAAAAAAATATGTTTCTAAGCAAACTATATACCTATTTATGATGTCTAGGTTTTATTGTGTTATAATGTTTAAGAGTTAAGAAAAATTTATTAGAAGCTGGTTTCACAACAAAAAGGTTGAACCCTACTGATCTAATATATGCCCAGTTCATTTGTGAAGTGCCAAACCATATTTTTTCACCACAATGCATAAAAACATACCCCTTTTCTACTAAAGAAGAACATCGGTGAGGTGTTGGTTATCAGATTTATTGGACTTCAGTTCTTTAGTGTTTAAAATCTTTCTTGCCGAACTGTTATGAAATCCATATCCACCATAAATAACAAAACCTATAGCAAAACCCCAACAGATTTACAAGCAAAATTTTGAAACCATTATTGTATAATTAGCTTTTCCATGTTTAGGACAATGCAAAAAACTTACCAATAGCCATCCAAACAGAAAATCTAATCCAAGTCTCACTACTTAATTCACACATCAGGTAAATATTACACATTGTAGAAAGGACTGGTAGGAATGGAACAAAAGGTGCCTTCAAGAGAGCAGTTATTAAACACTCAAAAATAGATGAATTTCTAAGAAAACTGGTTCAATTGCTAAATGTACTTAAAAGTAATTGTGTGTGAGCATAAACAAAACCATTTTGTAATGAGGTATAATACCAGCAAGAGCACTTAAGTGATTCTTGTGGAAAAATTATTGATTTTGTAGGGCCAATGCAGATCATTTTGAATAAGTCGGACTTGCTTGAAGTTTCAGTTGACTGTAGGACAGACTACCATAAATTCTAATGTTATGTTTGCTATAGGTATAAACAAACACAACTGTGCAAAATAGGATTAATGAAACATACATCAGAGAAATAAAGCTTTTGAAGTCAGTTTGCCATAAAACTAAGCCAGTACATTAATGGTCTAGGATTAAGTTTGCCTGAGCCCCTGCTTACCTTGAATGTGCAGTCAACACTGCTTTGCTTCTGGCAACCAATAATAGTCAGCAGAATGGCAATTAAAAACATTGTCAAACAACAGACTGTCACCAAATAAGCTTTTGATACATTGGTCAGGTTGGCCACAGTCGCACACAATATAAATGACAGACAACCTAACAGGAGCAAAGGGTAATGGTTGAAAACATTTCTTTCATGTGTTGTACAGTATAACCTAACATTATGCACAATTGACAGTAGACATTAAAATTTTTAGAGTAGATATTCAATGACAAGAAAGGTGACTTACTTCAGGGAAGGGGACACACATTGTTTTTGTCTATATATTTTTTTCTGTCTAACGCGGATTTGTTCCCACGTTTTGGTCAAAAAAGAATGGTTCAAACTTTTTCAAATTTACACACATTATAGATATTGGTCTAAAGTTGGTCCATGTGAATTTTGACCCCATTTGATCCCTCGGTTCACCCACAGCCCCCCAAAACGTGAAATTTTTGAAACGGCTATACTTGCTAAAGCAGATGATTCTGGAGTTTCATACTTTTTTGATTGGTACATTGCAGCGTATTTTAAAGTATTTTGTAACTTGAAGTTGTATATATCCATTTTCACCCCTTTACCAAATATTTGTTTGTTTGTTCACATGTTAACGAGGTCAGAAATACAAGATTTAACCTGCTGAAATTTTATACAGCTGTGGATAGGGTGCTCCTTGTTGCCTGTTAAAAATTTCAGTGCAATCGGCTCAGTAATTACTCTTACAACCCCAAGTATGTTTTTACATGCTGTCTTTTGTCACATTTGTGCTCGCTCAGTGCACAGCTGATGCAATGGGAGTGATTGACGATAGTGGCGCATGGAAAAATGCCTCTGCTTCACTCATGAACGCAGTCGTCACTTGACCATTTTCTCACCGGTTGGAATTAAGATGTTACAATGTTAGTTATATTGCGCTGTAACTGTAAATGTAGGTCAACTTATTCGTGTTTCGAAACGCAGCACGATTTGTTACACCTGTGTAACGTGACTTCTCAAACGGTTTTGGACATAAAAAGCCCAGCTAAGCAATCGTATTGTTGGTATGTAGAAACTTAACGGTGCCAGGGAACGCTATGTGCGGAATAAAAATCATAATTCTATTCCAGTTTAACAATGATTGTGCCCTATTTTTACTGTTACCAAATCGCATATGCGTAGGTGTGGGGACCCATTAGATTATGCTTGCAGAAACAATTATGTTATAAAGTGCCAGGATAAAGGTAGGGACCCAATGAAATGTAGGTGCCAAATATATATCCATTATAAATATAGTAAATGGTATATGTGATACATCGTTAAATATGAGGTAGTATATATAAACTGGCAATATATAGGAAAACCACTATTCTAGTTATTATAAACTCATATGCTGCAAGCAGTAACCAATGAGTCCTCTCTCTCTATATATATATACATACATGCAACTGATTTATCAGGAGCAATGGTAATCAGAATGGTTTAGTGAATCTCAAATCCTAATTATGCTCCAAAGAGTTTTTTTAATGCTCTTGGGCTGCTAGTATGTTTATTATTAAGAATAGGCATTGCTATTTACAAAGACAGAATTATTGAAGTTAACTCAGTGGTGTGTTTCAGCCCGATTGTCAGTATTCTAAACAAACCTGTTCAAGTTTAAAGTTTGAGCAAGCAAGCACTGTAGTTCATTTGAGAGTTCACATTGAACAAATACGATCTAAATTGAGTTTGCCTTTTGCCTACATTCTTATGTTATTAAATGAGCATCATTGCAGCCCGCTCCACAATATCACTGTTTCTCGGCCTGTGCTTGTAAAAAGGTTACCCACCTTTGCCTTAGAACAGTGATTTGTAACCTCTTTGGTGTAGTTTCCCACTAAACTCGAGCATCAAGTTCGAATTTCCCCCCTCTCACTTTTTATGATGATGTTTTGTGCCATGCATTAACAATAGTGTTCTTTATTTGATTAAATATGCTTAACTTCGTGACTAAACAGTTAGATTTTGGATATTCGAGTAAAACATCAAAGTTAGGTATTTTTATATTATATAATTCCCACTACATGTACATAATTTCCCACCGGTTAGAAACATAGTTTAGGATAAACACAACAAACAAATTGATATGATGATTTTGATCAACTGAATTGTTGATATTGTGAAAGTGAAAAAGTTCAATGTTTCTTTTGTGATATAAAATATTATAAGATGTTTCTATAACTTCAATGACAGTGTCACTAATGTATGTTCACCATGTTGTGAAATGTTGGTGCATGGTAAATCAATTTGTTCACAAGTTTATTTCAAACAAACATGTGGATCAATGTTAAGGCCAACAATAAAATCTGCTTGGGACAACTCAGACCACTAAAGAGAGAACAGAAATGGGTGTTGCTCTAACCATAAAGACATTGTACCAAAGTATGTGTGGCAAGTGCCATGATGGAAAGTGTGATGCTAATTATTTGGAAAAATATGCAATTTATTGCACTATACCATCATAGGTAAAGTGAGACATCATGTTTAAGGCATTCACTAAATCTGATAAAACATTTTTGAACAGGTGGTGTGTGTGTGAGTTGCATTTAACATGAAACTTCATGTTGTGAATAGTGCCAATGAATTATTAAAAGTAATGGTTGGTTATAGTATATGGTATTGCATACAAACAAGAATGCAATTATAGTAAAATGAAATAAGAGAAGGGGGCCCATAAAAAAACTCAAACAAACACGAAAACAATGCAGTATAACAAATATGTAAAAACTATGGATCTTTAAAAAAGGCTTTATAACCATAATTACCAATTGCAACAACACAACCATACACCAAATTGCTGGACAGTTTCGTAGGTGAAGCATTTTTGGGGAAAAAGCAAATGTCAATGTATGTTCTATGAGATTGTATAGTCAATTCTTTTGATGTAATCTTATCAGGCTTGTATCTGCAATAGAAAGGCGCTTTATATGTGTTCCCATCCAACTTGTTAGTACATACATACCTTATTATAAGTACACAAATAGCTACAAGCGTATATGCCAATAATGTACCAATAGACATCATGTCAACTAGATCTTCAAGGTCAAACAGCAGAACCATGATAGCTAAAATACAGTATTTCAGTCATAAGGAGTTCTAATGATAGTTTAATGATGCCCACCTGCTAACAAACCAGACAAAAATGTAGCTGTTACCGGGGTTTTAAACTTTTGGTTGATATTTGCCAGAAAACGAAAAATCAATCCATCATGAGCCATTGCATACACTATACGTGGCATGGGAAATAATCCTCCAAGAAGGCTACAAAACAAATAAATTATTTTTTTCAACAAAATCACACAACTGGAAAATGGTGTAATTTTTTTATAAGACATATTTAATTATTGCTAAATAAAATACAACTTGCACCAGGGTTAAGTTGTAACCAACAAAACATAACATTTGTTTCAAGATAAACATGATCAATAGGGCAGAGATTAAACAGAAATGGGCGATGCCAGTACCATAAAAAAGTGTAGCAACTGTATGTGAGGTGGGTGTGTGCTACCTTGCTAAGGCAATGTGTATTGCCAATCTTGTGACCCATTGTGCCATATAACCAGCATGACATCATGTTTAGAAGTTGACTACATCTCATATGATTTTTTCTAATGTGCTGTATCTAAGTTTTCACATTTCATACAATGTGATTTTTAAAAGAAGCTTGTTTTTTATTTGAAACAAAAAATAGACACCTATGAATAGCAAATTTGACAAGCTGTCCAATTTTCATTCAATTTAAACATTGTTAAAAGAGTCACCCATTTAGGGGCTATTTGTTTAAATTGTGGTGCTACAGGGCAAAACACAACAATTGAGGACTTAAAATAGTATGTTCAATAAACTTAAATTTCATTTAACTCCGATGTTTTTTGAAAGTTCACTTATTTTAGGGGGCTGGTAGTGTACAGTTATAGGGTAAAACACAACAATAAACATTTATAAATGGCAAATCCTACAAGCTATCCAAATTTCATTCAATTTAAATGTTTTTTTAGAAAATTAACCAATTTTAGGGGGTTAGTGGAGTAAATGTTGGGGCTAAAAGGTAAAACACATCAATCAAACCTATAAAAACTCATTTTTGCCATTTTTGGGGGCTAGCGAGGTAAATGCTAGGGTTTTTAAGACAAACAAAGTGGAATGCACATCTACATAACTATATCTACCATCTGTATAAGTTTCAGCCAATACCATCAAACATTTGATGGCAAAACGAATCAGACAAACTTTTGGAAGAAAAACAAAATTCAAGTTAAATGTGTCCATTTCAGCGAAGGGGACCCATAATAAGTAACAAGTTGTATCAACTGCTTTATAGATCGAGTAGAATGAGGCGAACTATTACAATATTTAAAAAACAATGTTGCTGGTGTATGTGCAATGTGTGTTGCTGATCTTTCATTTTGTGATCTTTAACTGTTAATCTGGGCTTGTTCGAGTTCAGGCAAGTTGTAGTAATAAAAGGTTAATTCAGCAATGTCTTCTCAAATTGGACAAATTTTTTACTTATTAACCTTGGTAAGTTCTGGTATGGGTTTTTGGGCCCAAATTTTATGACAACTGACAACTCTAGTGCCACATTTTCTTGTAGTTTAAATGTTGCAAAATCCCTAATTGGTAATGAAGTAAAAAAAGCATGCAACTGATTGATTTAAAGCCTTGAGAATGCTATTTTGCCACAACCCTGAAGCATCCTCCACAACCCTGAAGCATTCCATAGATCCTATGATCAACCTGGATGCGTTTAAATATATTAGCAGAAATTCGATTTACAAAAATTAATTTGGTATATTGTACCTGGATGATAAGGCACATGTTGCACCAGTTGCCAATGGATACACAGCCCAGTGCCATCCAATTAAACCAAAAGCATGTGGTAAAGGTGCACCAACATTAAGATCATAATAGGGCACCATAAGTGTCAAAGTGGAGGATATTCCCAAGTATGCAACAAAAACAACTGAAAGTGAGATAACTATAGACAATGGAATGGAACGTTGAGGATTTATTACTTCCTCCCCTGCAAAGAACATTTTCAAAGTTATTTAGTCAATTCTGTTTAAATCTAGAAGAGTGGCTTACCACAATGCTATAGCACATACACTCCAACCTATTTTGCAATGGTAATATATTCTCTATGCTTTTTTTACAACAGGCAATATTAACCAATGTTTTTTGAAACCTTTTTTGTTTCTGCAGGCAGAAACTCAAGGGTCCCCAAAACCGCAAAGTTGTAAACAAACAACCATAAGTCAAGCACAGTGATTGGTGGTGAGCCTTAAATAATTATGTTATGTAAAGTACAAACAGTCGAAATTTCATGCAATTCAGACATTTTGGTAGGTTTGTGGGCCTAAATAGCGTAAAACAATGACATCTCAAATTGACATATTTTACAAACTGTCATCATGTAGTTTCACTCAAATATTGTAAATAATTCACCCATTTTAGAGGGTTAGAGGGGTGAATATTACGGTGAAACACAATAATCAACAGTTTTATATGCTAAATTCCAATAACTTTTAAAATATGCAATAGGGACATTTTCTAATCTACTTCCATTTTATATATTCTATATCCTATTTACCAATTTACTTACACATTATTTGATCTACACATATGGTTGCTTTTGCAAGCAAAATCTAATGGGTCCCCATACGCGCGTTTGGGCGGATTTACGGTAAACAAATGTTCCGGTTATTTTTAGATTCTAAGGAAAAACTTTCAAAAGGCATTAACCCAACTTTAAGTTTTGTCGTATTCTTTTTGCATCATTATTGTCATATAATTACAAAAAAACAGTAAATAAGAACGGGAATAATACTTTCAATTTAATCATGCTTTGACCTTGATATTGTCATTTAAGGTCAGTTTTTGAACAGAATTTCCAAAACGAAAATGTGCGTGATAACTTAATAAAACGGCATAGCATTGCCGTGCCAAAACAGCTGATTTCTAATCACCGAAATGAATGTCTCGTAAAACGCCTGCCTAGACGTCAAGCTGAGCCCTCCCGCTCTGCATTCACCCGCCTTAATCGTAAACCAGTAAATTACTCCCTTGAGGTTTGAGACTTATACCCGACTGACAGTGCACACATATTATGGGCTCTCTTTGACCGATTAAGGCACAATTTTAAATACTAAACGAACTAGAATGGTGGCTTTCTGATATATTTCCATTTTATATATTCTATATGATATTTACCAATTTATTATACACATCATTTGATCTACACATATGATTGTTTTTGTAAACAAAAACGAATGGGTCCCCACACGCGTGTTTGTGCGGATTTACGGTAAACAAATGTTGCGGTGACTTTTAGATTTTTAAGGACACATTTTTAGAAAGCATTAACCCAACAATAAAATTTCTTTGTTCGTATCCTTTTTGCACTATTATTGTCATGTAATTACAAAAACATTTAAAAAGAACGAAAAAAATAATTTCAATTTATTCTCTTGCTTTGACCCAGATATGGTCGTCCAGGGACAGGTTTTAAATACAATTTTTTTCTAGAAAGCTGTAACAGTTGTGTTACAGACACTTTGAATTAAAAAGCAATTAGCTACAAGTGTATACATAAGAAATTGTTTTTCATTTAACCTTGTTTCGCAAAACAAGTATCATTGACCTGTAGTAACCTCTCAGGGTGCACACGCCAAACGACTGTTTGACCTTTCGACACCGTTTTCAATAGCACGCCGTCCTTAGTGTTCAACAACACCGTTTAACCTAATTTATACATGCCTTGAGTATTGATTCCTAAATTGATTGCGAAAAAACGCTTTGTTATGACGAAAGAAAGTTCTGAACTGTGTTAGTAATACCTACTAGTTGACCTTAAGTAACCCATGGTCATGCGGCGGCCAACCTGACAACGAGCATTTAAAAAACATTTATCTTGCAAAAATGTCAAGTTTATTTTTTCATCTTTATTTTGATTAACAAAGTTTCGCTTGACATATACGAAACCGAAGCAAACTTCTGGAGGATCTTTCTTTACCAAACGAGCGTTACAAAACCAGCGTTAAAAATTTTACGTTTCGGGGGCCTGTGGGTGAACCGCTGGGTAATTCGAGGTCAAACTTCTGGAGGATCAAGTTTGGATTAATAACTAACATCTGTCCAAATTTGAATAAATTTTAAGCACTCTTTCTTTACCAAACGAGCGTTACAAAACCAGCAGTAATAATTTTACGTTTCAGGGGCCTGTGGGTGAACCGCTGGGTAATTCGGGGTCAAACTTCTGGAGGATCAAGTTTGGATTAATAACTAACATATGTCCAAATTTGAATAAATTTGAAGCACTCTTTCTTTACCAAACGAGCGTTACAAACCAGCGTTAGACAGAAAAAAGAATACGGACAAAAACAATATGTGTCCCCTTCAGGGAAGGGGACCCATAACAACCTACTGCAAACAATTGTTTAACATTTTAGCACATTAGGGCTTGTATTTCTGGCCTAAAACTAAAACTTATTATTAAAACGGGGTTTAAGGTGTGAAAATTGGTGAATCAAATAAAAAGTTACAAAATTCTTTAGAATACCTTACAATGCACCAACCAACAAAGCATGAAACTCTCAGACTATGTACTTTGGTCTGTACAGCCGTTTAAAAAAAATGTTTTGGGGGGCCTGTGGGTGAACATCTGGGTAGATCGGGGTCAAACTTTAGAAGGATCAATTCTGGATTAATAACTTACAACTATGCAAATTTGAAATAAATTTAAAGCACTCTTTCTTGACCAAACGCGTTTAACAAACCAGCGTTAGACAGAAATGAATATTTTGGGGTTGAGGGGGTGAAAGTGGGTAAATCTTTTTTTAAGGTAGAAAATTCTTTTAAATACCTTACATTTCACCAATCAACAAAGCATATAACTCCTAAATGTTGTACTTTTGGGGGCACTGTGGGTGAACTGCTGGGGGCCAAACTTCAGGAGGATCAGGGTCAAACTTCAGGAGGATTAAATTTGGATTATTAACTAACATCTCTGTAAATTTGAATAAATTTCAAGCACTCTTTCTTGACCAAACGTGTCTCACAAACCAGCGTTAGACAGAAAAAAGAAAAAAATATGGACAAAAACAATATGTAACCCCTTCATGGAAGGGGACCCATAATAATCAACACCTTTAAATGCCAAATTTAACAAACTGTCCAATTTCATCCGAATCCGTCATTTCAAAAAAATATCACCCATTTTAGGGGTAAATATTTAGGCTAACGAGTCAAACAAAACAGGTGGCACATCTATAAGAATATATCTACTATCTGTAAAATTTCACCCAAATCCACCAAAGATTTAATGCCAAAAATGCATGGGCCGGAGAAAAAAGAAGATTGTAATCAGGATGCATGTTCCTCAGGGAAGGGGACCCATAATAAACATATGGTTTGGGTTAGCTCAAAATTAAACTTGATGCAGGATCAGTTTAAGATATATGCATAAAATTTAAAGAGCTTAGAGCCATCTATATTTTGCTAAGCATTCCCAACCTTCATACAGGGCACTTTCTTGACAAGGTCAAAAGCTTAACAGGTTGAGAGCTAACAAGAATGGTGGTATCGCTTTAGTTTGTGTCAACGTGCTCAACCTGTTCACACATGCATACAATGTTGTATGTTACAGTTTTACCTGTTGTGGCTATAATGTCAAAACCAACAAATCCGAAAAAACATGTTGCAGCTCCTGACAAAGTTCCAGAAAACCCAAATGGGAAAAAGCCTCCTTGTCCAAAATTCAGCGCACATGTCTCAACTAAAAAATTAACAAAAGTAACTGTATTTATTAAAAAGCAGGAACTTTGGTCTCTTTTAATGACCTGAATAGAAAACTCTACGGCAGGGGTCGGCAACCCCTGGCACGCGTGCCAAGGTTGGCACATGAGGTGGTTTTTCATGGCACGCCAACCGATTTGCATGTTTATATTTAAGCAACAAGTAAACCAGTTACATTCCTTGTTTATAGTTTTTATCATGCCAATGTGTCAAGATTCAGAGTTACACGCACAAAACACTCTGCTTTTCCTTTAGTATTTAAATCAGCTGGCACGAACCACTGTAATTCAGATAAACATTGACACTCGAGGTCAATAACACATGGAAACTAGAAGGGTGGCTTAGCACATATTGCCCTTGCACATACACTATGATCTATTTTAAAACATAAATATAATTCCTTCACTTATTTTATATTGGGTCCCATATTTGCCACCGTCTTTTAAAACGTTAGTTGTTTCTGCAGGCAGAAACTCATGGGTCCCCACACATGCAAAGTTGTAAACACTGCATTTCAAGAGATAACCATAAGAAACTTTGGTGTTGTAAAGTAAAACACTGTGATTGGTACTAGGATTAAATAGTCATGCTATGCAAAGTTCAAACTATACAAATCGACTCAATTCAAGCATTGTTTAAAGTTTGTCTAGTTTAAAACAAAGAAGTAAAACA
Organism: Phallusia mammillata; assembly: GCF_965637545.1. Classification (NCBI taxonomy): domain Eukaryota; kingdom Metazoa; phylum Chordata; class Ascidiacea; order Phlebobranchia; family Ascidiidae; genus Phallusia; species Phallusia mammillata. The sequence continues at coordinate 17,427,563 of NC_137253.1, forward strand.
CAACAATCGATACCTATAAATGGCATAACATTTCCAACAATTGCCCACTGTTTAAAAACTCACCCATTTTAGGGGGCTAGCAGGGTGACTATTGGGGCTACAGGGTTTAACACAACAATCGTCATTTGTAAATGGCAAATTGTACAAGCTATCCAAATTTCAGCCAATTCCGACCCTGTTTAAAAAATTTATCCTTTTTAGGGGGCTAGTGGGGTAACTGATGGGGCTACAGGGTTTAACACAACAATCATCATTTGTAAATGGCAAATTGTACAAGCTATCCAAATTTCAGCCAAATCCAACCCTGTTTAAAAATTCACCCATTTTAGGGGGCTAGTGGGGTAAATGCTGGGGCTACAGGTTTTAACACAACAATCATCAATTGTAAATGGCAAATTATACAAGCTATCCAAATTTCAGCCAATTCCGACCCTGTTTAAATATTCACCCATTTTAGGGGGCTAGTGGGGTAACTGATGGGGTTCTTCACCCTAATGTTGAAAATATGAAACTGCAATGACCCAAACAACAATCCTGTAAAATTTTGTCCAAATCGGCCAATGTTTCAATTTCGACCACTAGGGGGCGTTTTAACCAACAACCGTAATAACTTATGACGTCACAAGATGACCCAAACAACAATCCTGTAAAATTTTGTCCAAATTGGCCAATGTTTCAATTTTGACCACTAGGGGGCGTTTTAACAAACAACCTAATGACTTATGACGTCACAAGGCTGTGAACAACCCCCTTGACTGCTATCCGCAAACACGTTCACCAAGCAATCCTTAAACATGAGTACCATATGTAGTTGTCTTTATAACATCACACAGAACTAACGTTTGTGGTGCGCACAAACCACATTTTACATTTTGGGGTCTAGCGGGGTAAATACTGGGGTTATCATGACAAACGAAGCAGATGGCACATCTACACAACTATATCTACCATCTGTGAAAGTTTCATCCAAATCCATCAAACATTTCAGGGCAAAATGGGGTGGACAAACTTCAGGGAAGAAAAAAAAAAAGAAGAAAAAAAAAGAAAAAAAAAAAAAAGAAATCGAGTAAAATCAAGATGTGTCCCCTTCAAGGAAGGGGACCCATAATAACAAGTATGATGGCACGCGTCGCCTAAAAGGTTGCCGACCCCTGCTCTACGGCATATAATATCAATATAGACAGTCGGTGGGCAGTGAGATAAATCTTCAGTGTTGAATATAGGCAAATTAACCAATCACTTGACTAACACTACACTTTATAACAGTTGCATCTGAAGTAACATTAAATGTGAAAAGTTGGTAATCAAATGCAAATGGTGACTTGCAAAATTGTCAGTCTGTTTAGTTGAAGGTGAAATGGTCTTTGTTTAGGATGTCTATAAATCACCGGTAAACTTTGGGGCAAGATGGGACAGTTGTTTTATTATGGGTCCCCTTTCCTGAAGAGGATACGCTTGGCCAAGAAAGAGTGCTTTAAATTTATTTAAACTTGGACAGTTGTTAGTTATTAATCCAAATGTGATCCTCCTGAAGTTTGATACATGTCCCAGTGGTTCACCCACAGGCTCCCAAAATGTAAAATTTTAAAAACGGTTGTACTGACTAACTTAGATCATCTAGAAATTTTTCGCTTTGTTGGATGGTGCAATGTAGGGTATTCTATTTCTAAAAAATTTGGTAACCTTTAATCGGATTCACCCTTTTTTACCCCAAACCCCAAAATATTCGTTTTGTTTCTGACAGTCTTTTCAGTGATTAGAAATCAGCTATTTTGTTTTTAAGTTACCATGCACATTTTCAGTTTTGGCAAAGGTTTCACACCTAAGACGCAATATAAACTCGATAAACGTGCTTCAGTTTCATATATGCCAGGCAAAACGTTGTTGATCAACAAAAGGGTAAAAAAATAAACTTAACTTTTTTGAAACCCATGATAAATGGTCTTTAAATTCTCGTTGTCAGCTTAGCCGCCGCAGACCACGGGTCACTAAAGGTCAACTTGTAGGTATGCCAAGCATAGTTAAAAACGATTTTCCATCATAACGTAGCTTCTTTATTTCAATATGTAAGTCATGTATACATTTGACAAAACCGTATTGTTGAACACTAAGGACTGCGTACTATTGAAAACCGCGCCAAAGGTCATTAAACGGTAGTTGGGCGTCTGCATCGTGAGAGGTTACTACTGGTCAATGGTATTCGTTTTACAAAACAAAGTTAAGTGAAAAACCATTTTTGATGTATACCTTTGTAGCAAATGGCTTTTTAATTTATAGTGTCTGTAATAAAACTGTTGAGGCTTTCTAGGAAAATTTGTGTTTAAAAACTGACCTTGGAAGACAATATCAAGTTCAAAGCAAGAGATTAAATTGGAAGAATTTTTCCTGTTCTTTTTTACTGCTTTTGTAAGTATGCGCCAATAATGATTCAAAAATAATATGTTTTACTGTAAATGCGCAAACACACATGTGTGGGGACCCATTCGTTTTTGATTGCAAAAACAATCATATGCATACAAATGATGTGTATAGTAAATAGGAAAATAGAATACATATAAAATGAAAGTATATTAGAAAGCCACCTTTCTAGGTTCAACATTATAGCACATTGTAATCGCTGTCAAAATCAATTTGAACTTAAGAAAATGTAACCTGGTCAACAGTTGCCTACTTATTGTATTAAGATTTAGAATTTGGAAAAAAACTGGAAAGTTGTTTTTTAAATACATTTCTAATTGATAAATACCACATTTATACATACAATCGTTGCTTGAATTTAATTTGATCCCCATCTCTTTCTGACATTTTGTTGTGTAATTGTTCCTGGGAACAGGTCCCCACTTGCAGGTGTTTGTGAACTAATACCTAATATTTTGGGGTTTAAGGGGCTATTAAGAATTACGAAATTCTTTAGAACACCATACATTGCACCAACTAGCAAAGCATGAAACTCCTAGATGATGTACTTTGGTCAATGCAGGCGTTTTTTAAATAGGGGCCTGTGGGTGAACCCTGGGTCATTCAGGGTCAAACTTCAGGAGGATCGAATTCGGATTAATAACTAACATCTGTTCGAATTTAAATAAATTGGAAGTACTCTTTCTTACCAAACAAGCGTTACAAACCAGCATTAGACAGAAAAAAAATATGGACAAATATAATATGTGTCCCTTCATGAAAGGGGACTAGAAGGGTGGCTAAGCACATATTGCCCCTGCATCTACATTATAACCTATTTTAAAACATTAATACATTTTAATCACTTATTTTATATTGGGTATATCCATATCATCCACTGCCTTTTATAACCTTGGTTGTTTTTGCTAGAAGAAACGCATTGGTCCTCACACATGCCAAATTGTAAATAATGCATTTTAGGAGATAACTATGTGAAAGTTTGGTATTGTAACGTCAAACACAGTGATCAGTGCTGTGCATAGATAAATATGCTACATGCATAGGCGTCGATTTTTTAGCATAAATTTTATTTTATGGAGTGGCAAAGTTTGGTAAAGCTAAGTGGTAATCCACACTATGTTACACGTTAAGGTTCGTAGATGGCATTTCGCGGATATTGGCAGGGCATAAACACGTACATTACTCTGTACACAATCTTGCTTAACTTGGACGTAACAACTATGAAATTCACATCACAAATCGTCCATCTGATTGTGAAGTTATGGTGTCGTCACAATACGTTTGTGATGCAAAGGCCGCAGTGGACAATGATTAGTGGTGGGAAAAGTGTATCTCGTTGTGCTGGGTTGCGTTTTTATCAATTAAGAAGTACTGAGGAACACTATACACGGACTTGAAAAGTAGTTTAATCACAAACATTACTGCCAAGGTAGTGGTGTATATAGAATACATCGTTCAGACGTTTCGACAATCTCTGTTGAAAAACATGCACTGATGATGACAACAGAGATTGTCGAAACGTCTGAACGATGTATTCTATATACACCACTACCTTGGCAGTAATGTTTGTGATTAAAGAAGTACTGAGGTTTAAAAGTTAACATAAAGCACAAAACTCAAACGTGTCTTGTAATACTTAAAACAGTGAACTGTAAATAACTTGTTCAATTTCGCAAAAGTATTCAATCGGCATTGCAGTTTCGCCACAAAATTTATGTACATGGGTGGCCGCTGCAATTATATTTCCCGCGCATAGAAATGGAACACTCTATGTAACAATATAATCCCGAGTTGCCAATTAGCATCCATAAGTCCTGTTCAGACTTGCTCTGGCGGAGCAAACTTAAAATCGCTGAAGCGAGTAGCGCTAAATAAGGTTTCACCATGCGTTGTTTCAAAACAATAAGGACGTTGTGTAACTTGCATTGCACTTGCTAGAAAGATACTGACCGTTAGAAAGAGCGCGTCTCAATGAAAGAAATGCATATCTGTAAGGAATGGATATATATATATATATATATATGGCCAGGGAATTTCTGAGGTGGCAGCATAGCTATTTTATAATGGCTGCCACCCCAGAGATTTTTGGTGGGGAGGCACGCCACCCCTGCCAACCAGGGAATCGACGCCTATGGCTACATGGAGTACAAACTATTTAACTTCATTCCTTTAATACATTTTTTTAAGTTTTTCTTTTTATGTCTATCTGAGAAAAAAAGGGTTAAATAGTGAGAAAATAGGCTAAAACACAACAATCAGCTCCTATTAATAGAGAATTGCACACAATTGTAGGGGGTTCTACTCGTGGGAAATTTTTATTGGCCGTTTGTCTGACAAATGGACAAAAAGTCGAAAATAAACATTGTGGTAGAATAACTTATCTCGTCAGCTTCTATTAATTTGATAAAACCACTGACATCATGATGCATGATGTCTCTACATTTAAAGGTTGCGGTGGCGTGCAGGTTAACACACTGCATGCTGTATGTGTTTGTTTGCAATGCGTGTGCACGCGCAACAATACCCATTCGTGTAGCAATGTACATAAGCAGGAGCGTATCCAGAAATTTTTAAAGAAGGGGGTCTAACATTTTATTTTGGGAATTCCCTTAGTGACATCATCAAAACGAGTGCTTCGTCGAAAATTGTAAGCAGGCCTAAACCCGAAAGTACAAGACCAAAACCCAATCTAACTTTCGACTTCAGCGGTTTCTCTACCCGTCCAATTGACAGAAAGAACATATAATTTCCGCGACAGCTTTGTAGTTTCCTGTGTTCCCTGCTGCTATCTAGCTTACTCTGTAAAACTGCAGCTGTAAGATAAGTGTGACTCAAAATCATTGCTTAAAAAACGGGGAACAATTTCTAAAGAAATGAATGCCTTTCTGAAGCAATAATGCTACTGTTAAGCTGTGCAATGTCATGAATGCACTAAAGTTGGTAACTGTAGAAGTCATAAACTGTGGCAAGTTACAAAAACCGTGTACCCTAAGACATAACGCGATTTACATCGATCTAATGTTTGTGATAAACTTTGACATGTGTTGGCGGGTCGAAACAATACAACATTAACTGTTTTTAACCATTTTTTTTGCTCATTTTACACAGTTAAAATACAAAAACAGTTTGATATGTTGTATTTAGTGCAATTAACACCAACCAAGAAATTGCAACCAGCGTCCTAGCTGGAATGTAACTTTCCGGTTGTCAGCGCATAAAACTCCTTATTAAACGTTATGTCACAATTGGTGATTAGATAATAGCGAATACAAAAGATTGAAGGCTTACAGCTTTGAGGTAATGACTCCCTGTTATCACGGAACGATTTGGGCCTATTTAATTTACGCACAACTTTTTGAAAAGGGGGGGACATTTGATGGCAAAACGAGTCGGACAAACTTTGGGAAGAAACAAACAAATACAAGTTTGATTCATCTCAATATGTGTCCCCTTCAGGGAAACCCAAAATAAACTCGAAGGGTGACTTAGCACATTTTGCCCTTGCACATACACTATAACCTAATATCCTGATATTTAACTTATCATAGGTCCCATATTAGCCACCTTATTTTATAACCTTAGTTGTTTCTACACGCAGAAACTCATGGGTCCCCAAACATACAAAGTTGAAACTAAGACATTTCAAGAGATAACCAAGATAAAGTGTTGTAAGATAAACACAGTGATCAGCACTGGGTTTAATTAATCATGGTATTACAAGTACAAACTATACAAATCTGATTCAGTTAAGACATTGTTTGAAGTTTGTCCTATTTAATGTTCTATTTTAAAGGAAAGAATGGGTAAATAGTGGCAAAATAGAGTAAAACACAACAATCAACATCTATAAATACCAAATTCTACAAAACGCCCACCAAGCAAATCACAAACACAAGTAACATATATCTGGATGCCCTTATAACACTATTACAACACAGAAACCTTTCATCATAGGGGGTTAGAGTGTTAAACGTTGGGGCTACAGGGTTGACACAACAATCGGCACATACAAATGGCATACTCTCAAAGATATCCAAATTTCAGCCAATTCCGACAATGTTTAAAGACTCACCCATTTAAGGGGGCTAGCGTGGTAAATACTGGGGTTATCAACACAAACAAAGTGGGATGCACATCTACATAACTATATCTACCATCCGTGTAAGTTTCATCAACATCCATCAAACATTTCATGGCAAAACAAGTTGAACAAACTTTGGGAAGAAAAAAAATCGTCAAAAATCGAAATAATTACTAATGTACCTTGATGTGATGTACTGGTGTTTAAGACCTCTGAAGTTGAGTTGGAACAATTTTCAAATCTGCACAAAAGCAATGATGTTTACAAGCTACAATTACAAAGGAAATACATCTGCAGAAGGTTCCATACAGGGTTTCAGATATGCACCACTTATATCTGGAAAATTTTGTGTCCAGAAATAGAGGGTCATGACCAGTGGTTCTCAAACTCGGTTTTCGGGGCCGCATGTGGCTCCTAACTACTTATTTTGCGGCTCGCACCAGACCTCAGAAAACCACCAAACATTGCTATTTTAGCTTTCAAAGTAATAATCTTTAGTGATTTTCTTAAGGTTTCGTTTTTTTGCGGCTCTCTACACACTTAAAAAAATACCATTTGGCCCCGACAATACAAAAGTTTGAGAACCACTGGTCATGACTCAAGTTTTGTTTGCCTGACCATCACCTTTAAGCAAGTAAACATATATTTGTATAGTTTACATACATCGGTTCTTATCTTGTTTTCAGGTTTGCCTTGAAGAAAAACACTTTGTTGGTATGTACAAAACTAAAAAAGCGGTTAATCTTCTAAACGTAAAACGTTGTTTTATTCCTGAAGTAACTCAAGACCTAGGTGAGCTGCTATATTTTGGCGTTAGAAACAAAGGCTACTTCAAGACCTAAGTTGTAAAATATCACTTTGGAATAAATATCAGAATACTACTGTATTTATAAAAAACTACAATGTTTCACATGTTTTTTGTTAGATTTGATATTAATAAAATGTTTCTGGCTATGGCTTACGTTTGCATGTTTTAAAAAAAGGTTATCATTAAGTGGCGTGACCTCACGTGCTTCGTGCCAGCAGTTATCAAATATAAAAAGAAAGCCGGTGTTTTGTGCATGTAAGGCTGAATTTTAAGACAATGGCATGATAAAAACTAGAAACAAGCAGTGTAACAGGTTAAATTGTTGCTTCAGTATAAACACCCAAATCGGTTGGCGTGCCATGAAAAACCCTCAGCGTGCCAACCTTGGCACATGTGCCAGGCGTTGCCAACCCCTGACTTAAGTTGTTTCTGCAGGCAGAAATTCACCAATAGTGAAAACCGAAAAGTATAAAATATGAAACTACAAAGACCCAATCAACAATTATAATTTTTCTTATCATGCAAATCGGACAATGTTTAAAATTCTGATCACTAGATGTGTTATTACACATCTTAAGGCTGATAACACCCCTCTGACTGGCATGTGCAAAACTGTCACTAAGTAATGCACAAACACAAGTACCATACGTTATGTTGCTTTTTTATGTACTAATACATCACAGAAATGTTTCGTTTGTGGTGCAGAGCAACATGTTTTACATTTTGGGGGCTAGTGAGGTAAATACTGGGGTTATCAAGTCGAACAAAGCAGATAGGAAATCTGCATAGCTACCATCCATGAAAAATTTATCCAAATCCATCAGGGAATTCATGCAAAAAGTGCATGGACGAAAAAAAAAGAGTGAAATCAAGGTGTGTCCTTCATGGAAGGGGACCCATAATAATGAATCTGGAAAAAAATACTTCTAAATTTCCAATGTATACAATCTGAAGCAAATTGTTTTAAACTGTGTTTTTGTGATACCTTGACAGCAAACTCTTGCCATATGGTGGGCTAAGCTAAAAATTACTGTTTGTTGACCACTTTATGAAGTTAATGGAGACATATAGTCTTTGAACCATTTTTGACCCTTTATGTTTATTAACTAGGTGTTACTAGACTAAAACGTAATTATTCGTTGACAAGTTGTAAATTAACAAACAATACGGTATGGAAGCATAAGAACACAAAACTAAAAATGCACATGTTAACCTCCTGCTGTGCATTTAACAGCAACAGCACTTCCTTGGGACTTCTGTGGTAGTGCCTGACTGTACAGTGTACACATATTATGAGCTGTAAAAGGCTAAATTTTAAATAATAAACGAGAAGGGTGTCTTGTCACATTTATCATAGCATACAATACACCCTATTTTGGACCTGATATATATTACCTATGCTTACTTTATATTGGGTCCCATATTAGCTAACATTTTTTTTAACCTTGATTTGTCTCAGGCAGAAACTCATGGGTCCCTAAAACTGCAAAGTTGTAAACATATAACTATAAGAAACGGTGTTATAAAGCCAAACACAGTGATTGGTAGGGTGCCTTAAATAAACATGTTATGTAAAGTACAAACTGTCCAAACCCCAAGTTTGTGGGCCTAAATAGCGTGAAACACTGACATCTCAAAATTGCATATTATACAAAATGTCATTTCACTTAAATATTGTTTAGAAATTCACCCATTTCGAGAGTTGGTAGGGTAAATTTTTTGGCTGCAGGGTGAAACACAATAATCGATAGCTACAAATGCCAAATTCAACAAACTGTCACAAATTCATCCAATTGGGACTTTGTTTAAAAAATGTACCGATGTTAGGGGGCTAATAGAGTAAATATTGGGACTACAGGGCAAAACACAACAATCCATGTCTTGAAATGGCACAATAAACAAACTGTCCAAATTCCATCCAATCCTGACATTGTTCAAACAATTCATCCATTTTAGAGGGCTAATGGGGTAAATATTGGGGCTACAGGGTGAAACACAATAATCGACAACTACAAATGCTAAATTAAGCAAACTGTCAAAAATCTACCCATTTTGGGGGGCTAATAGAGTAAATATTGGGGCTACAGGATAATGGCACAATGAACAAACTGTCCAAATTCCATCCAATTTGGACATTGTTTAAACAATTTACCCCATCAGGGAAAGGGACCCATACAACTAACATCTTACATAACTGTCTAAAATTTCAGCCGATTAAGGCTTGTATTTTTGAATATTTCAGGGTAAATGGGTAAGTCCAAACCACAATGATTTAACATTCTTTATAATGTACTTTCCTTTGTATATAGTTCAATTTTACATATTCTTTTTCCCATTCACCAGTGTACTATGCACGCCATTTGACCTAAACACATGATTTTTTTGCAAGCACAAACTCATGGTTAAGGTACAAAGATACTTTTGTAGATTCTTAAGGAAGACTTAGTAGAAAGCATCAGCCTTTATTTAAAAAAGATTTTGTGATGTGTGTGCCAATTAAAGACTGTATGTACATTGCTACTCTTGCTTTCACACAATTGGCGATTGCACCATAGCCATGACAGTAAGGAAGCATGACATTATGTTCTGTGCTATGTGAGATAATCTAGTTTTCACGTAAAGGGCTCTGCACACCAGACGCGGTTGACGGTTGCGGCTAGCGATGTCAGCGTCGGCGGTTGTTGGCGGATTTTCCGCGTAACGTTTGGTGCGACGTTGACCCTTCACACCGGCAATGCGGTTGGCGTTAACGACTTTTGTTGCTAAGAAAACTGGGTCAATGTGCTCGACAGTTTGTACGTCTTAAGAAAGTTGATATAAAATTCTGTTTAGTTTATTTTGTGACAAAATATAATGTTATTCGTCATCCCACTGTAAAATGTTTCCAAAAACAATTGTAACAGCAATATTGGATTTAGTTTACTTCTGACATTGCTGTTGAAACACACTTTCCTGTTTTACTGACACTTTATGTTTCAAATTTGGCAGTATAGAAGCAATAACATAAATGAACACAATTTAGAAAACACAATATTGCAGAAATGCAAAGAAAACAATCATATAACAACACACAAAAAAGCCTAAATGTAAGAAGATGCATGTGCATAAACTTGCACATTGTTGCACAATCACAATGATGCTAGACAGCTAATTGGTGTCAAATGTGAGGAAAAAAAGTTGTATTCGTTAGCTTGTGGCATCTCATTCTCTGAAGTTTGTAACTTCATCATTTTGCCGTGTGATGTTTGATGAAGTTTTCATAGGGAAATTGCTTTCTATGGTCAGACAAACATGTCACAAATTCATGTCTTAAACTCTGGAAACATATAAAACAGTTGATCAGCAGAAACTACATTTATATATTGAAGTATATTGAACAGGTGCACTGGAGTTGCTGAATCAGTCATAGACATGTAGATTAGGAAAAGTTCCTACAGTTCTGCAACAAATCATAGTTGTTAAAGAAGCAATACATTTAGAATTTATACCAAAATTCACCTACACATAGGCTCATATGAATAGTGTTTCCATCCCGGTAAGATTTCAACAGCAGCACCTCTCTTGTACTTTTCTTTTGGCAAAGTAGTGGTTACATAATTACAAAATTATTTCATAAAAAATGACAAGTTGACCACCTAAGAATAATCAAAAAGCTGTAAATAAAAGTTCTTGAAACGACTGGTAATAAAATTTTATTATGTTTGTGTTCAGTGTTTGATTTTAAACTGTTTACAAAAAAATTAAACGAGCATTACAAACTAATTTGCTAAAAACATCCAAAAAACAATTAAAACAAGACAATTTGTACCAATACTATGAGTACTTCATTGACTCCATTCTTATTTTTCTGGTAAATAACAATAAAACAATCCACCTACAAACAAAAAGACCGAAGTCATGCAGAAATGTATCTTAAACAAGTCGAACATCCGCCGAATATCAAGTTTTTCATCCAGCAGTCTAGCGCGGCTGACGGAAAAGTTAAATCCGATTTAACTTTTCCGTCAGCCGCTTCAACCGACAAAATCACGCCGTCATGTCATTTCGCTGTCTGGTGTGAATACCCCATCGCTTGCCGTCGAACGCAAAAACGCGTCACTATTCGCCAACCGCGTCTGGTGTGAATCTTGCTTAAGATAACTTCTTTTTAATCTCAGGAACAAATTAGAGAAAATACTGCTCTCTAGCGGTGGTTGAGCATCACTGCGACTTTGTTTTAGCTGGGGAAGTAATAATGAGCACTTATGAGAACCACCGGTGCTGTTTACAAAGCAACCAAATTGTCTCATAATCTGGTTAATCGCATCAAATGTCATGACAAATCTGTGATGCAATAAACTGGATTCGTCTGTTTATGTAACAAATTGTTTTTCAATTGAACTTTGTTTCACTAAACGTATACAATTGATGTGCAGTAGCCCCTCACCGTACGGCGGCCAAACGACCATTTAATGACCTTTTGACATGATTTTCAAAAGCACACAGTTCTCCGTGATAAACAATAATGTTGCCTATTTTAGGCATTTTTAATTGATGCAAGTATTGTTTTAGAGTTTATTTGTCAAAAATTATGAAGCTACTTTTCTTTTCTCATCTGTGTTTTGCAATACCATAATTTCCCAAACATATCTAGCCTAAGTTCTCAAATCAACTGAAATTGCCTTTCGGGATAATTTGAGCAAGGGGGCAAACACCTCAACATGTTAAGACACAAAACCGACCGCCTGGTGTCCAAATAATTTCGGTACACAAGGATGTTAAAGCAGTTTACATTTACTGTGGTCTGTGCAGTTTGATACGAGATGTCATAAAACACAATATGGCTCCAGGCTGGCTTTGAGAAAGTTGTTTATTAAAATTGTTGAGAATTAGGTGCACTCACATATGATAACCCTAGTCTAGAACCAATTAAATATTAACGCAAGAAAGGAAACAAAGATGAATAAAAATCTGTAGGGTGCAATGTCAAGGTCTTTAAAGAGATTTTTATGACATTTGTTTGTTTCTGCAGGCAGAAACTAAAAAAACCTCCCACATGCAAAGTTGTAGACAATGCATTTTCCAAATTTGTGGTTCAACTGGTGTAATGCTAAACAAAATACTAGTTGTTGTTTTCAAGAACTTGTATTCGCTAACGTTTTGCCCACCAGAGCGGTAGGGCTTCATCAAAGCAATGAATGATGAATTGCAAGCAGCAAGCGAGAAAGCGCAAGAACAGTGGGATGCGATGAAAATTAATTACACAATAACAAAGGACATCCAAAGAGTTGTGCCCGTTACAAAACGATAAAGCGGAACTAATGTCCAAAATTTGATGGAGAGGTCGGACGCAAAATGTCGCGGAAAACCGGGCTAAGGGTTTTGCCATCGTTGCGATTAAGAACATTCGAATTGGAATTTATAAGGCAACTTTCAAATCCCATCCTTTTCGACCAAAAGGATCGCTGTTCTTGCGCTTTCTCGCTTGTTGCTCGCAATTCATCATTCATTGCTTTGATGAAGCCCTACCGCTCTGGTGGGCAAAACGTTAGCGAATACAAGTTCTTGAAAACAACAACTAGTATTTTGTTTAGCATTACACCAGTTGAACCACAAATTTGTCAAACACATTTAATACAAAATTCCGCCACAGTACATGGGCATTATGAATCCCAAACCATACCTTATTACAGTGGTCATTATTTTTTTGACCTTGTGCCCCCCTTTAGAGGTTTTCTAACACAACATGACCTCTCTTCATACACATAGAAAAGGTTTACTACTAGAAAATGATTATCACAAATTTGCCATCAAATGTCACTGTAACAGTTCAGCTTTTCACTCTGCAGCAAATCCACAGGGAAAGTTTGGATGACAAATCCACAGGGAAAGTTTGCATGATATGGATAATATCAACCTAAGTTGGGTTGCGTCTTCGCTAGTGATGGGACGGGTACCCGGTATTGAATGATTTCAGTGGTATTGATACTTGTACTCGAAATATTTTGTCTCAGTTTTCGATACCAACATGCGAATACCGAAGGTCGGTTTACAACATAAGAATACAGGCAACTCTATGCCAATATTTGATTAGGACAGCACAAAATCAGGAAAAAGATCTTTTTTGCTATCATGTACAGATCACATTTTTCTGCATGTGTGTGTGCATGCCTGTACCCCGGCCATGGCAGATAAATAAACCAGTGATATACAAATAAGTACAACACTGTACTTAAGTACTTGGTATCGAAGGTATATACATGTGGTACTCGTACTCGCTTCAAAACCTGGTATTGTCCCATGCCTAGTCTTCACAACCCCCTCAAAAGTGCTTGGTGATTCTTTGGAAGTTGCTACCCCCCCAGGTTAAGAAACAGTGCCTTATTAGTTGTTAATCTAAAATTCAGCGACTAAAAGGGAGTTTTCCTTGGGTCACGTCTAAAACTGCGGGCCCGCTTGACCCACTTGGCCCGTTTTTCCCTGCGAGAGACGGGCCAAGCAATGGATATTGTGGGCCCGCAGTTTTTCCTTGCAAGAGACGCGACAAGCACTGGATATAGCGGGCCCGCGGTTTTTATACTTGCGAGAGACGCGACAAGCACTAGATATAGTGGGCCCGCAGTTTTTCAATCGAAGTGCTGGGCCAAGCGGGCCAAGTGATGCAAGTGGGCCCGCAGTTTTAGACGTGACCGGTTTTCCTTAACTTTGTGAGAATTTAATGTATTTTATTTGCACAGTCCAAATTTTTTTGTAAAAGTATGTGGAGCACAGTTTTGATGGAAATGCTACTATTAGCTTAAAAACAGTGTCACAGAGAAATGTGTGCCATGTTTTTAAGTGTAAGCGCACAGTTAATCTTTCTTTAAAAAATGTTTTCAGAAAGTGTGATATCATTCGTGTCATAGGATTGAAAATGTACATCATAGCTATTAATATTAAAAAGTTTGTTAATTAAATGAGAGCTGCAATTACCCACAAAAAATCAACTGACATAAAACAACTTTCATCCCAAGTGTTTGTAATGAAACAGTCCACAGTAAAATTAAATTAGATACCTGGAATGTATATCATCTAATGATAATTGCCAATTTTTCACATCTGAAGATAAGTTGCCCGCTATAATCACAAACAAAATCACCAAAAGATTAATACATGTAAATATTTTGCTGAAGATTGCTGATTCCTTGACACCAAAGCACAGAACAGCTGCAAAAAAGCACAAATAAGATAATTGTAAACTGTAATGTTTTTTTAAAATCCGCATCTGTCACAGTTATGGTTGTCATGTCGCAACATGTGCGGCATATTTGCCAACATATTTATCCAATGAAAACAGAAGATGTGTAACCGCAGAAAATAGATAACTTCAGGCGCAAGAGATTTATTCATGGTATTATTCCCTTTGTTTAAAAAATTTCAAGTAGATTATAGAGCTCAAAACATCCTGCTTAACGCTGCGTAATAACAGAAAGTAATTGGCAATGCGCTCTTTGTTCCATTACAAATAACAAGGAGGTTGTTCATGTTAGACCTCATGGGCGGATCTAGACGGGGGTGTTTGGTGTTTTGACACCCCTCTCAGAAAATTGGTAAAATTTGCCGAACTCCCATTTTAAAAAAGTTGTGCGTAAATTAAATAGACCAAACATTACCGCTGCATGATTACAGAGAGTCATTATCTCAAAGCCTTGCGCCTTTATCGTTTTGTATTGGGTGTGACATAACAAGTCTATTGTGACGTAACAAGGGTTTAAAATGAAGGGTTTTATGCGCTGACAATACAAAAGTGATTATCCGCCAAGGACGCTGAAGTCAAAAGTGCTGACTGCACTAAATGGAATGTATTAAATTGTTTTCGCAGTTAAACAATATTAAATCCGACTAAACTGATTTAAAACGTTCAATGCTAAATAGTTTATGACCCACCAAACACGTAATTGTTTGTCACCAATATTCGATTGGTGTACATCGAACCATGTTGTTAAGGTACATGTAATTGGTAACTTGTCAATGCTTGGCATTATTTATGCCTTGCATAGTAACCAACTTTGTTGCATTCTTAACTTTGCGCAACTTTAAATGTGAACCATCCTTTCAAAAAGGCGTTAAGTCCTTGTTTTTTTAAATGTTTTTTTAAGAAACTGGCGTATTTTGGTTGCCTGACAGTCACGTTTATCATGCAACAGCAGTTTTGCTGAGTAAGCTGTGCAGCCGTAATTGGAAATTTTAACGATTTCGCAAAAAATCAATAGTTGTTTTTCTTTTTTTGTCTTTTGGATAACAGGTAGGCCTAATAAGAGATGCTGCTCGCCTTTGCGGCATGACGAAGTTGCAAGTTAGGTTGAGGTCGGCAAAAACTTTCGAAAGTTTGGCAACAAGATTTCCGTCACTTTAATCATCAGCATCATCATTATCATCGTCATATTTATTTGCAGTTGGAGATTCGGTTATTGCATGTATATAAAATACACTGGGCAAGCAACTGGCGGATGGCGAAGGGGCCCTTATAGAAAGCCTTCTTAACTGCCCCCTCGATCTGAAATGGGAAGCGTGCTTAACTGCTACAGGCGTCCAGCTCAAATCGGAGGCGATAGTTTCACGCCTGGTCTGCCACTTGCGGACACTTTGGGGAACACAAAGGCATGGTCGATCACGGAATAATAAAAATACGTACACTCCTTTGGAATTCTATGGTATATATGCCGCTTTGCTAAACGGGACTTAGTCAATCCTTTGACTGGTCAAAAGCAATGGGTGCTTTGATTGGCTTGAATTAGCGAAGCGGCCGTGCGTGATGATTACATTTTAGAAATATGCAACCCATCAGAGCTGTCATGTTGTGAGCTCGCGACTGGACTGCTGTCGTTAAATTTGCTTTCCAAGATCCAATTACTCTCCAGCTTTCGATTTACATCTTTCGATGCAGTATTAAAAAGAAATTGTTTCTCTTTATAGTTTTTCTGTTGCCTTATTAAGACACTCTACTTTGTGTTGCCATGAGCACTTGGTGCTAAATCCAGTCAAGGCCGCTACTGGGTAATCCAGCCAAGGCCGCAACAGGGCTTACGGCAAAAATTTGCACAATGTGCGCCAAAATGTGCAGGTGCCAAAATGTGCAGGTCAAAATGTGCGCACATTTTTCGAAAATGTCCAGGTGGCAAAATGTGCAGGTCAAAATGTGCGCACATTTTTCGAAAATGTGCAGGTCAAAATGTGCGCACATTTTTCGAAAATGTGCAGATACCAAAATTGTGCAGGTGCCAAAATTTTTCCCCTTCACACTAAAAAAAGTCTTTCTGTCCCTTTCACATAAATTTTTTTGTTTCAATTACATAATTATTACATACCTTTCCCTGCATTTTTATTTTAAATAGTGTTCTGTGCAAATCAATTCAAAAACTTATATAGGTATGTTATTTTTCTTGTTAAAGCAGTGGATTAAGTTTTTTAACTAAACAGAATATGACCCTTTAGGGCAGGGGCGGGCAACATACGGCCCGCGGGCCGGATCCGGCCCGCGACGGGATTTTGAGCGGCCCGCAGACAGTTTCTGGTCTTACATGATAATGTAGCCCGCGGCCACAGTCTGCCGCAATCCCCCACTACTTGCTTACTAACTACGTCAAATTATAGTTGTAACGGACAGTAACGCTCCTCAATAACAAAAAAACTTTCCCGCCGTTGTTACCATTGCACCATACGTCCATTGTTACGACATAACTGCCAACCTTGTGTGTGGCCTGCTTTTATGGTTTCCTTTGTTTCCACACGTGTAGCCTAGTTAGTGTTTCAGCAGTATCTAAGTCTGTGTTGTACGCATTAAATTTTCTGTGGTGGATAATTTTATGTTATAACAGTTAGATTGTTTGGACTGTATTGCAATTGTGACGTTCTTGATTGTATTTAGTTTAGGTCAGTGGTTCCCATGGGCGCCGGCAGAAAATTTTGCAAGAGGGGGCAAATGTTGGCTGATACTTTACCGCATCAAGAATTTGTTACATATGAAGCCATAAATCGTGTACTTCACAATTGAGTTGCCTAAAAGTTAAAGCATTGAACGATGTCACAAATCCCCACGCTGCCACTTTAATTAGGTTTGCTGCTAAATATGAAATTCCAAGGGGGGGCAAGTGCCCCCTCTTGCCCCTACGTGGCGGCGCCCATGGTGGTTCCCAACCTTTCTACACCGTGGGACCGGTAAAAATGTAAAATAAATTCCACGGACCGGCAACAAAAGGTCGTAGTGAATGCAACAGATATTTGAAAGCTTTTTGTTCACCAAAGTTGTCGTTGCGCAACATAAGGCAAGATTTAGTCATAGGCTATGCATTTAGGACGAAAAATTACAACCAAACGGAAATCAACTCAAATCAAACAACAAAACGCCAATCCATTTACATACAAAATCAATGCTAGTGCGATGCTTGATGTTGTTTCGCTTCCAGTATGAATCTGGTCTCAAATCATCTAACTTTGTTTTGCAAACAAATGTTGAATGCTAGACACAGTTTATGACAAAACAATCATAAACGTCACAAAAGCTTTATTAAAGAATTTTGCGTGCATCAACGGTGGAGAGCTCCCCAGTTTTACAGCCAAGCGTAAAATGGGTTTCACAGATACCAACAACTTGCCTACTTATCATTCCATTTTAAAAAGTAGCTTGGCATAAAGTAAGATAATTTGCGGACCGGCAAAATTTTTACGCGGACCGGCGGTTGGGAACCACTGGTTTAGGTGGTCAAAACTCCGTTTTAAATCACTGGATATATACGCGATTAATGTATCGATTCAGGAACCCGGCCCGCCAAGTACTTTATTTTCCCATATCAGGCCCGCCGACTGGAGAAGTTGCCCGACCCTGCTTTAGGGCAAAAAAAAATGAAAATATAATGTGGTTTAAAACAAATGCAGTGGTAAAAAAGTGATGCCTACATACATGGTGAAAACTTATACTTTTGCATTGCACATCTATCATTTTTTTATGACAACTCAGTATTATCCTTTTCTAAACCTGTTTTGTTACCATTGTACATATTTTTTGGCAAAAATATAATACAGAATGCCCACAGCGGTCTCAAAAAAATGATTTTCCCTATCCTACTTTTCTTTCTGGCTGTTTCAGTCTCTTCATCTTTCTATTGTACACATCAATTTTAGTTTATTGATTTATTTGCAATCCCACATGAAACATACACCTTCTTCATTTGTAATGACAATCATCTAGTTTCTGTATATTAGTCAGGAAACAATTGGCAATTTTGCAAAAACATCTACTGATATTTTGGTGTATTATGATATTCCTACAGTAGGTCTTTCTAGCCTATCTGGTGCACACTATAGCAAGTCAGAAGCAATAACATGAATGTTTTAGCAAACTTAAAATTAGGGCATCACATCAAGTATTTGTGTGGATTTCAAAACTAACCTAATTAAATACCTATATACCAAGTTATGTGATGTAAATGAGCCTCAAACAAATAAAAAATGTCAAACATTAGGAAGATTGCTGTGCAACTGTGTGGTTGTCCTTTTCTTTTTAAAGGTTGTCATTTGAGTTTCTTCCAAAGACACAAAGTCCTTTTGTCAATTGTGCAGTAGAACCCCAAGGATGGAAAACTTTCCAATAATTCATTTGTTTTCATTGAATAAAAATCACTGGAAAGCTGGGTCTTTGACTTGGTTTTGAGTTCAATCACAGTATACTCATATGGTAGTCCAGCTCCTCTTTTCCTCTCGTTTCTTTTGTTATCAACTTTTTGCAGTTGCAGTAACTCCGATAAAGGATAAGTTAGACCTCCAGACTTTTGCTCCACTAAAAAAATCAGCTGGCCCTGTGGTTGCATGGTTGACAACATGCTGACAATTTCGCTTACTTCTGTAAACTTTTTTTGCCGTGAAAAAACATATCCTCATAAATACTCTGTTGTGTCTAACTCTTTGTTACTTATCATAATAGCAAATCGACTTGTTTTTCTGCACCAGTTTCCTTGGTGGTTATGATGTCTAGCAATTGTTTTGGTGCCTTGAATTTTTCTTCAAATAAACTTAATTTTTGCTTCACAAAATTTACCCTTTGTTGACAGTTTAAAATGAGTAACTTTGGAAAAAACCTAATCAAAAAGCCCTAACTCGTCATTCTAATTTCGGGGGCTCTGCTCCGAATATTAACTTGAAGTTCAAATTTTTCTGTTCAGCTTTGTTTGGTTCGCGAGATATTGGGGTCGAAAGTGAACCCCTTTTGGACATTTTGAGCGGTCGCGCGTCATTGATTGCTGGCGAGCGGGGACGGCGGCATTTTGCGCGAGTTATGAACTTCAAGTTAATATTCGGAGCAGAGCCCCCGATAATACAATAACGAGTTAGGGCTTTTTGAAAACGGCATGCTCTGCAGAAACAGAATATGTCAGTGGCTTTTATTCTGCGAAACGCGTTAACGAGTATTAAGCAGTCATATTCATATGCGTATTAATATTTGTGGTTTTAATATTTTTTTAACCGAATGCCATTGATGGTTTGTGAATGCTTACAAAATTATTGTGTTAAAATATTTTGGTTCAGCTTTGTTTGGTTCGCGAGATATTGGGGTCGAAAGTGCACCCTTTGCGTGGTTGCTGGCGCCGTTTTTTGCTGGTTGCCAGGATCGCGTAGGTTTCATCAAAGATACAGCCAGTTAGGAAAGTTCTATTTTTACCAGACTTTAATTCAATTTGTAATAACTTTATGCACCCTTTAATAAGTTAGGTAAAATCACTTCAATGCGTTTAAAAAGGTACTAAAAAGATAAGACGTACATTAAATACTCTCCAACAGCACAATAACAACCACACATAGTAGATGCATAAAACCGACCACACAAGCCCAGCTTTGTCGTTTGCTCGCTCTTAAAGCCCCCCAACTCAATGCAAGCATCCTACAAGCGTGCAGCGTTAATCAAGCCTGACGGAAACAATAGCTTGACTGCCATATGAGTATACTATGGTTTAATTGTAAAATCTATAGAAGCTGGGCAGGCTATAGGCCAGGGGTGGCCAAACTTTTTTACCAGAGGGCCAAATTTGCAACTGTCTTGACACTGGAGGGCCGGATTAAATGAGGTTTACGCAAAATTTGTCGTAATTGGTTGCCATCTTTATTAAAATATATATTATTGTAGTAGAATAACAATAAATAACACCATCTTGTTTACGCTTGTATTTAATAAAAGGTTTACCCACAGTATCATTTTGGACACAAAATGGCTCCATAGGCTTTATTGCGTAACAATAGGTTGGACAACTTGTGTTTTATATAGACTTTGATGTTAGCTACTTACGTCATGGTTGGCAGACTGTTCCAAAAATAACGCTGCAAGGGCATATATTCTAAAAATAACAACGCTTGCCACAAGCTACTGCTAGTAGCAGCCAGCGCTGTTGCACTGCTTGTTCACAGTGGTAAATATGGTGCTTGGTGTTTGGCGGGCCGGATGAAACAGGAATGGGGGCCGGATGCGGCCCGCGGGCCGTAGTTTGGCCACCACTGCTATAGGCTAACAGGCGTTAAATTGAAAACAATAAAGTCAGGTGACGATCATGTACATATCTAGTCTGAAAAACACTTTTATCCTGAATGTTGGATTTCATGCTTTGCCATATCAACAAAAACAATATGCATTTTTACAAGTTTCTTATAAATCCGATTTTAATTTATAGGTTATAACTAATATTTTTGGCACAATTTATAACCACAACACTAATAAAACATTCATGTAAGCGCCTTAACACTGTACATCATGGGTCACCAAACTTTTTTCACTGCGGGCCGGATAAGTTTTAAAATGATTCGGGCGGGCCGCATACTTTACATGCCCTAGCGCCGTCTTTCCAAACTTAGCATGCGAGGCGATTTTTTAGGTGCGCCAAGAAATGATCTTTCTACAACCCCATTTTAAATCTGGTGATGCGACTGTTAAAATGTAGTCGTCTCTTACGAGCTACGTTTGTATATTGCAGCACAAGTGACAAAAAAGGCAATTGTTTGGGCACAATCGACACTTTTAGTTTCGTCTGTGACGTAACAAACTGGCTTTGGATCAATCTTGGGCGTTGCAATAACACTAGGTAATATTATTCTACATGTCGCGACAGGAAAACTTTCGTGAGGAGTAGATTTATTTTGAATGTTACAAAGTTATCAATACGATTTGGCAAAACAAAAAATGTGGTCGCGGGCCGGATGAAATGACCTCGCGGGCCGGATCCGGCCCGCGGGCCGTAGTTTGGTGACCCCTGCTGTACATAGTTTGACGTTAAATATCAATACTTCATTTGAGCGACTGCACATTTTGACCTGCACATTTTCGAGCACATTGTGCAAAAAACGCTCGCATGCCCGTCTCCAAGGCCGGGAACCCTTTGTCATGTAGGTTTTGTTTTGTTCGGGTTCACTGTTTATTTTTATAGCCTACTTTTTATACTTTGGGTTAGGTTTAGGTTTTTGAAAATATATATTTTCAGGTTCAGTTCCGTTTCGGACAAATTATCTGTCCCAAATCGGTTAGTGTTTTTTTAAACCTGTTAAATACTGTTTATATTTTATTTTAATTCTGCCTTTTATGTTGTTTAAATTTTTTTTATTGTTTAATTTAAATTCTGCCTATTATGTACACAGTTTTCGGGATTTTTTTTAATCTTACAGAAAGCAGACTGTTGTCCATGTCTATACTAATGACCTAGAAAGTTACCATGGGAGCTATTTACAGTAGGCCTACCTTTTGCACTAACTTAAGGGCCTAAAAGTTATTGGTATTTTGTAGTAAAAAATCGTAACTTACCTGTTAAAACCATTATGATAGCAAAGGCAACAAAATCTGGATATTCAGCGAGTCCAGGAAAACCAATTGGAAGGTAAGAAACACCAAATTCCCGTAACTTACCACCAGTTAAAGCATCAATATTTTCACTCCATGCACGTGCAACACTAGACGTTCCTGTAAATGCAAAGCAAAATATTCGGAATATTTTATCAAAACTTTTTTTAAATGCACTTTAGATCAAATGCAGATTAATATCGCTGAGGCTAAACAGGGTTTAAAGTTTTATTTGAATGTAAAATCAGGTTAATTGTCATGATGGGAATTTTTTACAGAAGATTACTAGCACTATTCCTCAAACGGCCTTTTAAACCAATCACAAAAGGGTGCATATTTTCGTTTTTCCTTAACGTCACACGTCACAATATCCTGCTTGAAATTACAACAATGTTATGATAGAATGTCTGTATGTTACTCACAAGGTTGGTGCTGCAAAATTATCACTGAGATGCCTTGTCGATAAAGTACCGAACATCAAGAAGGACATGTACCATCTTTAAAGTTATCGCGGCAACCAGGAAAAAAAGGTTGTTTCAAAACTTTTGACCTTTTTTCGAATGTCAAATTGCATAGAGCAGCGGTTCTAACCTTTTTGGGGCCTTTACCCTTTGATAACATTTGCCAAGTTGCGGTGACCCCAAGAATAAAATTAGTAAGCTATATATTAAAATTGACTGTAGGCCTATTTGTTCTCAACAATAAGGTGATCCATGAGTTTATTTTATTGAGGCTAGTGGTCCATGGGCTGAAACGAGCTAGGAAGCAGGCCTTAGGCGACCCCAGGCAAATCGTCAGACGACCCACATTTGGGGTCGCGACCCACAGGTTTGGAACCGCTGGCATAGAGCAATCTCGGCTGCCGCGTCAATGTTTATTGACGGAAGGGCGACAGTATGCCACACTAATAGTCTTGACAAGCCGTAATGTCATGACGTTTTCAGCAGAAATGTTGACGGCGTTGATAGATATGACAGTAACTCCCGTTGTACTTTATGCGTCTCGAATACCGGGTAGGCATCTGCTGTGTTGTTGTAGCAGAAAAACAACCATAGACATGAGGTCACAATTCGTGGAGGCTGTTGAGTTTGCAACATATTGGCAGTGCAAGTTTGACTTATTCATTCATTCATATTTTTATTTTCAGTTGCGTATACAGTTAATTGCATGCATGTTAAACATAACTGGAATGTCGTATCGTACTAAACTCAGGAAATCGCTTACAATTAACAAATCAAAACAAATTAACAAACTCGCGAAAAAAAGAAATTATAACGCCTAATGATTACGCTATCATAATTGGTAACTCTTATCATAAATCTGAAAGGTTATTAAATCCAGGCACTTTCCTGCATAAAGTATTAGAAAGATCAGTTTATAACAGTCTACATTTATTTTTGACCGTTTATAAGCGCTGAATTTTAAAATTGTAATCATTTGTTGTAATTTTCGCTGCTCACGCCGTTTTTGCTCATCTTTAATCATAACTTGAAAATTGTAGTGTCATTAAAATGCTACTGGAAAACAAAGACTTTTTCAGGTCAGGTAGAAATCAACCATTTTATCATGAAAAACACCCTGATGCAATTTATCACAAAATACCGATGTCACTTAATTAATTTCTCTACTTATGCTACATGTGTTTTCACTTCGTGTGGCTATCACATTTAATACAGTGTGACAGGAAGCTTAGAAAATGTCAATGCTTGGTTCCGAGAAAAGAAACTTTACAAAATTAAACACAACATGCAAATTGTAAAATATTTCTCTGCACACATCCACACCCAGCACACACCTATAACGTATTCCAATATCAGATTCCATCCTATAACAAATGCCCATAATTCGCCAACAGTTACATAACTGTATATGTATGCAGAACCAGCTTTTGGAACTCTTGACCCGAATTCAGCATAGCACAAACCTAAATAAACATTCAAAAATAGATGTTGAACTATAACCAAAGCAGAAAATTAAACAAAGGGTTAAGTTCAGTTTCAGAAACTGAAATCACATCGGAATAATACCATTAAATAATAGCACAGTTACAAAGACTTTTGCGTAACTTTGAAACGTATGTAGTTTCGTTTTTAACTACGTGAATACTATATACTACCAATAACCGTCAAAATAAAGTTCATCTGAGTGTGTTGAAAAGGACATTTTGTGGATATAGGCTATATTATTTATTTTTCTGGTATGGCGCCTTCAATTGGTCTGGCGTACCGTGATTTATATATGAGTGTGCCGCGATCGGTGGTCTGCATATAGACGCTTCAGGGCTGATCCCAGTTATGAATTTATGTTCATCTTAACTGATATTGGTCAATCTGGCAATCCTTTACTACGAACTAATAACGAATTATTCTGACACCTAGAGCATACGAGGCAGGCAACGGTGCATGTGATTCAACTTCCTGCAGTTTCTCCACTAAGCCTGTGTAGCTCAGTTGGCGGAGCGGGTAGCGGTCACATGCTTTAAAACTATCAGTTTGGCACTTTGGTTTGGCTAAGCATTAAGTAATGGAAAATTTTAACTGTACATGACTTTTCGTTCCCAAAGAAAGTATATGCTGCTTTTACGACATATGGTATTGAGTGGTGTAACGTGTTTATGTGTTTACACACTGTTACATGCTCCCGGATTCCTGTTATTTTCAAAAAGCCTGACCATAAGACGGGCTGTTGCGTAAACCGGGTGTTTCGAAATACTTGTGCAATCCATTGCAGTGCTGCATGTCTTTGCAAGCTTTTAACTTAAAACAAACTAATAACTGATGTGAGTAAAACAAGGTAGGCTACTGTTTTGCAATGATCGCAAGAAAAACGAGTATCAGTTTAAAAGCCAATGTTTTATCGTTGATCTTTCTCCTTCCATCGTTTACTTTCCGTGAGATAAATGAGACTTGATGTGTTGTGCGTAACCAGAATAAACGACAAGGACTAGATTGATCTTTTGTGAATTATGTCGGTTCTACGCAGCAAGCGTTAAGAATCGTAACAATGAACTTACTCGAAACTGCGGACGACCGATGCGAACCACGATAAGCGAAAGAAACAATAAGCTCCCGAGTAAAGAATAACATAGCCCAAGAAGCTCAGCTGACGCAGGAGATCATTTCCAAAACAACAGTCAGTCCAGGGCCTTGTTATTTATTGCGGGAACACACGCACACGTTGCCCCGCAATCGTCTTCAATAGACCTGGCGTAAGCTGATTTACATTTTTCTGGTACATTACAGAACATTAACTCAGCCGGTATATTATCTTTTTCACCCTTTACATTCAAAAACGTACCCGCTGAATACCATGTCGAAATTTTTAGCCCATGTATTTTACACAATTTATTAGGATTGGGAATTTGCACCATCGTTTCTTACTTTTCGGTCAAATACTGCTCAAATACTAAGCTCATCAATAAAATGCAATTTCGTTTTTTAAGTTGGAACGGTATAGTCGAAACCTTGTTATAAACCGAGCTTTTAAATTATTTGTGAAATTCACAGCTTTTAACGTAATAAAGAATAAACAATAAAACATATAATTCGCGTTGTATTAAAAAAAAATCTCGAACAGATTAGCATGGTAAAATAAGTTGGGTACCGATGGTTTAGGTTAATTTTGTGTTACGGAATCGTAATGCTGCTATTGATGTATTCAACAGATTAGTTTTGTTAGGTTGGTAATAACTGTTGTTATTGCCTTTCAACCTGGTCCCAAAAGTCAGCTTATGCATAATTATAAACAGTTTATACTGTCATTTAAGTTGCGTTGAAAAGTAAAGTTTTTGTTAAACCTGGTATTCTTTTGTTTGCGTGGCAATATCAATAGGCTATAAATGTTTAACAACAATACTTGGAGCTCCTTTAAACATTACCTTAAAGCTTAAATACTTTTTTATGTCTTCTTTGTTTTAAAGAGCCCCGGCACCGGAAAATTATTTTTTAACATGTTATTTGTTGAATTCTTATAAACACGATTTCAGGTTTAAAATTACAAAAATCGATGTTATTAGTCAAATATTTACATTTAAAATCTCAAAACACTGACACCTTGCGGATATTTTGTCACATTGTCCGAACGTCATGTGACGTCACCTCGTACCAACTTGGTTTGGAACTTTGGAGCGTGTTTGTCGTCGGTGGTCGATAACGTTCAGCGACGCCAATAACGTTAGTCAGTTAAAGTATTTTGGTGTTTAATTGTTCTTATTTTTAGACCCAAGTGTGCAAAAATGCCTGCAGCATATTCTGTATATGGTTGCGATTCGAGAGGAAACAGGTATACGGCCTACATATGTTTTTTATAATAATACAAACAAATGACACTACGCTTCGTTATGCATGTATATTTGACCGCAATCATACAAGTTTCGGACCCTTGAATCCAGCATACTTGTCAGAAGGAAAAGTACTGCGAACTTTGAGTACGACGCATGCTGGCAATGTAACCCTGATGTTTTTTCCAAGTCTTCCCCAGCACCATTCAAAAAATTTCTCAGAATATTCGTTGAATTTGGCTAACTGCTGTTGCACTTTACTAATTTCATGGCAACAAACGCATGATTGCTCTCCTCCATTATCACACAGTTAAACACCTACAACAATATTGTTAAAACTAAACTTAGCTCAGCAAGGCAAGACTGTTACCAATTTGTATGCTCCATTTGCATTTGAAGGCTGGCTGACTGTGGTTCGTCCACGCTTAGTTCATTATCTTGGTACTGGTGTTCAAACGAATAGCCTACAATATCTCCCCATAAGAGCATGACTATCTTCTTCTCATTCACTTGAGCTGATGGTTAAAATAGTCAGTATTTTTGTTCTAGTGTGGAGACTGTATACGGTACGATAAAAATACCTTTTGGAAACAACAAAACATCTACATCTTTAAGCCAACAGTTTTAGTTAATGCTTAACTGTCAACTAAAAATTTACGTTGGTTCTATCATTTGTAAACAGTAAAAAATGTACGCATCAAAGCTAAAACAAGCAACAAAAACAACAGCTGGCCAACGCCATTGTTAGAAGTTGGTACGAGGTGACGTAACCATCGCTGCTGCATTTTAAACCAAGGTGTCGCTCGCCAAAGCAAACTAGAATGCATGTAAAAGGTCAAATGCCTGAGGCTCTCAAGTGTCCGTGTCCGATGTTACCCCGGTACCGTAGTATGCGTTTTTTGTTTTATACGACACATTTGGTAAAACGACAAACGAAATAATAACGAATCATCTCATATACAAGTCGACTAGGCTAAGCTGGTACTTTAGCGCATATTAAAACAGGAAAGGTTGATGGGAATCTTAGAAGGGCAACCATTTGCCTTTTGGATCCCCCGACTGATACGGGATTTGGCAGAACCATGGCAACCCGGTTACTTTCCACGGCGTGGATGTCTTCTACTAGCGGCTCAACAAATGAATTCGCTGCTTTGGGGTTCTTTCTGTAAAACGTTATGTTCATTTTCCTCTTCATCGGAGTCTTCAAAGTCGACCACTTTGCCTACATAAAAGACTGATTTCTTGCCATGTGTATCATATTTTACTAGTACGAAGCCTCTTTTCTTCCATTTTCTGACCTTTTCTTTCGTGGTTGAGCTTTGGGATATGGTCTGACACATTCTGGCGAGACATGGACTGAACACGGGATGTTGGACCCGGGCACAGTGTTTCCATCGCTACTCTCTTCGTCTGGTTTAGAACGTAAAGTAGACGATTCTGTATGAGGAAAGGAAGTTTCCCGTGGTAACAGACCACTCTCTGCAGCTTCAGCACAACATTCCGGATCAGGACGATCGGAGAAATCGTCGTCCGAAAAGATATTCTCGTCGAAAGGACAAATGCCGGTGGACAGAAATCCAGACTTAATATTTACTGGGGTCGCGGTTCTCTCCCACGAATGTATGCAGATTCTCGGAAGATCATATATAGAAATGACTTGATCTGGGTGGGCAATCATCCAATCATCAATACCTTGGCCGACAAAGGTCTTACACGGACCAAAAATCGCTTTATCAAGTGGTTGCAGCGTCAGGAGTACAATCCCATTATCTTTGGCGTATTTAACGCCTTCGACACTTAAGTGTGATTCATGATTATTCATTATGAACAATACCTTCATTTCCTGCGAGCATCTTGTGAACTGGACGAAAAACGTCAAAACATGAATATAATTTTCGGATGTCATCCATCCTGATTTATGTGCCAACGCCAAAGGTCCGCTTGCAAGTCCACATAGCATGCGTGCTGGGTTTTGTCTCACTCTTGGAAAAACCCAATTGTAGGCAGTGCTACGCCGCTCGCGCCAATAATGCCAACCTGGGTCATCGGTTCTCCTTTGGTTGGTGAGAGTCGTAACTCCAGTCTAAATGCAAGGGTTCACTTAGAATCGCCTACTACAGGTAACACATTTTAATCAAACCAAAAAAGTAGCCTACCTCATCAATGTTAAACATTTCCGACGGCGTAAAATGATATCTTCCATCAAGTTCGCGCAAATTGGTCTGAAACCTTTCGACATTTGATCTATTAAAACTAGTCATCCGAGCCAAAGACGTGGCTTCAGGTTTTCTTATGCTCAAGTTGTGATTTCTCTTCAAACAGCCTGAAAGCAAATCTTCACCTGCTGTCTGGTTTGTCACCCAGGACTCTGGGACTTTTACGCCATTGCTGATGGCATATTCTTGTGCCAATCGGCGAGTCGCTTTTGGAGTCAAACCATAAAACATTTTCGAACAGTTTAGCAAGTAGGCTAATCAGCCAACGACTTTTCCTGCCCTTCGCTAAAAAACTTTTTCTGTTTAAAATTAGGAGAATATGAGGCCAATGCACCATATTTTTTATGTCGTCGGACATATAGGCCTACTGATAGGGTTGAGCGATTAACTCCGTGCTCAATGGCACTCTGTCTATGCGAGTATCCATCTTCAATAACTGCCCAAACAGCTTTTCTCATTTGGTCGCTTGAAGCATACTCTGCTGTTTTTTTCTTTTAAACGTTCTTACCATATTATTTATGATCTGAAACCATTGTGAACATACAATATAATACACTTACTTCAACCGGACAACATGTCCGACGTATCCCCAGACACGTGGCGACATAAAAAAGCAAAAACATGGCCGCCTGTTTACCTCCTGCTCAAAATCAACGTTTGCTTATGGAAGTGTTACTTCTAAACTGCAACTTCCACAACAAAAGAATTACTTTCGGCTACCAACAACCAAACTATACCCTTACAACCAAAAATTTTAAAAGTAGATATTTCTGTTAAACTAACTTTTTTATTTTTACTTATCGGTTGAACTACGCATGCTCCCAACCAGCATGCTGCTTTGAAATGGAAGCATGAATATTTGTTAAACACGATGGCCACAATGCTCTACTGTGACGTCATATACCTGGTCGGAACACTCCCCGCGTCCGAACTATCCCCGGTCTCCCCTTCTGCAAAAACTTAATTTCTACTTCGCCGCAATAAACAACATTTTACTCTGTATAAATAAACTATACTATCTTTGTTTACAAAACGTGAGCATCGGTGAGTATCTATTCATGAAATTGGCTGAAATTTGGATAGCTTGTAAAATGTGCCATTTATAGATGTCAATTGTTGTGTTCAACCCTGTAGCCCCAACATTTACCCTTCCAGCTCCATAAAATTGGTAAATATTTAAAATAATGTTTTAATTGAATGAAACTTGGATAGCTTGCTGAATTTGTTGTTTATATTGGTTGGTTGCTGTGTTTTACTCTATAATCCCAACATCTACCTCATTTAACAATTTTCGAATTAGTTCTTTCTGATGTGGGCACTTCTTTCTGTGCTTGCACCGAAGTTTCTTTTAAGTAAGAGGAAAACGTGCTAAAACATTTTAATCTGATAGGCCTACACAGGTGGGTTGCTGTTTCGTCAAATCAAATTTTTGTGTGATATAAGGCAGGGTTGCCAGGTATGATCGGCTGGATTCGGACAGTATTTGTCAGAAAATCGGACATTTTAGGACAAAAAAAAACGATAGCGTAAAATTGCCGAGTTTTACACAAATGCAAAGTGACCGACGTAAAATATGACGTCACTTATGCGTGCAACCACTAGAACTGAAATCCAAACTTGAAGCCCAACAAACTTCCCATGTTGGAAAAAAACGATATGTTTGAAATAATATTTAGTTGGCAATTGCAAGACGTTGCTGTTGTGTTTATCATTGGTTTCGCACCATTTAAAAAATGTTTCGTCAACTTGTTGCTTCATATCAGCTCAGATAACCATTTGTTACAATACAATTGCATTGTACACAACAATGGCCAAACATTCACTGGCAGACAATTATGTGTTTAATGTCATAAACAAAGTACTAACCAAAACAAGTTGCACTTTTAAACCACGTTTTGTCGTAAAAAAGGGTTTGCAACCTTAAACAAATAGGAAGGAGACAAAAAGTTATTATTCAATCAGCAAAATTCGGACATATCAGGACTAAATGTCTAATGATTTTTAGGCGTCGGACACAGCATGTGAAATTAGGCCAATTTGTCGTTTTTTGTCCGATTTTTAGGCCACCTGGCAACCCTAATATAAGCCTTATAAGGTACGTGCCAGGTATACGTCGGCCCGGAAGGTAATAATCAAGGCCCACTGGTCATATTTTTTTATGAACAAGAAAAAAAATGCTTTATATGCAAAATTGAAAAAAATGCAAAATTTTCTGTTTTGCTTTCTGGGGCAGATGAAAATCGTAATGAGAAGTTTGTAGAATGTAATCTTAAAATCTTTTTAAAAATAATTTAGTTTTTTTGGTTATCGACTGTCAAGCGGTCGTTTATTTCTTGTTGTTAGTAGATTCAGATAAACATTTTGTTATACGTCTTAGTTGACAGTATATGCGTTATCCTATATAAGTTAATAACATTGCTTGTTTGAACTTTATTTTGACCGAAACAAAGTATATGTTGAATCCCTTTTGTTTTGTTTCACGCGACCTTTCAGTTTAAACTCGCATCCTCTCTTTACACCACACAGGTTTAGAGATACTTGCAATACGGTTTTCTGAATAAACGAAATCAATGTCAAAATACGTACAACAGCATCAATCACAAGTTTTCCAAATAAGCAACACTTACCAACTGGTTTTGCGTAGGTCCAAAAGGCAATATTTCAACATTTTAACAATTTGTTTCACTTCAGCACGTGTAAAAATAGAATGCCAAAAAAATACACAGTTAACCCAACGCATCACAACCGATTATGACGCCACACACAACATTGTGGTGATACTACAATTGCATGGTAAACGTTGTTATCCATAGAGATATTACAGTATAAATGAGTCTGATTGGTTTCTAGACTTTTCAAAAATCATGAAAATGTTGGCTTTTATTAACAGCATATGTATTAAGGCCCAAGTTTTATTTTCTTAAAACTGTCATTCTATAAAAACAAAACTTGCAAAGGTCGTCAAGATTCGATGGATGTTTAATATCAACCTCTGCAACCATATCATGCCAAATTTGGCCTAAAACTCGTAAATGGTTTTTTAGTTATACGCAAAAGTTTTTAGGGTCCTTGTTACCTGTATCTGTTTAAATAACTTTCCCTTTTTCCTCGCCTGATGGTGACAACTTTAACAATGTTAATATAACAACAACAACAAGGATTTAATAAATAAATCAGGCTAGCCAACAATTATGAAAATAAGCCTGTGTATGTATATACAGTCAAACTTCGATACTATGACACCTTGCTATTATGCCACCCTCGCTACTATACCATTTTTGATCGTCACCAACTAAATTCAATAGAAAATATATTTACTATGCCACCCCTTACCCTTGATACTATGACACATGAGAGTACAGTATTACTGTATTAACGGTCTGGTTATGGATTGAAAAATTGGTCCTTCTGACAACTTTCTTTTTAAGCTCATGATAAAACAGAGAAAACACGAAAAACAAATCGTTGAATAAACCAACGTGGTCATGTTAAGAGGTTTCACGGCTTTGCAGCGAGTAATGTAAACGCCGTTCTGTGCTTGTGTCACGGCAAAACTAACAGATCTTGTTTGTTCTAGGCACGATCTATCCGTATTTTTGTAATAAATTATACGGTATACTGTAATAAATTACAATCGTACAACACAACGTGGCATTACAGTACAAGTCACGTCACAAGGCTATGTTTGAAAACAACCCTCGATATCATGCCACCCTCGCTACTATGCCACTTTCTCTCGGCCCCAACGGGTGGCATAGTATCGAAGTTTGACTGTATAGCCTATAGATAGGGGGGGAAACAATAAATAAAACATACAACCGCTTCAAAACAAAGTAATTCTTAAATTACAAACATAAAAGCAAAAATAGTCACCTGCCATAATGCTTGCTATTGCAGCAATCAAGAAGGAAATAATAATGGAAGGACCACTTTTGTCATGTGCTACAGAACCAGTTAAAACGTACACTCCAGCTCCTAAACAATATTTTTGTAAATACATATTATAGACACTGTAAAATCGAAGTAATGGTGAAAAAGATAATAACGTGTCGTCTTGTGTTTTCTTCTTACAACTTAGATTAAACGGAGAACAACTCGAATATAAATTTAGGTGCGACGCAGCTGAAATCCATACAGTAAGGTTTGCATTAAAATAGGTTAATGTTTCGCCATTAGGCCTACTCGGTTTTAAAGAATTAGGTTTGTTACATTTTTGATACTGTTTGTTTAATCCCCTATTTTATTGCTAAAACCAACCTCACAACTCAGTAAAACTTATCCTGCAGCATTAGATCACAAAAACATCGTATTAATTTCAGGAACAATCGGTTACGTGTACAAAACTATAGTTTTGTGAGACTCATTCTTTACACGAGACTCTTTGACAGATACACAGACATAAAACTTAACTTTATTGTATTTTTTGAAACGTCAGTTTGCATTAATTTGACTTTTCATTTATCCCCACTATCAGGTTTTTTTAAGGTTTGGTTTGGGTGACCGCTAAGTAGTTTTAAGAGACCGCAAGTGTTTCATTTAAATACCAAAAAATAGCCATATCCAAATTTTGGGAAACCGCTGGAGAAATTTGGGGGACCGTTTCGGTCCCCCAAAACACCTTAAAAAAACACTGCCCACTATAATTTTTATGTTATTTTTTTAGGCCAGGCCCGCGGGCCACATGCGGCCCTTTGATTAAAGTTGTGCGGCCCGCAGAGACACTTGAATTTTAAATGTACTTGCAAACGACTCCAATTATTATAATTTTTTGAGCAGATTGGTGCACCCGGTGCTATTTTTTTGCGACCTGACAATATGCTGCTAGAATCAAATGCGATTTTTTCTTGTAATAAGGCATTTTTGGCATGCAACAAACTAAAATCACCTTGTGTTATACAAAGGTGCGGCCCGCAATCTAATCATCGCAATTGTATTTGGCCCCACAGTGACAAAGGTTGCCCACCCCTGATTTAGGCCATTGTTTAAATTACCGGAAAAACATGTTTCGACATTGGGTAGGTTATATACCGCCCGAGTTCTACAAGGATAGTTTAAACACGAGTTGAAAAAGTGTAGCCTATATAAAGCATAGCCTACATGTATGAAATACTAGGACAAAGACTTGGAGTGGCATTGGACACTTGCAAGTCGCCGATCCAAAGTTTACAAGAAATACCAAAATACCAAGAAATACCAATCCCTGCTTCTCTTGCCAATTAAACAATATCATTAAATATCCGGTTTGCAGCCTGCCATATATTTGTGGGCCTAAAATCTCTTACCTAAAGTGCTGCCAACACCAAGCGCAACAAGATCAATGGTTGTTAAACATCTGGACAGTTCTGTGTCTTCACTCAAAGTATTTTCGATCGTTTTTTTTCTTAGCAGTTTATAAAAAGTTTGTCTTCCCATTTCTATACCTTAACAAAGATTCGATAGTTCTGCATAAAACATCCTAGGTAAATGTGGTGAGTTTTTTTTCGTTTTAACACGTTTCATAGCGTTTCGTACTGGATGTTATAGCAACCAACTCAATCATCAGTTACGCCAAGCCAAAAGAGCAGGATGAAATGAACAAGTAGGATGTGCGGTGAAGTGCTTTTTTAACTCATACAAGTGTTTTACAACACGTGTCGGCACGATTTAAGATAACAAAGTAACTGTACAGGAATGGAGACGTTGCATTCTATAATCGAACCACTTGTGTAGGCTATACACCCATTCTTTTGCTACGAAACAGTATAACTAAATAACGCAAAAATTGTTGGTTTTCAAACCAAACCAGTAAACCAGTAAGTTTTAGGAATAGCCTATACTAATTTTGGTTATTCGGTGTCATCGATTGCTAAAAAAAACAGGAAACGACTAAATAGTTAACATAATCTGGCTTGCTTTCGACAACACCCAAAGAGAACATCAACCATAAAGTCCCTTTAATTCAATGGGATTATGCATCCGTGCTGAATCGAACCGAAGGATGCACAGTTTCAGTTAAAAAGTGCGATTTGCAAACGGTGATAAACAAGGCCCCGTGGCCTCTAACTGCGAGCTTGTATTGGAACAAGGCGAACAATGACGGCAAAGACCTGCAATTGTATTAGCATTGGAAACTGTACAAAGTTACCAACTTTGAGAAAAATGTTCGGTTTAGTCTGGGACACAATCTTCTACCTAAAGGGAACAAGACATAGTCGAAAAAAGGGCAAGAGCGCCGGGATAAGCCGGAACAGGAAGTTTTCAGCACATTCGAGGTGGATATCTTGCAGTGTTGTGCTACTAACTCCTCCACTTTTTAAAGTTTACTCATAATTGCTGATAATTCTCAAGTCAATTTAAATTTGGTCCTGAATTTTAGTTGTATTTGTGTTGACCCTCGGCTATAGACACCTTTCTCTGCATATTTGCTGACTGCGGCCCACTAGCGTGTTATTTTTCTTCTGCATTTGTAACGTGAACCGGTGTTCACTTACTTTGGTTATTCGCTGTGTTTACTTAGTTTGGTATACGCTTTTTTAATGTTTGATTACTGCACTTGCTTTTACATTAACTTATTTACATATTAGTTACCTATTAATATATTAGTTGTTTTGTTTCAATGTTCGTTTGTTTTGTTTGGCCATATTTATCTTCACGTTATTCCTTTCACTTCTTGTTTTTCCGCATTTGTTTTCTTGTGTTGAATTTTTACCCTTAACATTTTTTTTGTAACTTACTTTAACACCGGTAAAATTTTAATTTTTTTTAGCTAGGTGAGCACAGTGAATAACCAAACTAAGTGAACACCGGTTCACGTTACCCCCGCCTGCATTAAACCTACTCCCGGAGGAGGCTTTTCTTTAACTCTGGTAGAATTCAGTCTGTTTAGACTTCTCTTTAGTCTAGTTTCCAACACGTCGCTCATAATCTGCACGTCCGCGGACAAACCAAACCCGTTGTCGCATAGGGGTCGTTTAGAGCCGCGCTTTGTGAAACGTCTTCGGTGCTCGGGTCCATCACCTGGACAACAACAGTTGGTAATAGCTTGTCGGTATCACGTGCTTCTTCACGTAAAGCGACATCTTCTTGATGGCGCTTCCCAAAAGTCTCATCTCCATCTTAGTGCTCATCAAAATTGGCCTCTGTTTTCTTCGAGCGTCTGAAGTGCATTACTTGGGACTTGCCGGTTCAAGCAACAATGTTGTAGTTGACAGGTCCTTACTTCTTTACTATCTGAAAAAGACCTTTATAGGGCAGGTGAAACTTTCTACATGCGCCGGCGCCACAACCGGGTTTGCCAACAGGACTGAATCGTTAACGTTAAGGGTGTCACCGCTTTTTGCTTCTCCATTTCTTCTACAAACTACTATAAAAGCAAACAAAGAATAGAGCAATGGTTTAAAAATGCCGATCCTCTGAAATAATAACAACAAACTATAAAATATCTTTCTAAGAAATAGTAGTTACTGCAACCTTTCAGAAAAAATACACGCTGGAAGTGTTTTAAAATTTATTGGTGTAAAATCAGGTCATTCAAATGTTACCGGTGTTAAAGTAAGTTACCAAAAAAATGTTAAGGGTAAAAATTAAGGGCAACACAAGAAAACAAATGCGGAAAAACAAGAAGTGAAAGGAATAACGTGAAGATAAATATGGCCAAACAAAACAAACGAACATTGAAACAAAACAACT